>NC_033794.1:106653477-106713855 GCF_001876935.1 Asparagus officinalis | reverse complement strand
GAGATCAAACGAAAGGGGGTGATTTTAGAGGCCGGAAGAAGACTCAGGTCAGCGGAGCTCTACGGGAGTACTAGCGGTGGGAATGAGGCTAGGGTTTGGCGATCAATGTGGCGAGCTTCGCATGTGATGGGAGTCAGGCAGAGGAGGTGCGGTCGGTTGAGGATCTTAGGCAACGGAAGTGGAATTTTGAGAAGAATATTAAGGATTCTATTAATATTATAATAATGAAAAGGGAATGATCGCTAGCTCTGATACCAATGAAGGGGGGATAAGATCGAAGATTTCTTTTGGGGACTCCAGAGAAGAGATTCAATTGCTTATTGATGATCTCAAAAGAGAAGAACTCCCCTCTATTTATGGGCATCCATCTCACCCTACGTCCCCAAGAAACTGCCACTGACTTCCCTCCCGATATTGCTCATGTAAGTTACGTTACATGAGACTCGTTCCCCAATTAGAAGAAATCCCAGGACGTGAGATATTCCCAACAAAACGGGTCGAGTTCTTAACGGGTCAGGTTATAATTTGGCCAATGAGGCCAAACCCACTTACGTCTCCCACTTGGTCGAAATGGCCAAATACTTTCTGAGCACACTCCCACTATCCGTGGGATATTACTCAAGATGTAATTTCATAATCCCACTATCTGTGAGATATGAGCATTTTTCATTCTACGTGAATGAACCGAGTACAACCATTATCCATGATAGTCTCCTTTTATTATTCATGAAAGTTTTATTTACTTAGACATTTCTAAGTACCATCAAACCAACATGTTTGATGAATATACCTGCTGGGATACCCTTCGTCAAGGGATCATCAATCATGTCACTAGTAGGAATATAAGTCACACTTTGATTTGTGAGTTTTATTGTATAGATTATTTTGCTCCAAACAATTTTTTGTTTATCTCCTACAGTAGAAGCAAGCAAAAACTATCATGTTAAACTACCAAAAGTTCCTAAAACTTATTAACAACAATCGATAACCTCATAATATTAGAAGGTAAGTTTTCGATGAAATGAATCGTTATTTGGTTTTTGAAAACCACTCTAACTACTCGGAGTTTACGTACTTTGACTTTTGTTTTAAAATATTAAGGAAAAAAGGAAGCTCCAATTGATTTTACAACTTATGGATAAGTACTACGCTAGTAGAGATAACAAGATCGTGTATTCTGCTGTCAAAAAATAAAGAATATTAATATATAATCTAAAAATAAAAAGTTAGAAAATCAGGCCTGAATGAGAGCAGTCGTGATTTCACTACCCTAGAAGATTGAGGACACACCTATCGCTCTGACACAGTTGATCCTCTCTCCCCTAGCGGTAAAAATCCCCAGTTCGACCGGCCTCCATACTTAGGCGAGAGTAGCAGAGCTTAAGCTCAGACAAAGAACGTTGCCCAAAAGAAAAGTAGTAACACAATAGCCAAAATAATTTAGAATAAGAGAGCTCGGTTTGAGATGGATGAGAGGAGATTTTCAGTGTTTTTCAGAGGAGGAGAAGTGCAGTATTTATAGGAGATTGAGGCCTTCATAGACGTTGCTCATCCCGCACATCTATCGTGCCCGTTACCCAAATATCGCTAACTACCCGCGCTATCTCTGCATCCGTTACGAATGAGTCAAAAGATAAAACTGTAAAATTAAAGTTTTGAGATTCAAAAAGATGTGTGCACGCGCGCATCGCGACGTGGTGCATGCACATCGCGGCGTGGCGTGGCGCGTGTGTATTATGTAAAGCCCACAAAACCTAAAACACTATTCAAAACTCAATAAGGGGTGTTCCAATATAAACTCCTTACTATTTATCTTAATTTCTAATGTAGGACTATTCACAAAGGTAAGATTTCCTTTTCATGAACAATACATCCAACAGTCCCCCCAAAAGGTAATATTGACTGAAAACTCAAAATCAATAAATAAATCAATGAATCGTAAAACAAATATAGGTTGGGTAACCTTTCGTATCGTGAATTCGGGAGAGGTAGCTTTTGGTTTTGAACATTTCCTTAGTGAGTTCATCACCACCTGAGGGACATTAAATTGACTAGGTCTTGAATTAGGCCCATTGTACCAGGTATTGACGAAAACACACACAATACATCTTCATCTATTGAGCAAAGCGGGTTGAGCATTAAAGGCCATGCTCACAATAACCATCTCATGAGAGTTTCTAGGGGTTAGCCCAATCCCCCCCCCCCCCCCCCCCCGCCACCACGGTTCCTCTCACGTAGGTAAGTCCTCTAATGGTACTACAGCTGGATATCATACCCTCCGCAATACATGCATTATACTTATTAAGAGTAAAACTTAGCCTAACCAGTTGTATCATAAGAGCATCGTCAGTATAGAGAAGGGGAAGTAGCATATGCTATCATAATGATATATAAATATATCTAGGTCGATGTTCCACACGAGAGTCATTAGTCCAGCTTGTTACTACCACATTGAACCTACATCAGGACTATGTCTCCAAATAAAGGCTAGGTTACCACTGTCAGTGACCTCATCTATAGGCTTAACCCATCTCCCTCGATGAATCCAGAATCACACTCCTGGATAACCCCTTAGTCAAAGGGTCAGCAAGATTCTTCTCAGACTTTACAAAATCTAAGATCACAACTTTGTCTAGTAGGCGTTGTACAGATTTATATCTTATTTGAATATGTCTGTTAAGTTTTTTTATTTACATGCACTTGCTTTAGAAGCTCTATGGTTGATCTAGAATCAGAATGAATGGAGTAGGAGGAGAAGGATTATGGACCAAATGAAGTTCAGAGAGTAGATCTTTTAACTATTCTTCTTCTGTGTAAGTGGTATCAAGAGCAATCAATTCAGATTCCATGGTGCCCCTGGCAATTACTGTTTGCTTACAAGATTTCTAGGATACAATAGTACTACCAAAAATGAATACATATCAAGATGTGGACTTTACACTGCTAGAATCTGTAACCTAGTAGCATCACTATACTTTTCTATAGCATTAGGGTACCCAGTGTAAGTCAAGCAATAGTCAACTGTGCCTTTTAAGTATTTAAATACTCTCACTAAGGCAGAACAGTAGTCTTTGCTAGGGTTGTTGGTATATCGGCTCAGTCTCCCTACAACATAAGCTATATCGTGTCTGGTCCGGTTGGATATGTATAAGAGAGATCTAATTAGCTGAGAATATTTCAGCTGGGAGATAGGTTCACCTTCATTTTTCTTCAATGATATAAAAGAATCATAAGGTGTGGAGACAGGTTTAGAGTTATGAAAATTAAATTTGATTAGCATTTTCTCAATACTGGGAGAATGACTCAAAGATATTCCTCCAGTGTCTCTAGTGATTTTCATTCTAAGTATCATATCCGCAAGACCTAAGTCTTTCATGTGAAAGTTCTTAGAAAGATAATCCTTAGTCTTTAAAATTAATTCAAGAGTTGTTCCAAAGATAAGGATATCATCAACATAGAGATAGATGATGACATAATCATTGTTCATCACTTTAGTGTAACACACTTGTCGTGTTCGTTCACAGTGAAACCATATTGTACAATGACTCTGTCAAATTTTCTGGTGCCATTCTTTAGGAGCTTGTTTAAGACCATTCAAAGATTTAACAAGTTTGTAAACTTTATTTTCCTGACCCTTGGCAATGAAGCCTTCAAGTTGGTGCATATAGATTTCTTCATCTAGATTACCATTCAGGAAAGTAGTTTTGACATCCATCTGATGTATGATTAGCTTATGGATAGCAGCAAAGACTAATAATACTTGGATAGTTGAGATTCGGGCTACAGGAGAATATGTATTAAAATAATCAATGTCCTTTTATTGAGTATAGCCTTTAGCTACTAATCTAGCTTTAAATTTATATGTGGAACCATCAGCTCTAAGTTTCTTCTTGAATATCCACTTACAACCAACATGTTTACAACCTGGAGGTAAGTTGATGAGTATCCAAGTATGGTTTTCCATAATAGATTTAATCTTATTATCAATGGCTTCTTTCCAGAAAGGAGATTCAGGTGAATTCATTGTTGGCCTCTTTGTTTTGATGATGTTTAATAAATAATTTACTACTAATATTATTTGTCTAGTGTTTGTGGTTTTCTATTTATTGTAGACAAATAACGAGTTGGAGGATGGATGGAATCAAGCTTTCACGATCATATCCAATGGAGGTTGGTGGAATTGTGGAGTGAAGCCTTACAATTCAAGTCAAGATCCAAGTTCAAGCTTCATCCGCAAGTGTACCAAGATAGAGCTTCGTTGAAGATCACAAGCTTGGGTATAATTAGTTTAGGAGTTTATATTATGTGTGTTAAGTACTTTAAGCTCAATTATATACACACATACACGTTTTGGTTTTTGTATATATATAGTTATATATATACATAAATGTTTTGGTTTAACATTACTCGAGTTTTAATATGAAACAATTGAATACAATTGAAAATACATTTCTTGTTTCATAATTATATGCATATATATGATTTCATCAATATCAATTTTATTTAGTTCAATAAAATCATATTTATTATTTTTGAAAAGTTTACAAAATATATAATTTTGTGATAATATTATATTCTCAACTTTTAGACTTAACAATAATCATATACATCTTTTATTAAGTCTACAAAATCTTTTTGTAATGTTTCAAAACATGGTTAAGCTAAAATGTCAAAACTATTGTGTTTACATTTTCATGTTTTGGACATATTTGAAAAATGATGATATTTTTCATTTAGAAGGTCCTTTTTGAAAAATAGTTTCTGTAGCATGTTTATTATCATGTTTACAATCATTTTTCAAAGTTTTACATTTTTCTGAATTTATTTGATATTTTTAAACCCTATTTTATGTTGACATGTACAATTTAAAACAGGCTGTGTGCATATCATGAGTCGACTCATGAACAGTGTTGAGTCGACTCATAAACTGTTGTGTAGTTTATATTTTGGTTCTGACGAATCGACTCATAACATCATGAGTCGACCCATCAGGTTGAGTCGACTCATGCATGTCATAAGTCGACTCATGAAGTGTGCTGAAAAACTAGTTTTGTTTCTGCTGAGTCGACCCATGAATTCATGAGTCGACCCATGCATGATGAGTCGACTCATGAATTTTATGAGTCGACCCATAAGTTAGTTTTTAGCCTGTAAAGGCTACTTATGAGTCGACTCATGAAAAGTACGAGTCGACTCATAACACTGTAACGGCTATATTTGTACAGAATCAGATTTCTGATTCTTGGGCTTTTTAGTCTTTTCCTTTGGGGTTTTTAGCTGAGGTTTTGGGTGGCTATATAAACCCCCTTTGCTCTCATTTTTCAGTGGAATTAAGAGAATATTTTAAGAAAGTTTAACAAGGTTTTAAAGTTTGCTTAAGTTTGTTTAAAGTGTGTTTATAAGCTTTTAAGCATTTGAGTGTTTTCGGTTTTGTAAATTAATTCCACAAGAACTTGAGGAGATCATCTATTGAAGTTTGCGCTTCCAACTATTCTCCCTCCACCTCTTGTTATCTATTGAGAAGTTTTCTAAACTCAAACTCTACCTTTACATTTATATACTTGTTTGAGCATCATTGTTCTCAAGCTAGATTTTATATTTGAGTTTAGCTTTGATTTATTGAATCTCATTGTTACACACACCCACATTGAGCTTATCGTATTTACACATATATATATTATAATTGGGGTTGTGAGAGATTGTAATATTAAGTCGAGCTTAATTGAGTTCTCATCTATTGTAGAGAACAACTATTGTTGTATTCGTGCTTAATTGTGAGGATCACTTTGTAATACACTTGTACATCGAGAGAAGTGTGTGGCGAGAGTCGGGGATCATCCCAAGAGGAGTGACGTCGGTTGACGAACCTAGGGAGAGGTTGTATCCGAGTACTTGAGGGAGATACGCCTAGTTCAACACTTGAGAGGGTGTAGAGTGAGATTGTAAGAGTGTTGAGTTGCAGAGTTTTCGGTTAGCTAGAAAACCGAGTGTGTAGAGAAGTTCTGGTTTCCAAACCGGGTTGTGTTAGTGGATTTCTCCCCGGGAGTGGGAAGCAGAGACGTAGGATGGAAGGTCTGAACTCCGTGATCATATTATGTGTTTGCATTGTTTATTTACACAGTCACTCTTATCTTGTTTATGTTTATTTCACCCTGATGTTAGTTTATATATCCTTGCATATATTTTTATCATATAGGATATATCTCATTGTTCTAATTACTTATCCTAGCTCATATATCTTGTTGTATTTTATACTTACTAGGATAACTTGTTAATTAGCTTTAATTAGCATTTAAATCGGATTAGATTAGCATAAGATCCTAATCACCCCCCTCTAGGGTCTATCATTCATTGTTTCTTGGAATGATCTTGGATCACCTTCAATAAGAAAGGTAAAGAAGTCTTCTCCAAAATACTATTGAATTCTACCTCTTTTACTTCTTCAAGGTTCAATATCAAGAGGCGAAGAAGAACTAGAAGATGGTAGATCAGAAGGAAGAGATGAACTAGGATTTTCTGAGATTTTGGATTTGAAAGGAAAGATGTTCTTAAAATAGACTGCATCTCTAGCTTCAATGATTGTGTTGTTGGATATATCACTGATTTTGGAGTTAATGATTAGAAATCTATTAACATTGCTATCTAGTGCATATCTAATAAAAACAACATCAACAGTCTTGGAGCTAATTTTCCTCTTCTTAGGTTCGGGAATAGCTACCTTAGCCAAGCAACCTGAAACCCATAAGAAGTTCAACCTAGGAGATCTCCTCTTCTAATATTCATAAGGAGTTATATCAGAAGTTTTATGGGGAATCCTATTAGGAATGAAGCAATTAGAAAGAAGAGCTTTACCTCAGATATTTTCAGGTGCTCCTGAATTGAGTAACATACAGTTTGCCATGTCCATTAGAGTTCTGTTCTTTCGTTTAGCTACCCCGTTAGACTGTAGTGTATAGGGAGTAGTAACCTCATGAATAATATCGTGTTCTTGGCAAAATTTAGTCATATCATTTGAGGTATACTCCCCTTCACGATCAGATCTTAGAATACTGATCTTTCTATCAAGTTGGTACTCTGATTCAACTTTGTACACCTTAAACATATCTAAGACTTCATCTTTAGTTCTGAGAAGATAGGTGTAACAATATCTGGAGTGATCGTCTATAAATGTCACAAATATCTCCTACCCCCTCGGGTGAGAACTCGGTTCGAGTCACACACATCACTATGAATTAATTCGAGAGGTTCAGAGTTTCTAGTTATAGACTAGAAGGGTTTTTTAGCGTGTTTCCCTTGAACATAAATTGCACACTTAATTAGATGAGGGATCAAGAGA
Source organism: Asparagus officinalis (assembly GCF_001876935.1). Classification (NCBI taxonomy): domain Eukaryota; kingdom Viridiplantae; phylum Streptophyta; class Magnoliopsida; order Asparagales; family Asparagaceae; genus Asparagus; species Asparagus officinalis. Next base: position 106,706,519 of record NC_033794.1, on the reverse strand, counting down.
AGATTTGGGAATAAGGTTCAATTTAATCATTCTCTATAAGGTTTGGAAATTAACATGTCCAAGTCCTCCATGCCAAACATCAAAAGACTCAACAATTTGTACAACAGAAGACTCAGGAATTTCATTAGAATTGGAATTGATTACATTAAGTTTAAAAAGACCATTACAGATAAAAGCTTTTCCAATGAATACATTATTCTTAGTAATCACAAATTTATTTGATTCCTTTACAATCCTAAAGCCAGCCCTAAGAAGAAGAGATCCACTGATCAAGTTGTGACATAGGGAAGGAACATGATGAACTCCCTGCAGATTTAGAGCTTTCCCAGAAGTCATGGTGAGCTCTATACATTCACTTCTCATTATTTGTTTGGTGGAGTCATCTGCTAAGCTTATGCTTCCTCCATATGATTCCTAATAAGTTAAAAACCAAGAGCGATCATTACAAACATGAATATTAGCTCCGGAATCCAAGTACCAGCCAGTGGAAGAAGTAAGGGAATTAACAAGATAAGATAAAGAGACTAACCTGAAGGAAGTTGGATTCTCTTCAATCATATTAACTTTGTTGGATCCTTTTTTTAGGATCAGGTTTGGCCGGTTCCTTCTTTCGAAAAAAAGAAATAGTTGAGAGCCAGGTGGTTGGTTCTACCGTAGTCATAACAGACCTTTCCATCAGACTTATGGCTGGAAGAGTTAGGATTGGATTTGGAAGAAGATTTGTTGAAGGATTGCTAGTTTTTCTTGAATTTCTTCCCTTTGGGTTTGAAATTCTTAGATTTAGGCTTATCTTCTACCAAGTTCACTTTAGCTTTTGATTCGGTCTTAGTTTTGGAATTTTGTCTATGCTGGTCTTCAATACGAATAGCCTTGAAGACTTCAATTAAGGTTAGATCTCCTTGCTTGTGCCAGAGATCTCCAGTAAATCTAGACCAGGATGAAGAGAGTTTATCAATCAGACATGAAACTTTATAGTCATCAGTAAAAGTGTTTCCCTTTGATTGGAGGTAACGGAGGAAATCTTGAAATTCATGAATTTGTTCATTAATGGGTTTGTCATCAACCATCATAAACTTATTGAAGGATGAGGAAGTGAAACGCAGAATTCCGACATCATCATAGTCATATTCTGCTTCAAGAGCATTCCATAGGTTTTTAGCACTTTTAAACTCATAATATATATCATAGAGGTTGTCTGCAAGTGCACTAAGAATCTTATGGCAACAATGATAGTTGATTTCTTCTGGTTTCATAGAGCTAGAAAAGGAGCTAGCACCAGAACCAGAAGTACGTGGAAGGAGAGGGTTCAGGTTGAGGACCATGAACAGGAGAGTTGGAGGGTTGAGATCCACTAGATGAAGACTCGGGAGTTTCTATGGAAGATAGAAGACCTAAGGTGGTGAGCCAGTATCTCATCTGATTAGTCCACTGTTTATAGTTAACACCGATAAACTTCTCAGGTTTGACACTCTTGGAATGATCATAGTTAGCCATAAGTCCAATTTGAGTATAGTAGTCTAGGTATTTGGAATCTGAATGGGAGAATGGTTTTGTCAATACTACTAGATACCAAGGAGTATGACTTTGATTAATAATTGAAAAGAATATTAAAATTCTAATGCTGTAAACAAATTAGAAAATAAATGATTTTTGATTAATTTCTAGTTAAAAGGTAACTAACAAACAAAAGTAATTAACTAATTAGAGCAATACCATATATTCCTTTTCCTGTGAATAGAAATTTTTTTAATAAAATAAAATAGTAGCTAATTAATACTATTAATTGCTAGATAAACCAAAAGATAATGAAAGCAATTAGACTAGATGAACAGTAATAAAATGTTTTAACAATCAGAAAATTTTCCCTGAGTGAACAGTAACCCTCGGTGAACAGAAACTGATAAATTTTTTAAATTAATTTAACAGCAACTAATTAAATTATTAGTAAACAAATAATAATAAGTAAGTAAAGCAATGTGCAGTAAAGTAATTTTTTTAAACAATAACAGAAGGATTTTTTCGGATGAACAGTAATTTTTTTTTCGAATTAACAATTAACATCAATTAAAATCTTAATCTTCTAGATAGCTGTCAAAAAATGAAGAATATTAGTATATAATCTGAAAATAAAAGTCAGAAAATTAGGCCTGAATGGGATCAGTCATGATTTATCTGCCCTAGAAAATTAAGGACCCACCTATCGTCCTGGTGCAGTCGATCCTCTCTCCCCTAGCGCTAAAAACCCCTGGTTCGGTCGGCCTCCATATTCGGGTGAGAGTAGCAGAGCTTAAGCTCATACGAAGAACGTTGCCCAAAAGAAAACTAGCAACACAATAGCCAAAATAATTTAGAACGGGAGAGCTCAGTTTGAGATGGAAGAGAGGAGCTTTTTTGTATTTTTTTAGAGGATGAGAAGTGCGGTATTTATAGGAGATTGAGGCATTCATAGACGTTGCTCATCCCACACATCTATCATGCCTGTTACCCAAATATCACGTAACTCCCCACGCCATCTCTGCATCCGTTATGAACGAGTCAAAAGATAAAACGGTAAAATTAAAGTTTTTTTGAGATCCAAAAAGATGTGTGCGTGTGCAGTGCGGTGTGGCGTGGCGCGTATCGTAGCGTGGTGTAGCATAGCATGGCGCACGCGCGTCATGGCCTGGCGAGGCATGGCGCGCGCGCGCATGTGTGTGTGTTATGCAAAGCCCACAAAACCCAAAACACTATTTAAGTATGCCAAATTTAAATCTTCATTAATGTACCACTCGCCCTCACTCGGTATATTATTATTATTCTCATTCTGACCCATTACATCGAAATTCAACTCCCATGGACAATCTTCCTCAGGATCGGGATCGATGTCAGCTTCATTGTCATTGTCGGTGGCCTCGTTTGATTGCTCTGGCTCTTAAGAATCCAGGTAGAAGACCGAATCGGTGTGAAAGTTCTCCACCCCTCTAAAGGGTTGCTTCTCAGCAATCAGAGTTCTAACTTCTCCCTCCTCGTCAGCATATTTCATGACCTGCTGAAGAGTAGATGGGACAATGCGATTTGCATGCATCCAAGGTCATCCTAACAACAAATTGTAAGATGTGTCCGCATCTATGATGTAACAAGTCACTTCGGACTTGAAATCTCTGATTTGATACCTGAGTTTGATTTTACCCAAGGGCCGTGTACTGTTAGTGTTGAAGCCGAAGATAGTTGTCTGGGTAGAACTCAGGCGATGTAGAGGAATCCGTAGGACTTTCATGACTCTGTATGACATGGTACTGAGCGCTGAACCCGGGTCAACTTGGACTTGACTGATCTTAGAAGAGCCGATATACCCTATATAGTACAGAGGTCTATCATGCTTATGTTTGATCTACATATCTTCTTGAGTGAATGATATGCATGACAGACTTTTTGCGGCTTGTAGACACTGTACACAAGATTGTCCCTTAGAAGTTTTCGGAACTAGAGCAACTTGAGTAATAAAGCTCTCTGTGTCTGTTAAAGCTTCAATTAGAGCTTCTCTTGTGGTCTTGGACAATCGTAGGAGCTCGAAAAGGTGATCTTCGTAAGGATGTTAGCCAATTGCGCTAAGATGTTGAATCTAAATGAAGTGTTTGATTCTACAGTCTCCTATTGAAGAAGGTTCTGATTGAAGTGAAGCTCTTTCTGTTTCTCTGTATCGATTGTCTTCTTAGGAGTAGAACCCCCAGCCTCCTAAGCTTGTTCTTCTGCTCATTGAGCTTCTTGGCTATAGTTTTTCAAATATATTTTTCCTGATTGGGTGCCAGGGTTATCTCTTTGATCTACTGCAAGGACAATCCTCTCTTCTTCTGAGTCTATAAGAGGTTTGAGATTATCGTCATCCTAATTTATAGAGGGGCTAATCATATTAGATGACTTTGCCTTGCCTCTCTTTTTCTTCGTTGATGCACTTGTCCACTACTGATCTTTAATTAAGTCAGGATGGACTCACATGATTTCACCTTTTGGAGTAGTGAGGGTGATAATCATATTTTATTATAATTTTATACCATCATTATCTATTTTATATGAATAAATATACCACTAATAATTTTATACCATCATTATCTATTTTATATGAATAAATATACCACTAATAATTATTTTTATCTTTAAATGCAGGTTAATAAAGAATAAATCCCAAAAATCTCATCTCTCAACAAAGTCCGCTTGAGTAAATAAAGAAATTAAGCAAAAGAGAAATCAAGAAGCACATTGAAAAATCAAATTGCTAATTTATCCAAAAGTCCAAAGCTAAAAAGAAGAAGAAATGGCAAAGCCCAAAAGCCCAAGAACAAGAACAAGAGAGAAGCTCGGATAACAAACTAAGAAAGGCTAATATCGATGTCAGCATCGATGGGGGCATCCATGCTAGCATCGATGCCCGTATCGATACCAGCATTGATACGCCTATCAATGCTAGCATCGATACGTCTGTCATTCTGTTACATATCTAAGGCTAAAAATTATTATTTTTGGATAAGATTTCAATCCAATGGGTCTCATTCACTGATGTTTACTATAAATTAGGGTAGAGAGTGAGGGGTTATGGGGTAAAAAATTTTATAACTCTATTTGGAGAGGAGGGTTACTCTTAATTGAGAAGACTTTTCAAAAATTATAACTTTTTGTTGCAATCAATAAAAGAATTTTTTTACTACTTTAAATTTTCTTCTCTTTGTTGGATGATGAAGATGGAGATGAAGAGCAATTTGAAGGTTTGTTTTTCTTTTATTTTTTTCTTTTATTTCTTACTTCTTTTTAGTAATTTTTTTATTATTGCTTATTAGTTTAGATTTACATTCATGTCTTGTAGAGTAGATTTATTTTCTTGCATCTTTATTTCTTTTGCAATGTAGTTAGATTTATTTCTTGTTCATAGTATAGTTTTTCTTATTTTCTTTTCTTTTGTTTTGTAATTAGTTCTTATTCTTTTTAATTCATTTCTTGCTTTTATTTCTTAGGATGTGAAATTAATTTTTGTAGGAATTTTAGAATTGTATGAAACTAGTCTAAATTCCTTTATATTGTACGAATTATTCTCTTTCACTTAAAATGATCATGTTTAGGATAATCAACTAGAGAACTAATTGATAGAAAAAGAATTTGATAATCTATGTTTATCTTAAGTGGTTTGATTGGTTATACTTAAGAATTCTAGGATTACTATCTTGTTGTTGTTCTTATCATGATTTTTATTTTGACTTAGATGATAATTTGATAGGTTATACTTTCCTTAAATGGTTTGATAGTCTATACTTAATAAATCTAAATTGAAATATGACAAGAAGAGAATAGTTTGTATTTAATAATTGAGATTAGCTAGTGGATTCAAATCTAGATTTCCCATATCTTTAATTGAACCCTCCATCTTTTGTTTTCTTGATTTTTCTCTTTTTTTTCTCTTGCTTTTTATTGTATTCTTTGATTCTTTCTTCTCTCCTCTAAAATTTAATTTATTGTCACTTGTATATATTCAAAACAATCACTTATCATATCTCTCTCCATAATCACACTTATTCTTTATTCCTATTTTTGTCATGCACAAAACATAATAACCAATTCTAATAATCTCTTAAAATTACCTTCCTCGTGAGATCGATATCTTTATACTATAACTTGATTGATTGTGCACTTATAATTTTTGGATATATGTTTATGCGGTAACAGAGGGGTACCAAACATTTATCCTTCTGACCATGCTGGTCAGCATTCTTCATGTGTATTTCTCCCTTAGGGATAGGGATAACACCATCTGTTGCTGCTACAAGAGGAAAATCTCCGAACTAAACTGATATCAAATTGGTGGACACGGTCTTCTGTTCTGATTTTAGCTTGAGTATATTAGCATCCACCAGGTGTTGCAGAATATCCTTGAAGATATAACATCTCCTTGTTGAATGTCCTAGCATTCTATGGTGTTTTAGAGTCAAAATATTTGTTCAATCTAAAAATATCGATTTATGATAATTCATTGATTGTGCTTATATTGTGCCCATGTTGGAGAAATCCAAGTGGAGAAAACATGATAAAATGATGTTTACAATGAACAATATTTTGTTAGAATATTTGCTAAATGCTCTTAATTCATCTATGTCTAACAAGTTTGTTCATTTTAATAGTGCTTACAACTTATAGAAACTTATTAAAGCACATCAAGGGGACTTGGAGGCGATCCGACAAGCTTTGGAGGATCCCGCTTCAAGTTCGTATGGAGCATCATGCACACGGTCATTAGGTGATAGCCCTAGTGAGGTTTGCGAGTTCGAATCGATTAATGATTTATCTAGTGATGAACTTGCTTGTGCTAGTGAAAAATTATTATATGCCTTTAACAAATTACATAAAGATTTTATTGATTTACAAGGCAAGCATGATAATTTAAAATCCGATTATGAGAAGCTAGCTTCCAAATTTGATGTCATTACAAAAGAAAAGCAAGCATGATAATTTAAAATCCGATTATGAGAAGCTAGCTTCCAAATTTGATGTCATTACAAAAGAAAATATTATGCTTAAAGAAAACAAATGAGAAGCTAGCTTCCAAATTTGATGTCATTACAAAAGAAAATATTATGCTTAAAGAAAACAATGACTTGTTAAATTTGAAAAATAAAAATTTGATCTCATCAATTGTTAGCCTATCTCATGCTAAGATTGATGCCATGTTAGAAGTAGAGAACATAAAAATGATACAGCTTCTTTTATAAATGAATATTTATGTTCTACTTCTAATGTTAATGCACATATGTCTAATGATGAGTTGAATATTGTTAAAAATCGTATTTCACCTTTAGATTTAACTCTTAAAACATGTATTATTAATAATAAGAAACTTATGGACTTATGTGCAAAGTCTCGTGTTAATTCTTTCAAATCCAACACTCACTATGCACATATTTATAGCAAAATTTACAAATGTTCAATTCGCGGTCGTAAAGGCCACATTGCTAAATTTTGCTATGATGCACACAAATCTTCTAAGACTAATGCTTCTTGTGCATTTCATAAGGCTTATTCATCACATGCACATGTACATGCACAAACTCATCATGCTCATCATAAACATGCACATGTGTTTAAATGTGATCTATGTGGTCGATTTGGCCATTTGGCAAAGTTTTGCTTTAATTTGAAAAAGATTTAACTTTTGCCAAATAATTTTAAAAGGCCACAGAAGTTTAAGTGTGATCATTGTGGTCGTTTTGGTCATTAGACCAAATTTTGTTTTGATTTGAGGAGAGTTTCTCGTTTGCAAAATAATTTCCAAGATAAACCTATTTTTGCAAATGAGTCCCGTGCACAACTGTTTGCTCAACATAAGCAAATGCCTCCTTTTCATTGTACTTATTGCAATCGGAATGGTCATTTGAGTAATTTTTGTTATGACCGTGTTCGTGCATCACATGCACCCAAAAGTGTTCATAACCCTAGGGATTTGAGCTTGAATGATAGGGGTCATGTCCCTAACCAATCCGACACCAAGAATGTTTGGGTGCCAAAATCTTTTTAAACCGAGTATTTTAGTGCTTTTCTTTTTCTTGGTTTTGAAAATTATACTTTAATTTTTTGAACATGAAAACAATTCTTTTTATTTGTCAAATTCTTTTGTTTTCATAATTATTGGTTTTTGTTTTGATAAGAGGTTTGTGTATATATAGCCCCCCGGATTTATTTGGTGTTTATTCCCAAATCTTGTTTACCGGGTACTATAAGTCCTTATATGGATTGGAACAAGCCTAAGAGCTTGATATATTGTTGCCTCTCTTGCATTTTGTTAAAAATTTTATTTTGAGTTATTGCTTTGATTTCATTATATAAGCACAAATTTCAAATATGCTTTATAATGTATTCTTTATGTGGTTTGATCAAGTTTTACAAAGAAATTTTCATTTATTGATCAAAAGTCATTTTTGGGCTTAAAATTTGATTTATTATTTCATTTGGTTAATTTGTTTTCATTTGAAAACTTTTTGCATGATTCTCATGTTCCTCTTCTTTTGATTTCATAAATCTATTTTTTTACACTATGTTTTTATAATTGTGTAATGAGATACTTCTTTCATAAATGATATATCTATATGTGTCCTCATTATCCTCTTATATGTGAGTGATATTTAGCATATTCATCTATGCTTGCTCACATATGATTGCCTTAGCACTTCATTTTATATATTCTATATGGCATTTTGATAGGGGAAGTAATCCCTATATTTGTTTTATACTCACCCATGCTTATATGTAGGGGGAGCTTTCGCTCTCTTTATCCTTTTGTCCCCTTTTTGATGTTATCAAATGGAGAGAAAAATTATGAGTATATTCTTTTTGTTTATATGTATGATAATTACAATGTTGTATTTCATTTCCTTTTCATGCATATATCTTTTTTGTAAATTGTTTGTCATCATCAAAAAGGGAAAGATTGTTGGCCTCTTTGTTTTGATGATGTTTAATTGTTTGTCATCATCAAAAAGGGAAAGATTGTTGGCCTCTTTGTTTTGATGATGTTTAACAAACAATTTACTACTAATGTTGTTTGTCTAGTATTGTTTAACAAACAATTTACTACTAATGTTGTTTGTCTAGTATTTGTGGTTTTCTATTTATTGTAGACAAATAACGCATTGGAGGATGGATGAAATTGCGCATTCACGAACATATCCAATGGAGGTTGGCGGAATTATGGAATGAAGCCTATGCAATTCAAAGTTAAAGATTCAAGTTTAAGCTTCATCCACAAGTGTACTAAGTCAAGCTTATTAAAGATCAAGATTGCTTAGGTAACATTTAGTTTAGGTGTTATATTATGTGTGTTAGTACTTTAAGCTCAATACAATATGCACACATATTTTATTGGTTTCTTTGTATATATATATATAATATATATATATATATTATATATATATATTTATATATATGATATAATATATATATATAATATATATATATATCGTATTAATATATATATCATACTATATATATATATATATATTAAGTATATATTGTATCTGTATATATATATATATATCTATAATATATATATATATATATAATATATATATATATATATTATATATATATATATTTATAGTATATATATAATATTATTATATATATATATAATATTGTATATTATATATATATATATCTATAATATATATATATATTATATTAGTAGTGAGTTAGATATAAATAAATAGAGTGATATCGATATCTAAATTATATACTTATATATATTATGTATATTAGTATATATATTATAATATATATATATAATAGTATATATATAGTATATATGATATATACATATATATCGATATATAGAGTATATATATATATATTATACTACGTTAATATATAGTATATATACTATATATATTATATATATAATTATAATTATATTATATATATATTAATATTACACTATATATGTAATATACATTATTATAATTCATTATAGCATATATATAATAGTATAACATTACATGATACTAGTATTTATATACATTATATAATATAATTATGATTATATAACAATATATATATATTATATATACATATGTATAGTATATTATATACATATATTATATATTACATTATATTATATATACTATACATATAATATATATACAGTATATTATAAATATTATATATTATATATATAATATATATATTTTTTTTTTTTTTTTTTTTTTTTTTTTTTTTTTTTTTTTTTTTTTATATATATAATATATAGATATTAATATATATATATATATATATAAATATATTATATATAGATATAGTATATCATATTATACCTACTATATTAGTTATGATATTATCTATGATATAGTATATGTATATATAATATACATAGTATATATATATATATACTAGTATATTATAGTATATATATGTATGTGGTAGTATGTATAGTATATATATGTAGCTATTATATGATAACAGTACGTATTATATATTATATATATATATAGATACACATATATATATATTATACTATATATTATACATATTATATATAATAATATCTATATATATATATATACATAATATTATTATATATATTAGCATCTAGTATATATATATGGCTATATATATGATATATATACTATATAATAATATACTTATATCATATATATATATTATATATATATATATATATATATATATATGATTATATATATTATCTATATAGTATTATGTATATATATCATATCGTATATATTTATATCATACATATTCTATATATTATATATACTATACATATCTATATATATAATATATATACATATCTATATATAATATAACTATATATATATATATATATATAATAATAATATATATATATATATATATATAATATATATATATATAATATATATTATATAATATATATATATACTATATATGACTAATATTATATAATATATATAATTTTGTTTGCGGTTTAAGTTTGCGCTTAAGGTTTCAAAACATTGTTTAACTCTATAGTAAAAAATCAAGAAGTTTATGTACACATGTATTTATAAGTTTTACAAAATATATGAGTTTTCACAAATGCAAAATTTAATTTGAGAAATTATTTTTCTAACATGTTCAATTTTATGTTTATAAATGTTTCCCAAATTTTTATCAATTTTGGAATTAATTTGTTATGTTTATTTGAATTTACAAAATCAAGTTTTAAATAAGCTCATGTTCGTGCATGTTTTTGCAAAACAGATGTGTTTTCACAATTGGGAAACGCGACTTGAAAAATTTCTTTGTTTACATGTTTATTATAATATATACAAACATTTTCCTAAGGTTTACTAATTTTGGAGTTGTTTTGTTCTTTTCAATTGAATTTACATAAACATGTTTTCAGCAGTTTTTTCAGAAACTATATATCTATGTTCAAATAATTATTTCTCTCAACTGGGAAGAGATATTTCAGAAATTATTTTTCTAACATGTTTATATACATGTCTAGAACCTTTCCTTAAACATTCATGATTTTTGAAGTTGATTTACTATTTTTAATTGATTTTACAAAATCAGATACGTAAAATTCCAGAATCTGTCAAAAACAGAAACTGTCTGTGAACAGTACGGTCAACCATGCTACAGTACGGTCGCCCGCTGTTATTGTAGCAGTTGACCATTGTACAGTAATAGTAATATCTATTTCTTTGTTTTTTAGTGGGTTTTTAGGGTTTTTTGATTTGTTTTCTTCTATCCTATATATACCCTTTTGTCATAACTATTTTCTATCACCAAGAGAGAGTTTTAAACAAGTTTTAAAAGAGATTAAAAGTTTGTTTAGTTTATTTTAAGTTTAGGGTTTTTGTTTACAAAGGAGGAAGCTTACGTTGTCAATTGAGGGATTCATCCTCAATCTTCTTCATCCTCTCCTTTGTGTTTATAGAGAAGTTTTTCTAACTCTTTTCTCTAGCAATTTTATTATTGATTTTCATATTCTTATTATTGCTAGTTTGCTAATTGAGTTAGATCTTATTTCACTCATTATTTACACATACCCACTTGAGCTTATTGTATTTTCATACATAGTATATTTGGATTGGTGAGAGTTGTAACAATTGAGTGTGCGCTTTAATTGAGTTCTCGCTTTGTATTAGAGAACAAATCATTTGTTATTATTTGAGAGTGTTGTAGAGTTTTCGGTTAGCTAGAAAACCCTATTATGAGGTGTGGAGTATAGACGTTGATCGGTGACCGTTGAAAACCGATACTGTGAGGTGTAAACGTTATTCGGGTGAGCGTAGAAACCCGATTATGATAGTGGATTTCTCCCCGAGAGTGGGGAGCGGAGATGTAGGACGGAATGTCCGAACTCCGTGATCATATTGTGTGTTTGTATTGTTTATTTACACTATCACTCTTATCTTATTTATGTTTATTTCACCCTTGTGTTAGTTTATATATCCTTGCATATATTACCTCTTTGCTAAGATATATCTCTTTATTCATATTGCTTATTCTTGCTTATAACTCTTATATATCTATCTTGCAAGAATATATTTGTATTAGTTTTAATTGGCATAAAATCGGATTAGATTAGCTTAAGACTCTAATCACCCCCCTCTAGGGTCTAACATCGATGTCTTACCCTATTTTGCAGGTGGCGCTCGGGTGCTGGTATCGGCGGCCAGAGTCTCATTTCCCTTAGATCTAGGACCATTGCCTTGGTTGCGTTGCGCTTGCGCTTTGACTTGTTAGCTTCTTCAGCTTTGACTCGGGCAACGATCTCTTCCGCTTGCTCTCCTTGTGATACGAACTGCTTCCAAGAGCGATATTTTGCTACTCTTATTTGGGCTAGGAGATGGGCCTACAAGTTGTGCCTGCAAGTTTTTACCAAAGTAGATTGTGTCATACCTGATGGGCATCGTAGGTTCATGCTTCAGAACCTCTCCACAAAAGTCTTTATGGATTCTCCCTTCCTCTGCCTTATGGTGAGAAGGGTTGGGACAAAGACTTCTGAATCATCTTCAAAGAACCTAGCTAATAATAGCCTTCCTAGATCTACCCATTTCTGAATAGACCCAACAGGCAACTTCATGAACCATTTGAAGGTAACCCCCTTAAGGGTACCGATGAACAAACATGTTAATATAGCATCGTTGCTATCACATCTCCAGTCTGCAATTTGAAGTAATATATGTGTTGGTTCGACGATCCCGTGCCGTCAAAAGCTTGTAGAGTCGGGGCCATGAATTTCGGAGGATAGGGAGCTGTGTCCCATTCTGCAGGATAATGCCGAACTACTCCACCATCTTGGAGCTCATTCCTATTAGCAATTTTGTTGAGACGAGCTTCCAACTCCTTCATCTTGTCCGACTCAGGATTATGTTCATTCTCACCTTCCTTCTCTTCTTCAGTGGTGGACTTTATACTGTGAGCTTCATGGTCCGAATTCTCACTCACTTTATCCTTCCCTTTTGACGATCATCTTTCAGGATGATTCAGCTTTTTGGACCTTTTCTGTGACAAACTGAGTCATCAGATCTCATAGTTGATTAAGAGTTTCTTACTGAGCCTGGAGCATGGCCTGATGTTCATTGACCCTCCTCTGTAGATCGTCTAAGCTCCCAATCATGTACACAAAATTATCATGTGCTACGAAAGAACTCAAGGACTGAGACTCCGCAATGGCCGAGTGTTTCTCATCAGAAGTTGCTCCTCTATCCAGTCATTTATAATTGACATGAGGAATGGCTCCTGTCCGAGTCTGGGTGTGTTGATATATTCCTTCGAACTCATCACAAATTTCTCTGATGAGCGACGAGCGACTTGTTTTTGAGTCATCAGAGCTAGGAGCTTTCCCTCTGCCGATCACATTAATAGTAACCGTAGGATATTCGGTCTCCAAAACCTTCTTCCTATAGTGTCATCGTCACTTGGCGGGTCGGGTGACGTTCGTCAATCGGTCGAATACTGATCGCCTTGATTTAGAAGTGCAACATGAGCATTCTGAGAAGACTGCAGAGATAAGTCGCTCATAATGACATGAATGAGTGACTTGTTGTACTGGTCTTTCTCTCGAAAGTAACTCCCTTAAGTCAGATACCTGGGGAGATTCTCTCACAGATTGTGAGGTTGGAGATGGAACCCCCTATCCATCAGCAGACGGGAATGGTTCTTGTTGAACATGGATCTTTAATCCACGTTGATCTCTTTGAATACGACGGATCACGTTGCGTTCTGAAGAAGGAACACGGGGATCGTGTTCTATTTGATTAACGCTAGACCACAATCTGCGTTTTGTTGGTGAAACACATCCTTACGGGTTGCGTTTTTGTTGGTTAACATAGTTCCGAGGTTTATGTCTTGAATCTTGAACGCACTCCTGGGAGTCACGTTTAGAATCTAGAACGTGCTTTAGAGAACTGCGCTCAGTTTGAGAAACGCTTCCTTGAGGGTCGCGTTTTGAAATTGAAACGCATTCTTGAGGACTGCATTTGGATGTTGAAATACATCCTGGAGGATCGCGTTTTGCTTTTGGAACATGCCCCTGGGGGCTACGTTTTATGTTGATTATGCATGGCTCATACTTGGGCTCATCAATGCAGCATTCAAGTTGAGGCTCATGAACATGGAGTTCACGTTGATTAAGAGATCGTTCCTCTTGGAGAAAGGCTCATCATAGTGATCTTCACATTCGTCGAGCGATATTCTTCTTAGTTTGCCTTAAGGCCTTTGTAGCGATATCATCTGCGTTGATGGAGCTTGTCGTCGCAATGGGCCTCTTCTGACCCGATACACGTTTCTTCGATGTAGTTGTGAGATCTTCGACTCGTTTGACGAGTCCAATAGAGGCTGAGCCCACTCCTTCAGAGGAGGGGCTGTTCGAGCCATGTAGTTATCTTTAGAGACCACACGGGCCCTGCACATAGCCTTAGGGCTAAGGGATCCAGAGGAAAGTACCTCTTCGTACTTGGCTTGGTTGAATTCCACGATGAGGGTCTGACCATCATTCCAATGAGGTTGATATCGGATTGCACTACCACTTCTTCATCAGTGAAGCTAGTCCCATGCAGAGTCGTCATTTTTTATTTTGTGGAAAAATTGAAAGAAGAAAATAGAGAATTAAATTTGTATTATTCCCTCCGACATGCTTAGAAAAATAATTAATTACAATTTCTCTCTAACAAACTTAGAAAAAAAATTACACTTTTATATCGAATTCTTGATTTACAAAAGAGAGAAGAGTCGAAAAAACCATTCCCTTTGTTTAACCTGGGTTCTTTATGATAGCGATGATATGCTTCCCTCGATATTAGTGTCGAGTTTGTTTCTCGTTGACGATCCGACGTTTTACCTCGTTGGATTAAAGTTGATAAAACTTGCGTGGCAAGTTAAACAAAACTCTTAACGAGTTTTATAACTCTGTGCGTGTTTAAACTCTATAAAAGAGTTAATTTGAACCAAAATTCGGTTAATAAGCCCAGTACCGAAGCTTTAAAATTTTGGTTGCTAAAGAATTCTCCAAGATCTTCCCAGATCCGCGAAGATGATCCTAGATCTTCCAGCTTAAAAGCCTCTTTTTCTGTTGAGTTTTTCTCTTATATATAGGAGAATAAGGGGTGTAACTGACCCTAAAAACCTCTCCTAAGTGGGCAAAAATCCCTCAAATCGTGGAAAAATGGTTTTAAAACCGTTCAGCTCGTTTGAATGAGTCAAACACAAAAACTACATTCTGAAATGAAATCTGCATTTGAACACAGTGTTTGCAAGCTGCGTTAGTAGTTTTTGGAAGCTGCGTTGGACAGCAGATGGAAACTGTATTGGCAACAGTTTGGGAGCTACGTTGGGTAATGGATGGAAGCTGCATTGGGCAGCGAATGAAAGCTACGTTAGCAGTTTTTGGAAGCTGTGTTGAGTAGCAGATGGAAGCTGTGTTGGCAGCTTTTTAGAAGCTACATTGAGCAGCAGATGGAAGCTGCATTGGCAGCTTTTTGGAAGCTGCGTTGAGCAGCAGATGGAAGCTACGTTGGTAGCTTTCTAGAAGCTGTGTTGAGCAGCAAATGGAAGTTGCATTGGTAGCTTTTTAGAAGCTGTGTTGGTAGTATTTAGGAACTATATTTGCAGCTGGATTGAAGCTGTGTTTGCATTACTTTGACTTTCTGGAACAAGGACACTTGCTTTTTCATTTCTGGGATGCAGAGATGAGCTCTGCATCTTAGACTGAAGAGATAGTTGCCTTGTAATCTCTTTTATTAGAGCATTACAAAGATTATTGTTTTGTAATATTTGCTTTAATTCTTTGAAATGTGAGAGTCGTCTGACGATAAAGGAAGCTTTCGAGTTGACTCAAGGCGTGTCGACTGACACCGCCATTCGAGTTGACATGAAGAGACTGGCTTCGGAGGTTGGTCTTTTGCCGAGACACTTGCTAGTATCTCGGACAAAGCCGCCTCTTCCGAGACAGTGGCAAGCATTTTGGAATTCGAGTCGACTATCATTGTCTTTCGAGTCAGCATGGAAGGGGTCTCATCTAGACTTCGAGATGTCGACTTATATCAGCCTTCGAGTCGGCATGGAGGGGGTCTGGAGTCAACACGAAGGAGATCTCGTCTGAGGACTTCATCTTAGACTTCGAGTCGACTAACACCGCCTCTCGAGTCGGCATGAAGGAGATCTCGTCTAGGGACTTCGTCTTAGACTTCGAGTCGACTAACACCACCTCTCGAGTCGGCATGAAGGAGATCTCGTTTGGGGACTTCATCTCAGACTTCGAGTCGACTACCAACGCCTTTTGAGTCGACACAAAGGAGATCTCATTTGGGAACTTCATCTCAGACTTCGAGTCGACTAACACCGCCTCTCAAGTCAGCATGAAGGAGATCTTATCTGGGGACTTCGTCTCAGACTTTGAATCGACTACCAACGCCTTTTGAGTTGACACGAAGGAGATATCGTCTCGGGTCGCATCTAATCAATATGTTAGCTACCTTTCAAGTCGACACAGGAAGTATCATCCACCTCTCGAGTCGGCACGAAGGAGATCTCATTTGGGGACTTCATCTCAGACTTCGAGTCGACTACCAACGCCTTTTGAGTCGACACGAAGGAGATCTCATCTGGGAACTTCATCTTAGACTTCGAGTCGACTAACACCGCCTCTCAAGTCAGCATGAAGGAGATCTCATCTGGGGACTTCGTCTTAGACTTTGAATCGACTACCAACGCCTTTTGAGTCGACACGAAGGAGCTCTCGTCTCGGGTCGCATCTAATCAAGATGTTGGCTACCTTTCGAGTCGACACATGAAGTATCGCCATCTGGTCAAGACGTCAGCTAGCTTTCGAGTCGACACAGGAGGTGTCATCTTATCTGGTTGAATGAGAAGACTATTGAATCAAAGCTTTCAACGATTATCGTGGAGGTCGTCGAATTGTAACTTCCTCGATCTATGTGAAAATCTTCTAATTGTAGTCTTTTCTTGTTGATATGAAAGTCATTCGATTGTAACTTTCATTATCGAGTTGTTGATACGGAAGTTATCAGATTGTAACTTTCATCATTGGTGTTTGATGGGGATCAGCTATCTGCATTAATTTTTCAACAGCGTACAACAGGATGAGTTCTTGATTTTGGCTTTAGGGGAGGAGGAGTGAAGCGGTGGAGGTGGTTGAGGTAGGGGGAGGGGGAGGGGGAGAAGATGACGGGCTCTGATAGGCTGGCCTACCACCGATTCGCCAGAGTTACTTGCTGGTGGTTTTGGCGTCGTCAGAGGATAAGGTTGGAGCCTGAGATTTTTTTTGACAATTTTAGGAGAGGAAAGAGTACCGGAAGTAGAAGTAGCAGTCTTTTATGTTATTGTTATTCCATTCTTAAGGCTTTTTTTAGGATTCTGAGTTGTGAGGGGGAGGGGGTACAGGATGAGAAGCAAAAGATCTACGCTGAGTGGTTCTCCGTCGCCAATGTTGGTAACTTTTTTTTTAAACCTAATCCGGCTCTTGCTTTTAATGGTAAAAGAACAAAATTTGATCCAATTTCTTTGTTTCTTCGTTTGAATCTTAGATGGAGATGGACGCGTTACTAGGAGTGATGCGCTCAAATTCTTTGCCAAGTCCAATTTGTCTCAGCCCGAGCTCAAACAGGTGACCTTGCCTTTTCTCTTTTTTTTCGAGGTTCAAGCAATACTCATGAATTCTTTGTTATTGTCAAAGTTTGGTTCAGTAACTTCTCATTGTTAGATGAACACTTTTAGGATTAATGTCAAACTTTTGCATTAAATATGTCTCATCACCAACATACTTTGATGTTGCTTTGTGAAATTTCGCACGAAGGTCTGGGGGATTGTTGATTCTAAAAGATAGGGGTTTCTTGATTAAATGTTCTTCATAAGATTAAATGTGGATTCCTTGTTAAAAATGAATATCTGCACATATATCCGCGGTGGCAACGAAGCCTCTCCGAAGGACAACGAATCGTCGGCGGCGCCTCTCGTTGTGTTGCTCATGGCGCATAGGCTCCGTCCACCTCGTGGATGATCAGGTTCATGGGTTCTTAATTTTTTTTATTTCATAATTAATTATTAGAAAATTTCCATAACTTTTGAAAAAATAAGAGATATTTTAGATTCGGAGGTTGATTATTGTGTGCCGAGATTGGTACACGCATTATCGGTTTGATGAAATGAGAGATCGGTACGCCCATTATTGCGTGCCAAGATTAGTTTGCTTTAACAGTTGTCAAAGCATGAAAAAGATTGGCCGAACATGATTTATTAGGCCGAGTACAATTTCTCAACATGATTTAGCAGTTGTCAAATTGTTCAAATTGTTCAAATTGTTCAATGTAGTAGTAAGAACTGCATTCTCCTTCTATGATCTTTGGATAACTTTATTGATGGTCATTATTTGATGTTTGATCTTAATGTCAAATGTAATCAAGAAGGTGCTTAGGCACATATCATTCCAGTATCTTCTATTTTTTAATATTTGATCTTAATGCCAAATGTAATCAAGATGGTGTTTAGGCACACTTCATTCCAATACGTTCCATTTTTTGAATGGAGTACAGATTATGCAGTTAGTCTGAAGCAAGATGATATTTCAATGTTTACAGTATGCATTTTTTGAATGGAGTACAGATTATGCAGTTAGTCTGAAGCAAGATGATATTTCAATGTTTACAGTATGGTTATCATAGAGTTGATTCCATCTAAGCAGTTAGTCTGAAGCAAGATGATATTTCAATGTTTACAGTATGGTTATCATAGAGTTGATTCCATCTAAGTTCTATTTTTTGCACTCATTTTTTTGTTTATTGTCTTGGAGTTTTAAGTTTCCATGCATTTTTAATTAGCATATTAGAAAGTATCTAGGTTTGATATTGGAGCTCGTTTCTAATGTAGGTCGAAAAGGCGCATAATGCTAAGAGTGGTACTACAGGCACACCCTTCCACCACACCTTGGGGCACACCCCTCTCACAGCTACAGTGCACGGGACCCATTTTAGATTTTTAAAAAAATCTAAAGTGGGCCCCGTGCACTGTAGCTGTGAGAGGGGTGTGCCCCAATGTATGGTGGAAGGGTGTGCCTGTAGTGTTATTTTAATGCTAATCTTCATTGTGTTGATTGGAACCGTCATGATGAAAATCTTATTTTAATAGGGTATATAAACTGTGGAACCCTCTTGACCTCTTTGTGTTTTTTAATTTTATTATTGTAATTATAGTTTATTTTCGTTGTCAGTTTCGTATAGTGTAGGTCATATTATTTTCATGCACCTTGGTTTTCTGACAATACCCTCAATCTTCTCTTGTACTCTCATTATTATTTTAGTGCAAGTAAAATTTCAAAATTTCATTTGAGACCTTGTTTTCTCAGATCTACTGACACTACTGTTCGTTTGTTCCACATGGGCTTAGGATGAAGCATTTTCCAAATAGCAAGACTATCTAGTATCCACGGTGTGTATAACTCTTTTTTTTTATTTCCCCAGAGTATTTTAATTCATATCCTTAGCAACTTTTAATTCATATCCGACGTACTAGCTCTATTTGATTAAGGGTTGAGTGGGAATATGGTCATTTTGGATTGTTAAATATAAATATCGATATTTGCCTATCTAGAGTAATGTATTGATTTGATTATGATTTCCGAATTTCGAGGACAAAATTCTTTTAAGGGGGGAAGAATGTAAAACCCCGTATTTTTATTAGAAGTATATGTGAATTATTAATGATAAATAATTCTATTTGTGGTAAATGACTTGAGCTTACGGATATACTTGATGGCAAGTTATTAGATATGTATGAGTGTGGTTTCATAGAATTCTGTGCATTGGTTTTGGCTGAATAACAAATCATGCACGAATCTGGATATAGTGTCTGCTCAGTCGACTTATGAGTCGACTCATGAGTCGACTAATGAGTCGACTGATGAGTCGACCAATGAGTCGACTGACGGGCTGATTTCGGATTTTCTTTTAGTTGCGGGTTTGTTTTGGTTTGTTTCGGGTTTAACCGCTTTCATATAAAACTCTCCTACCCGAAACCAACCCAAAAACCCATCAGAACCCCAGAGAAACCCTAGCCTCCCTCTCCCGTCAAACCCTAGATTCATTCTTGGTGATTTTGGAGGAGTTTCGGAGGAGTTTTCAGCGGGATTTTGTAGTGCTGTCGAAGGGGGATCGTCCTCTCATCGGATTAAGGAGTTTGCAGCACATCAGAGGCGAGTAACATCTCGCCCAATCCTACACCCACTGTTTGTATAGCTTTCTTGAGTTTTTATTTCGGATTTTTGAGCCTAAAACGTATTTTGTGCATAAAAATAGATACTTTACATTATGAGATGCAAGATCTATATTTTTTCAGTTATAAAAAGCTCACAAACGAATTTGTAAATTAAAATCCAGATCTGGAAATTTGTTTAAACATGAGTTTCAATGTGATTTAATGTTTTCAATACGTTTTTAAACATGTTTATATGATTAAGGTTTTTTTTATGTAAGTGATCACATGCAAACCCCTTTAGTTTCTGTTGATACGCATGAGTTAGAATCGAAAATATATTGCTGGACATGATTAAAGAGAACTTTAGTTAACGTTTTTGCAGATAATCATCGAAAGCAGAAAACTAGAGATTTTCTGCTCAGTCGACCAATGAGTCTACCAATGAGTCGACTTATGAGTCGACCAATGAGTCGACTGATGGGGAAAACTTCAGTTTTGTGTTTTGTCTGGTCGACTTATGAGTCGACTGATGAGTCGACCAATGAGTCGACTAATGAGGAGTATTTTTCCTTTTGTATTTCTTCAGTTTTGAATCTGTTTGAGTTATTTCAGTTTAACTGAAATTGTTTATGTTTGTTTATTGTTGCTGCGTGCTTAAATATGAACGAGGAGTCGCCTCGATTGACGGGTATTAGAAATTTATGTATAACAAGTATCTTTACATGTGAGATGATATGCGTACACGAGTTTAGGTTTGCGCACCGAGACACATGAGAAATTAGGGTATATGCACTTGTTCCTATAACTCATCTAGTCCATGTGTTGGGCAACTATGATGTGTAGTCCATGTGTTGGACATTTAGCACTTTCAGTCCATGTGTTGGACAATTTTCATATGTAGTCCATGTGTTGGACATCCACTACATCAGTTTAGACCTTGAGAGTTGACACCTATACTTGCATAGGCTGGACACGACATTTATATGAGTTGTGACACGACACCATAATTAAGTCTGAGATGAGTTTGCCTTCTTTGATTAATGTTCTTGTATTAGATTTTGGGTTTGGTATTTAGGGATGTACAATTTGAGATACAAGGTATATACATGAGGGTTTTCTTGTTTGGATTATTTCGCGCGACGTACCTATGCACGTGTTGTAACTTCCTAAATACTAAAATCCTCTTATACATAGGTATTTACAATATGAGCTACATGGTATATACATGAGGGTTTTCTTGTTTGGATTATTTCACTCGACGTACTTATGCTCATGTTGTAATTACCTAAATAGGATCAGTGATTTTATATATATATTATAAGAGGCACTTTAGCTTCAGCTATTCTATTATAGTTATATTTTACTTTTGAGCTCCACTATAGGCTTTGTTTAGACATTTGAGAGTTTATTTCTAGAAGTTGTAAAGGTTGTGTGCCTTATTTCCTTTTATTCAGACATTTGTATTTAAGACTTGTTGAGAAGTTTCAGTTTATTCATCTCAGACATTGACTTATATTTCAATATGTTAGATGATGAAATATTAGTTTGATCTCTATTATTTCATCAGTTGACTCTTGTATTATCTTTTACTTGCTTTTGTACCTACACCTGTTTTTAACTATACTAGAGAGATAGTAATTGTGATGGTAAAACATGTTATTACATGGTATGGTGCATGACAGGTTTAACATTCTTGGTTTTACCTTGGACTGCAGCCTTGTGTGAACCCAGGGGCGTCACAGTTGGTATCAGAGCCCTAGTTCCAGTATTCTTAGGATCATCCTGTATCGAGTCGTGGAGCTAGGATAGAGTTTCTTAGGATTCATATATAGAGTCCGTAAGGATTCCCTAGTATGAGTGAGGACGATATATGTGTATATCTCAAAAATTAAGGATATTTTTTATGGCAACTATTTTGTGTAAACTTAAAGTATTTGGGTGAATACTAAAATTGTTGTGAAAATCATATTGTGATATGCTATGTATGTGTATATGTCTATTTGGACTCATAAACTCTTGTTTTCTTATGATCAGAGAGATGGCAGGACGTGGTAGACCTCGAACCGGGAGAGCTGGACAGGCAGAGTCGTAGTAGGCTCCACCTGAGCCACAATAAGCTCAACCCGAGCCACAGCAGGCACCACCTAGGCTCCCCAGTATCTTATCAATCTCATGGCTCTCATCGTAGCTAGGATGGCAGCAATTGAGGAGCTTGTGGCGAGTCATATCGCGCACCCGCCACCACCACCACCAGTAGCAGATCAGCCACAGGGGATACCAGCAGTTTCTATCAGTGAGAGGCCCCCAGAGGCTGCACCTACAGCCATTCCACCAGCAGTTCTGGATAGAGCCACGGAGCAGGAGGCTTGGCTCCGTATGGTTGAGAGGTACCAGAAGATGAGAGCACCAGAGTTCCAGGGATCAGCATATCCTCTTACAGCCCATAAGTGGAAGGAGGATGTGAGTAATATCCTTGATATACTTAATATGGATTCAGTTCAGAAGCAGAGATTGGCGTCCTACAGTCTGAAGGGAGACGCCGGGAGATGGTATCGACTCCAGTTCACTCCAGATCATCGGATGACCCTCACATGGGAGGACTTCGTCTACTTCTTTGATGGATAGTATATTTCTTCTACCGCACGGACTGGGAAGGAGCTTGAATTGTCCCGGTTGACTCAGGGGGATATGTCAGTGGCAGATTTTGAGAGCAGATTTATGGAGTTGCTGCACTTCATGGGCATGTGGCAGATAGGAGAGCGACAGGCCTCAGATGTTCCTAGCAGGACTCTGCCCTAATATCTGTCGTTACCTCGTCTTGAGGAAGTTCTATTCAGTTTGAGAGGTGGCAGAAGCCGCCACCTTACAGGAGATTGAGACTGCCATGTTCTAGAAGGATAAAGAAGGGAAGACCAAGGCAGGACAGACCGGGGATAAGGGGAAGAACAAGAGACCTTTTTCTAGATCCTAGCAGCAGCAGCAAGGTCCTCATAAGAAGGGACTCCAGCATGATCAGAGAGCGCATCAGCAGCGCAAGTTCCAACGAGTTTGCTATAACTGCCGCAAGGTCAGGCATAAAGCATCGGAGTGTCGCAGTGTACCAACAGGAGCTCAGCAGGGCAAGGGCCCGAACCAGTAGCAGCAGCGACAGCAGGGCAGAGTTCAGGGCCAGCAGGCGAGACTTGAGACACCGCCAGCAGCACAAAAGACTGAGGGGCAGATTCGGGCAGTTCAGGAGGTTCCTCAGGGGCAGATAGTACCGTATTCTCCGGCACTAGTAGCAGAGCAGTCTCCGACCACGAGCAGAGTATATGCGGTAGTATCGCATGATCATGGAGCTAGCTGAGCGGTGGTAGAGGGTACGTTTCTTGTGAATTCTTTTCCCGCCCGTATTCTCTTCGATTCGGGAGCTTCGCATTCCTTCATTTCGCATGATTTTATGTCTAGACTCCATCTCGTAGCTCAGCCACTAGACACCCCTTTATCAGTTTCCACCTCTTTAGGTGAGATATCGCTTCTGGAGAGCATTTGTAGGAGGTGTACTATCAGTTTAGATGAGTCGGAGTTCGTTATTAATTTGATAGTGTTGCATATGTCCGAGTCCGATGTCATCCTTGGTATAGAATGGTTGTCTTCCTACCATGTTAGTATTGACTGTTTTGTGAAGGTAGTCAATTTACGGGCGTCCGATAGGTCCGAGATGATTGTGGCAACCTCCCAGGACAACCATTTTGCGGAGTCATTTCTGGCGTATATCGAGGAGGTGATGCGACGGGATCAGGGTGTTGATTTATTGGAGACTAGAGTTGTCTTAGAGTATCAGGATGTCTTTCAGGACATACCTGGACTATCTCCTGTGAGAGAGGTTAAGTTCTGTATTAAGTTGCAGCCAGGCACAGCCCCGATATCCTGCGCACCCTATCGCATGACACCAGCTGAGATGAGGGAGCTTCAGACCCAGTTGGACGAGTTATTAGCTCAGGGATTTATTCGTCAGAGTCATTCTTCGTGGGGCGCACCGGTCCTCTTCGTGAAGAAGGACGGTAGTATGAGGTTGTGCATTGATTATAGAGAGTTGAACAAGGTCACTATCCGAAATAGGTATCCATTACCTAGGATTGATGACTTGTTCGACCAGTTGTAGGGAGCGCAGTTCTTCTCGAAGATTGATCTTCATTCTGGTTATCATCAGTTACGGGTTCGGGAGATGGATATCCCTAAGACCGCTTTTCTTACTCGATATGGATCTTTCGAGTTCATGGTCATACCATTCGGACTGACCAATGCACCCGCGGTATTCATGGACTTGATGAACCGGGTTTTTCGTCCCTTCTTAGATCAGTTCGTGATTGTTTTTATCAATGACATACTCATTTATTCGAGATCGGAGGCAGACCACGAGGAGCACCTACGATTAGCTTTGAGGACTCTGCAGGAGCATCAGCTATATGCCAAGTTTAGCAAGTGTGAATTTTAGCTTTCAGAAGTTAGATTTCTCGGCCACATCATCAGTAGAGACTGCATAGCAGTGGACCCGGCTAAGGTTACAGCAGTTCTTGATTGGGAACGGCCGAAGACGGTGACAGTGATTCGTAGCTTCTTGGGATTAGCCAACTATTACAAGAAGTTCATCCAGGACTTCTCAAAGATTTCGACGCCACTTATACGCCTTACAAAGAAGGGTGTACAGTTCATTTGGAGTATGGAGTGCCAGAAGGCCTTTGATATCTTGAAGATTAAGTTGACTTCAGCACCAGTTTTGACTATTCCGAGTAGCGACAGGACGTTCGTCGTCTACACAGATGCATCGTTGGTAGGCTTAGGAGGTGTATTGATGTAGGCTCAGAGAGTAGTAGCGTATATATGATAGTAGTTGAGGGTGTATGAGCAGAACTATCTCACTCATGATTTGGAGTTAGCAGCAGTGATATTTACATTAAAGTCATGGAGGCACTACTTGTATGGAGTGCAGTTTGAGTTGTTCACAGACCACCAGAGTTAGAAGTATCTTTTCTCTCAGAAGGAACTCAACCAGAGACAGAGGAGATGGATTGAGTTTATCAAGGACTACGAGTTCGCGATTCAGTATCATCCCCGGAAGGCGAACGTCGCAGCAGATGCTTTGAGTAGGAAGCGTCGACATCGGGTTTCAGCTTTGAGGTGTTCATTGTATAGAGATCTTATTACTCTTAGCCAGTTTGATTTCAGACCCGAGATAGGTGGAACCAGTGCATTTTTGGGAGCTGTGTCAGTTCAGCCATCATGGAGTACCAGAGTAGTCAGAGCTCAGCTAGAAGACTCTTGGATTCAAATCCGAAAGGAGAAGATTTCCAAAGAGACTAAGGCTAATTGGACCATTAGAGCAGATGGAGATCTACGGATGAAGGGTAGGCTGGTTATGCCATCCAGTGCCGAGCTGAAGAGAGAGTTATTTGATGAGGCACATCGTACTAGGTACACAGTACATCCAGGGACCACTAAGATGTACAAGGACTTAAAGAGACACTTCTGGTGGAGTGGTATGCGTAGAGAGATTGTAGAGTGTGTAGCTAAGTGTTTTACCTGTCAGCAGGTGAAGGCAGAGCATCAGAGACCAGCAGGAACACTTCAGCCTTTACCCATCCCAGAGTGGAAATGGGCGGATATTTCTATGGACTTTATTATAGGTTTACCGAAGTCGAAGAAGGGGAACGATTCTATTTGGGTGATAGTGGACCGATTGACGAAGTCAGCACATTTTATTCTAGTAAGGACTACATATACCGCCGAGGCATATGTGAGGATATTTATTCGGGAGATAGTTCGGCTTCATGGAGTTCCAGACACGATCGTGTCGGATCGAGGTTCAGTGTTCACTTCGTATTTTTGGAGGAGTTTCCAGGATTTGTTCAGCAGCAGATTATTTTACAGTAGTGTATTCCACCCACAGACAGATGGTCAGACGGCGAGGGTGAATCAAGTGTTGGAAAACATGTTACGGGCTTGTGTCATTGACTTTCAGGGCAATTGGGAGGAGCATATTCCACTGATAGAGTTCGCTTATAACAATAGTTATCAATCGACGATCGGTATGACCCCTTATAAGGCATTGTACGGGAGACCTTGTAGATCACCGATATGTTAGGCAGAGCCGGAGGATAGCTTAATGCTTAGACCAGAGCTAGTGAGACAAACTACTAAGAAGGTAGCCTTGATCAGAGAGAGGATTCTAGCCACCCAGAGTCGGCAGAAGAGCTATGCAGATAAGAGACGAAGACCCTTGGAGTTTCAAGTTGGAGATGCGGTTATGCTGAAGGTATCGTCGATGAAAGGCGTTCAGCGATTCGGAAGACGGGGAAAGCTTGCACCGAGATTTATTAGACCCTTCCGGATTTTAGAGCGCATTGGAGTTGTGTCATACAAACTAGATCTTCCAGCATTGATGTCTAGTATATACAATGTGTTTTATGTTTCTATGCTCAAAGAAACACTTGCATGATGAGGACCAGCAACGAGTATTGGATGCACCAGAGATTGAGCTTCAGGAGGATTTGACTACTATTGAGATTCCAGTTTGTATTCTTGCGAAGGAGGACAAGAGGCTTAGAAACAAAGTGATTCCTTTAGTAAAAGTTTAGTGGAACCGAAGAGTCGTTGAGGAGATTTCTTGGGAGCACGAGGAGGATATGCGTCGCGACTACCCACACATGTTTGAGCAGGTAAAATAAATTTGTGTATGACTTATATATAATTTATGATTGCATGTATGACGATGTTTATACTTAACACTAAAATGAGAGTATTATCACTTATCTCCTAAGTACTTGGAACATATGGTATATATATGAGGGGTTCCTTGTTTGGATTTTTCGCTCGATGTACTTGTTCCTTTTAGTTAAGGGTTAAGTGGGAATATTTATGTTTTAGATGGTTAAGTGTAGACATCGGAGATAATTTTCGAGGGCGCGAAGATGATATGTAGCGCTACTTCCTACATTTATTGAGGGAGTGAATTGATTTATGTGCATGAGTATATGTGTAGTTATATTTGGATTTAACGTCAGAATGAGGATATTTCCGCTTAATTCCTAATCTCATGGAACACATGGTATATATATGGGGGGTTCCTTGTTTGGATTTTTCACCCGACGTACTAGTTCTATTTGATTAGGGGTTGAGTGGGAATATGGTTATTTTGGATTGTTAAATATAAATATCGCTATTTGCCTATCTAGAGTAATGTATTGATATGATTATGATTTCCGAATTTCGAGAACGAAATTCTTTTAAGGGGGGAAGAATGTAAAACCCCGTATTTTTATTAGAAGTATATGTGAATTATTAGTGATAAATAATTCTATTTGTGGTAAATGACTTAAGCTTATGGATATACTTGATGGCAAGTTATTAGACATGTGTGAGTGTGGTTTCATAGAGTTCTGTGCATTGGTTTTGGCTGAATAACAAATCATGCACGAATCTGGATATAGTGTCTGCTCAGTCGACTTATGAGTCGACTCATGAGTCGACTGGTGAGTCGACCAATGAGTCGACTGACGGGCTGATTTTGGGTTTTCTTTTAGTTGCGGGTTTGGTTTGGTTTGTTTTGGGTTTAACCGCTTTCATATAAAACTCTCCTACCCGAAACCAACCCAAAAACCCATCAAAACCCCAGAGAAACCCTAGCCTCCCTCTCCCCTCAAACCCTAGATTCATTCTTGGTGATTTTGGAGGAGTTTCGGAGGAGTTTTCAGCGGGATTTTGTAGTGCTGTCGAAGGGGGATCGTCCTCTCATCGGATTAAGGAGTTTACAGCACTTCAGAGGCGAGTAACATCTCGCCCAATCCTACACCCACTGTTTGTATAGCTTTCTTGAGTTTTTATTTCGGATTTTTGAGCCTAAAACGTATTTTGTGCATAAAAATAGATACTTTACATTATGAGATGCAAGATCTATATTTTTCAGTTATAAAAAGCTCACAAACGAATTTGTAAATTAAAATCCAGATCTGGAAATTTGTTTAAACATGAGTTTCAATGTGATTTACTGTTTTCAATACGTTTTTAAACATGTTTATACGATTAAGGTTTTTTTTTATGTAAGTGATCACATGCAAACCCCTTTAGTTTCTGTTGATACACATGAGTTAGAATCGAAAATATATTGCTGGACATGATTAAAGAGAACTTTAGTTAACATTTTTACAGATAATCATCGAAAGCAGAAAACTGGAGATCTTCTGCTCAGTCGACCAATGAGTCGACTTATGAGTCGACTAATGAGTCGACCAATGAGTCGACTGATGGAGAAAACTTCAGTTTTGTATTTTGTCTGGTCGACTTATGAGTCGACTCATGAGTCGACCAATGAGTCGACTAATGAGGAGTTTTTTTCTTTTGTATTTCTTCAGTTTTGAATCTGTTTGAGTTATTTCAGTTTAACTGAAATTGTTTATGTTTGTTTATTATTGCTGCGTGCTTAAATATGAACGAGGAGTCGCCTCGAATGACGGGTATTAGAAATTTATGTATAACCTGTTAAATATGAACGAGGAGTCGCCTCGAATGACGGGTATTAGAAATTTATGTATAACCTGTATCTTTACACGTGAGATGACATGCGGACACGAGTTTAGGTTTGCGCACCGAGACAAGTGAGAAATTAGGGTATATGCTCATGTTCCTATAACTCACCTAGTCCATGTGTTTGGCAACTATGATGTGTAGTCCATGTGTTGGACATTTATCACTTTCAGTCTATGTGTTGGACAGTTTTCATATGAAGTCCATGTGTTGGACATCTACTACATCAGTTTAGACCTTGAGAGTTGACACCTATACTTGCATAGGCTGGACACGAAATTTATATGAGTTGTGACACGACACCGTAATTAAGTCTGAGATGAGTTTGCCTTCTTTTATTAATGTTCTTGTATTAGATTTTGGGTTTGGTATTTAGGGATGTACAATTTGAGATACAAGGTATATACATGAGGCTTTCCTTGTTTGGATTATTTCGCTCGACGTACCTATGCTCGTGTTGTAACTTCCTAAATACTTAAATCCTCTTATACATAGGTATTTACAATCTGAGCTACATGGTATATACATGAGAGTTTCCTTGTTTGGATTATTTCGCTCGACGTACTTATGCTCACGTTGCAAATACCTAAATAGGATATGTGATTTTATATATATATGTTATATCTGTATTTTCTGTATACAACGAGCCCTTTTCCTTGGGGTTAGTTGTGATGTTGCTCGCTAGCGCTTTGACGCTCGTTGTCCCTCCCCTTTTCAGGTAATGATCCGGGAGCCCGGAGAGTCGCAGGTTGATGGCGAGGTACTTTAGCTTCAGCTATTCTATTATAGTTATATTTTACTTTTGAGCTCCATTGTAGGCTTTTGTTTAGACATTTTGAGAGTTTATTTCTAGAAGTTGTAAAGGTTGTGTGCCTTATTTCCTTTTATTCAGACATTTGTATTTGAGACTTTTTGAGAAGTTCCAGTTTATTCATCTCAGACATTGACTTATATTTCAGTATGTTAGATGATGAAATATTAGTTTGATCTCTATTATTTCATCAGTTGACTCTTGTATTATCTTTTACGTTAGATGATGAAATATTAGTTTGATCTCTATTATTTCATCAGTTGACTCTTGTATTATCTTTTACTTGTTTTTGTATCTACACCTGTTTTTGACTCTACTAGAGAGATAGTAATTGTGATGGTGAAACATGTTATTGCACGGTGCGGTGCATGGCAGGTTTGACATTCTTGGTTTTACCTTGGACTGCAGCCTTATATGAACCCAGGGGCGTCACATAAAATACCATATTATCATCATTATTTTAACATTATATAAAATATTAACTTTATTAGTATATTAAATTTTATTAACAATAATGTAGTAATATATTATTTTTAAAACATAATATTATCATCACAATTTTAATATTATTATATTAATATATGCTATAACATCATTTTATCATTAATAAATTATTATTTATTATAAATTACATTATGAATATATTAATATTTTATATTTTTAGTGAGTTATTAATAATTATATGATATATTACTTATAATTGTTATATGATTATTAATTATTTATAAATTATTATATCTTTATTTTAATTTATATATTTTATTTAATTATTAAAGTTACATTAAAAATTTATTTTATTATATATTAAATCTAAAATAATATATAATTATTTTTTAAAATATCATTTTTATATTACATTACTTATAATTATTATGTCTCGAGATCTAAACAGCATGTGACTAGCCCGCCAGCAGATGACAACCAAAGCCAAATGATATACTTAAAATTTTCATTTGCATGGCTATTTTTTAAATATAAATATGCAGAAAATATTATATACTTCAGGATATTGCGAGGAAAATATTCAAAAACTAAAATTATTTTCAACGCAAACAAAATTATATGCACCTAAACATTTATTGTTCCCGACTCAACTAGCTTGGTTCTCCGGAATACACCAACCACCTAAGAAAAAGATAGAAAAGAGAACAACAACAAAACAAATATGGAAAATTGTGTCCAGGCCCCAAAATGGGGAACTTCATGTGACAAGCCCCCTCGTATTTCGGTCCATGTGTATTAGCCCCAAATACACACAGTATTTGTTATGGGACCCCTAACTACTCTTTTTTAGAAAAACAAAGGCGGAAGTTACGCTCTTGCCCTTCTGATGGGACTGTACTCGGTTAACGCGCCACATCCTTATTCACGTACTCTCTCTCTCTCTCTCTCTCTCTCTCTCTCTCTCTCTCTCTCTCTCTCTCTCTCTCTTCCACCTCTTCGTTGTCTCAGAAACTCGAGATTGTGTCCAATTTCTCACCGCCGTTCAACAGTTTTAGGGTTTTCGCCTGAATCATGTCGTCCAGGGAAGGATCATTTTCCGATTTCGAGGTCGACCACCGACGCGCGTCGAAGGGCCAAGACGTATCGTCTGGGCTTGAAAGCGCGGAGGAGGCGACGCAAACCCTAATGGAGATGCAAAAGGAGGCGATAGCACGTCGAGACAGCAAAGGACGACCCTCGACGGCCGAGCGTACCATCCAACCCTCCCCCGAAAAACAGTATGTTCTATGTTATCGAGAATCTGGGAAATCGACCTAATTTTGCGTAAATTCAGTTCATCTCAAAAATACCAGTTGTAGATGAGTACACATGATGTAAGTGCTGGATTGATTCTAATGTTAGTTCTAGATTGATTCCAATGTTAGTTCTAGGTTGATTCAAATGTTAGTTCTAGGTTGATTCAAATGTTAGTTCTAGATGATTCCAATGTTAGTTCTACATTGATTCTAATGTTAGTTCTAGATTGATTCCAATGTTAGTTCTAGATGATTCCAATGTTAGTACATTGACTTCAATGTTAGTTCTAGGACGGAGATGTAAATGTAGATTTTGTTAGTTCTAATATTAGTCCGTTAGTTCTATTGATCCTACAAATTCGAATTGTTTTTACAGGGAAAATGTTGCACCTACAGGTGCGGCCGAGTCACGAAGGCTGACCGCCAATCTTGGGGCCTATTGGAAGTTCATGAAGAAAATAGCCCCGAAGATCAATCAGTATCATAGGGATGCCTACCGCGGTTCTGTGTTTGAGCACTATATTGTATTCGGTTCAGTATCATAGGGATGCCTACCGCGGTTCTGTGTTTGAGCACTATATTGTATTCGGTGCTCCTGCTCCCAATCTGCCCACTCTGGAATTGCTGCTGCGCTATTATGACGGAGACAAAAGCACATTTTCCATACCGGATTCAAATAGCGGGGCTGTTAGAAAGGTAAAATTTGATCTGCAATGGGCCCACAACCACACTCATTTTCCTATGAATGGTGAAGTTGTAAGTAACAATCGGGACTCAAACAGCAGAATATGGATGAAATACTTTGCAAATCTTTACATTTCTGAAGAAGGCAAGAGGTCGAAAAAACCAAAAACCTCCCAGCGCAAACACCTCGAAGGGCATCTGGAACGATTAGTGGAATCAACAGAAACGGGGGATATCCAGGAATTTGTTTTGCTACAAATCATGTACCAATGCTCTATGATATGGAGCCCCAGAGCAGGGGAAGGTATCCCTAGACCCGTACTCAGATATCTGGATAGCATTGAGAGGGTCAAGTCTGTTGCATGGGCCCGGTTCTTTTATGATGAAATTATCAGGGGCATTGGTGTTGCGCTGGAGGGAAAGAAGGAGCGAAAGAAGGCATATGTCCCAGGTTGCATGACACTACTATGTGTAAGTTTCATAATTTTACCTATTTTATTTCATTCTAGTTCTGTCTTATTCCTAGCTTGTTGTAAATTAGGTTATGTTATTTCTATCTTATTTTATGTTAGTTCTACTATACAACACATTATTTATGTTGTACATGTTATTCTACAACATGTTAGTTCTATTGACTGTTTTGTTAGTTCTATTAACTGTTTTGTTAGTTCTAATGACTGTTTTGTTAGTTCTATTGACTGTTTTGTTAGTTCTAATGAGAGTTAGTTCTGATAGGTACCATGTTAGATCTATTTGCTGTTCTGATGAGAGTAATTTCTGTACAGTGTCATGCTAGCTCTAATGTGTAGCATGTTAGTTCTATGTGTTTACGTGTTAGTTCTCTCTAATGTGTAGCATGTTAGTTCTATGTGTTTACGTGTTAGTTCTAATGTTAGTTCTAATGTGCAGCATGTTAGTTCTAAGTGACTGTTTTGTTAGTTCTACTGTCTGTTTTGTTAGTTCTATTGACTGTTTTGTTAGTTCTGTTAGTTCTTTTGTTAGTTCTATTAACGCTCTTGTTAGTTCTGAAGCATATTTCAGTTGTGTGAGTTCTAAATTATGCCTTGCTATTCTAGTATATACCATGTTAGTATGTTAGTTCTAAAACTGTTCTATTATTAACTTAAATGCGAAATATATTTGCTACAGCTATGGTACTACGAGATGACTGGCATTAAAAAATATGGTCTCGTAGATAGCTCCAGACCCCCAATGACAAATTGGGCACCGGATAGCATGAAAGTCCCATCTATGAAGGTGGTGACTATTACGGAGAAGGCTAAGGCAGCGTCAATAGCATTTGTCCACAGGCAAATTGAGGAAGTGTCTCCTCCTCTAGTTGAGCAGGCGTTCCCCGCTGCACAGAGGAGAAAAGTTGCGCATCATAAGCGCGAGACAAAGAGGAGGAAGGCTAGCCAGGAGAAAACGCCTGGGAACTTCTCTGTAGGCTACGTACGTATCCCCTTATGTTAAGTCTTACTCATTTTACAATAACTAAAAACAATATCCTAATTATAATCTCTTATTAATATCAGACCATGGCAAAGCATATTGACATTTTTGACAATGAGGAGGAGATCAAATGTCTTCCCATAGATCAGCAACTTACATTGTGGAGAAATTCTGCTAAATTTCTCAAAAGATTGCTGGATGACACAAAGCAGACCAAAGAATTTATGATTGAGATCAACAGGCTGAATAGGATAATTGAAGATTTGAGAAGACATGATAAGATTGCAAATGGAAAAAGGAAGAAGCGACGGGTAAATCAAGAGGAACAGAGGTCTAAACCGAGCAGTGTATATAGTGAAGACCCAAACACGTAGCTTAATGTACATAAGAATGTAGAAGAGGATGTTAAGCTTCCTGTTGACGTTTTTCAAAGAGAGGAGGAGGATATTGTAGAAGAGCGTAATGAAGAGGAGCATATTGCAGACGAGGTTGATGTAGATATCAAAGTTTTTGCAGAAGAACCTACTGATTTTGCAGATAAGGAGGAGGATATTGTAGATAAGGGGGAAGAGGCTTCTGATAAGTTGGGTGATTTGCTGGTTGATTTAAAGGAAGCAATTGAGGATTTACATCTTGTGAATATTACGCATGACGTTGACAGAAATGTAGAAGTGCTAACTGGTAATGTCGAAGAGAAAGCAATGGGTAGCCCAAAGCCACGAAGGGCAAGCAAGAGATCTAAATGGCGGAGGACCCCATATACTGAAGGAAAAAGAAAGAAAAAGCAAATGACGACTATAGATGTTTTTGAAAGTCCTGAAAAGGGGCAAAAAGTTGACACGATTATTCAATTTTTTCCGGATAATCAAATCGACAACTGGGATGTGATGAGATTGAAGCCAATGACTCGTGAAGAGGTAGCTCTATTGGCAGAGCTGAATACAGATATTACAGACTCCTCTTTGTTTAACATCCGCATTATTGATAGCACGGGTGCTTTCGTACATAATTTTACTATATCACCTCTAGCAGCATCCAGACTCAACAAACTTGAAAATGATTTCTTATCCAAATTCTGCTCTCAGAAGATACACATGTATGATTCAGTTGACTATTTTTACTCTTATTTGTTAAGTATTAGTTCTAATTGCAGTTAGTTCTGGGTTTCAGGAGATATAAGGTTATTGAAACGTCGAATAGCAGCATCAGCAGAGCAGATTTGTTGACTTTGCTCCGAGGTGGCCGGCTTGACGACAAGGTTAGATTATACTTCAAGGCAAAGTTGAAAATGTATGGCTTAATTAGATCTTTAATGTATTTCTAATAGTTCTAATAGACTATTTTGTTAGGTCTATTGTCTGTTTTGTTAGTTCTAATTGACTGTTTTGTTAGTTCTAATAGACTATTTTGTTAGGTTTATTGTCTGTTTTGTTAGTTCTATTGTCTGTTGTGTTAGTTCTAATAGACTGTTTTGTTAGGTCTATTGTCTGCTTTGTTAGTTCTAATGACTATTTTGTTAGTTCTAATAGACTGTTTTGTTAGGTCTATTGTCTGTTTTGTTAGTTCTATTATCTGTTGTGTTAGTTCTAATAGACTATTTTGTTAGTTCTAATAGACTATTTTGTTAGGTCTATTGTCTGTTTTGTTAGTTCTAATTGACTGTTTTGTTAGTTCTAATAGACTGTTTTGTTAGGTCTATTGTCTGTTTTGTTAGTTCTATTGTCTGTTGTGTTAGTTCTAATAGACTGTTTTGTTAGGTCTATTGTCTGCTTTGTTAGTTCTATTGTATGTTTTGTTAGTTCTATTGTCTATTATCTGTTCTGTTAGTTCTAATGCCTTATCATGTTAGTTCTAGTCTGTTTAATGTTAGTTCTATCTCCGTGCTTGCAGCATTCATTATATGGCATCGAACCCAGCTTTTACGAACTATTTTTGACATACATTGAAAAGTATACCGCCCTCCGCATTAGCATCTATTGATCCCTTTGGTCAGGGATGACCATTGGCATCTGGTTGAAGTTGACCTGAGGGATGATGTTGTCAAGCACTATAGTTCGGCCGGGCACGAATCGTGGTTGGAGCCAGTTAACAAAATTATAAAATTCTTTGATATGCAGCGCGTGGATTTTGTTGCGCAAAATGTGCGCAAAGTATTCAAATATGAAGCCGTCGCATGCGAGCGGCAAATTAGGCGGTTAGTTCTATTACCTATCATGTTTCTATTTGCATTAGTTCTATAGCTACATTGTATTATTGCGAGAATGTCTGATTTAGTCTTCTGTTCTGCCTTCTGTTCTGCAGATTTGACTGTGGTGTGTTCGTCTACCTATATATAAAAGCAATAATTGATGGCCGCCCAACAACTCGTGTTAATCCGCCTGGCGAAGTACCTGATGCTATGCGAGCAAGACTCGCCGCGCAATTATTAATAGCTGGCTATGAACGAAGATGTAAAGACGAAACAGTGTACAGTGATGAATGACATGTCTATATAAATACATAATGGAGTGTATATTTGTATAAAAAATGCGTTCTCGGTCCCAACTTCAACTTGGTACTCCACGTTGCCAAGTTAGAACAACTTCTTTTCTTGTTAGTTCTAAATGAGTTATAGTCGTAAAGGAGTGCTAGTTCTAAATGGGTGATAGTTCTAGCGAGGGCTCGTTTGTTCTATCTCATTGGTATTATTTTAGTGTTTGTTTGAAGAGATGACTTTCCATCACCGCCAATTGTTACTCCAGCTGTTCAGCTTTTTCTCCTGTCACGTCCCATCGTACCAATTGATCACATCATACATTCGCGCGTTCCCAAGTGAGGTAAGGCGGACATTTAATTACGACATTGCATCGATACTCACGTCACCACCATCAAGAACTTAAGCCATTTTCGAAGCGGAGAACTATTTCCGGCATAAATTCTTCTTGCAAATGGCTAAGGAATTGGTCTGTGTTCACTGCCATGGGCAGGGGCATAGCTCCCGCGATTGTTATTATAAGCTTACTGCCCGTGCCCCTCTGAGGCTGATAACTATCCCGTCCAACACCTCCAGCACCATCCAGCATCTGTCGGCTTACGCCATTTTCTACCTTGAAAGTGGCCGTCCAATCGTGCAGGAGCTCCGGGAGATGCTAGCCTATCGATTCAATTTTAGAACGTGGCCCCACCAAATCAAGCAGGCAGCCGGAAACAGTTTCATGGTGCAGTTTCCAAGCGATCCCATACTTGCACAAGCTGTTCAACTCGGACTGATAGATATGGGCACATTTAAGGGTAGATTCCGCCGTTGGGAGGAGGATCCGAGGCTAGTAACGTTGCCGCAAACTTTTCCAGTATGGATTCGGCTATTCAATGTCCCATACCACCTGTGGAATTTTGAATTTCTTCGCTCGCTGCTCATGGGAGTCGGTGAATGTGTCATGTGCTCCAGGGACGTCATAACACATTCTAACTTCGCAGACTGCAGAGTTCTTCTGAATGTTAGGAATTTATCTAAAATCCCTAAGAGGCTTAGGTTCCGTTACATCTCCCCGGCGACGGAAACATAAAGGAAGGCTACGCCGTGACGCAGGTCCAGAGCGGGGAGAAGTTGGAATTGCTTCAGGAATCCACGCCCGAGTTAATTGAGGTTGTTTGGGACGGGAGAAACATGACGGTCGAAAGAGACCAGTGGCAGCTGTTTCTCCGCAACCAAGGAGTCGGGGGTTCCAATTATCCTAGAGCTCTCCCAACACCCAATGATAATCGCCCATTAGACCCAGTCGAGGTGGATAGTGGTTTCACGGCTCCAAGCTCTCCATCCTCACATCGCTTTCGATCCAGCGAAGGTAGCAACAAATGAAGATCCGGCACCAATCGAGTCTAATGTGTAGCATGTTAGTTCTATTAGGTTATGACTGTTTTGTTAGGTCTATTGTCTGTTTTGTTAGTTCTATTGTCTGTTGTGTTAGTTCTAATAGACTATTTTGTTAGTTCTAATAGACTGTTTTGTTAGGCCTATTGTCTGTTTTGTTAGTTCTAATGACTATTTTGTTAGTTCTAATAGACTGTTTTGTTAGGTCTATTGTCTGTTTTGTTAATTCTATTGTCTGTTGTGTTAGTTCTAATAGACTGTTTTGTTAGTTCTAATAGACTGTTTTGTTAGGTCTATTGTCTGTTTTGTTAGTTCTATTGTCTGTTGTGTTAGTTCTAATAGATTGTTTTGTTATTCTATTGTCTGTTGTGTTAGTTCTAATAGACTGTTTTGTTAGTTCTAATAGACTGTTTTGTTAGGTCTATTGTCTGTTTTGTTAATTCTAATTGACTATTTTGTTAGTTCTAATAGTTGTGTTAGTTATTTTGTTAGTTCTATTAACGCTCTTGTTAGTTGTAATGAGAGTTAGTTCCATTAACGCTCAGTGTGTTAGTTCTATTGTATGTTTTGATAGTTCTAATTGACTGTTTTGTTAGGTCTATTGTCTGCTTTGTTAGTTCTATTGTATGTTTTGTTAGTTCTATTGTCTATTGTCTATTCTGTTAGTTCTAATGCTCAGTGTGTTAGTTGTGTTAGTTATTTTGTTAGTTCTATTAACGCTCTTGTTAGTTGTAATGAGAGTTAGTTCCATTAACGCTCAGTGTGTTAGTTCTATTGTCTGTTTTGATAGTTCTAATTGACTGTTTTGTTAGGTCTATTGTCTGTTTTGTTAGTTCTATTGTCTGTTTTGATAGTTCTAATTGACT
This sequence comes from Asparagus officinalis, assembly GCF_001876935.1. Classification (NCBI taxonomy): domain Eukaryota; kingdom Viridiplantae; phylum Streptophyta; class Magnoliopsida; order Asparagales; family Asparagaceae; genus Asparagus; species Asparagus officinalis. Next base: position 106,668,347 of record NC_033794.1, on the reverse strand, counting down.
GTTTTGTTAGGTCTATTGTCTGCTTTGTTAGTTCTATTGTCTGTTTTGTTAGTTCTAATAGACTGTTTTGTTAGGTCTATTGTCTGTTTTGTTAGTTCTATTGACTATTTTATTAGTTCTATTGTCTATTGTCTGTTCTGTTAGTTCTAATGCTCAGTGTGTTAGTTGTGTTAGTTATTTTGTTAGTTCTATTAACGCTCTTGTTAGTTGTAATGAGAGTTAGTTCCATTAACGCTCAGTGTGTTAGTTCTATGTGTTTTCGTGTTAGTTCTAATGCTCAGTGTGTTAGTTCTGTACAGTGGCATGCTAGTTCTAATGTGTAGCATGTTAGTTCTATTAGGTACAATGTCTGTTTTGTTAGTTCTATTGCCTGCTTTGTTAGTTCTATTGTCTGTTTTGTTAGTTCTATTGACTATTTTGTTAGTTCTATTAGGTACAATGTCTGTTTTGTTAGTTCTATTGTGTTAGTTCTAATGCTCAGTGTGTTAGTTCTGTTAGTTCTATTGTTCCGAGGTGGCCGGCTTGACGACAAGGTTAGATTATACTTCAAGGCAAAGTTGAAAATGTATGGCTTAATTAGATCTTTAATGTTTCTAATATTACAGATGGTTGAGTCAGTGCTGGACACGATTAGTGTGGATGCGTTTGGCAAAGGATATGGTCTCGTATCAGTGTTCTTTCTTGTAAGTACATGTTAGACCTAAATTGACCATGCTAGTTAGTTTATAACATGTTAGTTCTATTCCCTATCAAGTTAGTTCTATTCCGTATCATGTTAGTTCTATTCTGTACAATGTTAGTTCTACGGAATAACATTGTTAGTTCTATTCAGTACCATGTTAGTTCTATTCCCTATCATGTTAGTTCTATTATTTCTCATGTTAGTTCTATTCCCTATCATGTTAGTTCTATTATTTCTCATGTTAGTTCTATTCCCTATCATGTTAGTTATATACCTTATCATGTTAGTTCTAATGTGTAAGATGTTAGGTCTATTCCGTATCATGTTAGTACTATTCAGTATCATGTTAGTTCTATTCCCTATCATGTTAGTTCTATTCAGTAATATGTTCGTTCTACGGTATAACATGTTAGTTAGTTCTATACCTTATCATGTTAGTTCTATTCAGTACCATGTTAGTTCTATTCCCTATCATGTTAGTTCTATTGAGTAATATGTTAGTTCTACGGTATAACATGTTAGTTCTATACCTTATCATGTTAGTTCTAGTCTGTTTAATGTTAGTTCTATCTCCGTGCTTGCAGCATTCATTATACGGCATCGAACCCAGCTTTTACGAACTATTTTTGACATACATTGAAAAGTATACCGCCCTCCGCATTATGCATCTATTGATCCCTTTGGTCAGGGACGACCATTGGCATCTGGTTGAAGTTGACCTGAGGGATGATGTTGTCAAGCACTATAGTTCGGCCGGGCACGAATCGTGGTTGGAGCCGGTTAACAAAATTATAAAATTCTTTGATATGCAGCGCGTGGATTTTGTTGCGCAAAATGTGCGCAGAGTATTCAAATATGAAGCCGTCGCATGCGAGCGGCAAATTGGGCGGTTAGTTCTATTACCTATCATGTTTCTATTTGCATTAGTTCTATAGCTACATTGTATTATTGCGAGAATGTCTGATTTAGTCTTCTGTTCTGCCTTCTGTTCTGCAGATTTGACTGTGGTGTGTTCGTCTACCTATATATAAAAGCAATAATTGATGGCCGCCCAACAACTCTTGTTAATCCGCCTGGCGAAGTACCTGATGCTATGCGAGCAAGACTCGCCGCGCAATTATTAATAGCTGGCTATGAACGAAGATGTAAAGACGAAACGGTGTACAGTGATGAATGACATGTCTATATAAATACAGAATGGAGTGTATATTTGTATAAAAAATGCGTTCTCGGTCCCAACTTCAACTTGGTACTCCACGTTGCCAAGTTAGAACAACTTCTTTTCTTGTTAGTTCTAAATGAGTTATAGTCGTAAAGGAGTGCTAGTTCTAAATGGGTGATAGTTCTAGCGAGGGCTCGTTAGTTCTATCTCATTGGTATTATTTTAGTGTTTGTTTGAAGAGATGACTTTCCATCACCGCCAATTGTTACTCCAGCTGTTCAGCTTTTTTCTCCTGTCACGTCCCATCGTACCAATTGATCACATCATACATTCGCGCGTTCCCAAGTGAGGTAAGGCGGTCATTTAATTACGACATTGCATCGATACTCACGTCACCACCATCAAGAACTTAAGCCATTTTCGAAGCGGAGAACTATTTCCGGCGTAAATTCTTCTTGCAAATGGCTTTTAAGGAATTTTTCTGTGTTCACTGCCATGGGCGGGGGCATAGCTCCCGCGATTGTCATCATAAGCTTACCGCCTGTGCCCCTCCGAGGCTGATAACTATCCCGTCCAACACCTCCAGCACCATCCGGCATCTGTCGGCTTACGCCATTTTCTACCTTGAAAGTGGCCGTCCATCCGTGCAGGAGCTCCGGGAGATGCTAGCCTATCGATTCAATTTTAGAACGTGGCCCCACCAAATCAAGCAGGCAGCCGGAAACAGTTTCATGGTGCAGTTTCCAAGCGATCCCATACTTGCACAAGCTGTTCAACTCGGACTGATAGATATGGGCACATTTAAGGGTAGATTCCGCCGTTGGGAGGAGGATCTGAGGCTAGTAACGTTGCCGCAAACTTTTCCAGTATGGATTCGGCTATTCAATGTCCCATACCACCTGTGGAATTTTGAATTTCTTCGCTCGCTGCTCATGGGAGTCGGTGAATGTGTCATGTGCTCCAGGGACGTCATAACACATTCTAACTTCGCAGACTGCAGAGTTCTTCTGAAGGTTAGGAATTTATCTGAAATCCCTAAGAGGCTTAGGTTCCGTTACATCTCCCCCGGCGACGGAAACATAAAGGAAGGCTACGCCGTGACGCAGGTCCAGAGCGGGGAGAAGTTGGAATTGCTTCAGGAATCCACGCCCGAGTTAATTGAGGTTGTTTGGGACGGGAGAAACATGACGGTCGAAAGAGACCAGTGGCAGCTGTTTCTCCGCAACCAAGGAGTCGGGGGTTCCAATTATCCTAGAGCTCTCCCAACACCCAATGATAATCGCCCATTAGACCCAGTCGAGGTGGATAGTGGTTTCACGGCTCCAAGCTCTCCATCCTCACATCGCTTTCGATCCAGCGAAGGTAGCAACAAATGAAGATCCGGCACCAATCGAGTCTAATTGACTGTTTTGTTAGTTCTAATGACTGTTTTGTTAGTTCTAATAGACTGTTTTGTTAGGTCTATTGTCTGTTTTGTTAGTTCTAATTGACTGTTTTGTTAGTTCTAATAGACTGTTTTGTTAGGTCTATTGTCTGTTTTGTTAGTTCTAATGACTGTTTTGTTAGTTCTAATAGACTGTTTTGTTAGGTCTATTGTCTGTTTTGTTAGTTCTATTGTCTGTTTTGTTAGTTCTAATAGACTGTTTTGTTAGGTCTATTGTCTGTTTTGTTAATTCTATTGTCTGTTGTGTTAGTTCTAATAGACTGTTTTGTTAGTTCTAATAGACTGTTTTGTTAGGTCTATTGTCTGTTTTGTTAGTTCTAATTGACTGTTTTGTTAGTTCTAATAGACTGTTTTGTTAGGTTTATTGTCTTTTTAATTTGTTCTATTGTCTGTTGTGTTAGTTCTAATTGACTGTTTTGTTAGGTCTATTGTCTGTTTTGTTAGTTCTATTGTCTGTTGTGTTAGTTCTAATAGACTATTTTGTTAGTTCTATTGTCTGTTTTGTTAGTTCTAATTGACTGTTTTGTTAGTTCTAATAGACTGTTTTGTTAGGTTTATTGTCTTTTTAATTTGTTAGTTCTATTGTCTGTTGTGTTAGTTCTAATAGACTGTTTTGTTAGGTCTATTGTCTGTTTTGTTAGTTCTATTGTCTGTTTTGTTAGTTCTAATAGACTGTTTTGTTAGGTCTATTGTCTGTTTTGTTAGTTCTATTATCTGTTTTGATAGTTCTAATTGACTGTTTTGTTAGTTCTAATAGACTGTTTTGTTAGGTCTATTGTCTGTTTTGATAGTTCTAATTGACTGTTTTGTTAGGTCTATTGTCTGTTTTGTTAGTTCTAATAGACTGTTTTGTTAGGTCTATTGTCTGTTTTGTTAGTTCTATTGTCTGTTTTGATAGTTCTAATTGACTGTTTTGTTAGGTCTATTGTCTGTTTTGTTAGTTCTAATAGACTGTTTTGTTAGTTCTATTGTCTGTTTTGTTAGTTCTAATAGACTGTTTTGTTAGGTCTATTGTCTGTTTTGTTAGCTCTAATTGACTGTTTTGTTAGGTCTATTGTCTACATGCTAGTTCTAATGTGTAGCATGTTAGTTCTATTAGGTACAATGTCTGTTTTGTTAGTTCTATTGCCTGCTTTGTTAGTTCTATTGTCTGTTTTGTTAGTTCTATTGACTATTTTGTTAGTTCTATTAGGTACAATGTCTGTTTTGTTAGTTCTATTGTGTTAGTTCTAATGCTCAGTGTGTTAGTTCTGTTAGTTCTATTGTTAGTTCTATTAACGCTGTGTTAGTTCTGTTAGTTCTATTGTTAGTTCTATTAACGCTCTTGTTAGTTCTATTGTTTGTTTTGTTAGTTCTAATAGGTACCATGTTAGATATATTTTTAGAAGTGTGCTAGCAAATCAGACAATAGTCAGATCTATTTTCATTACATGTTTTACGACAGTCCGCGATAGTTTTATCTCAAAACACACTTAGCAAATCAGACAATAACAGATCTATTTTCATTTCAATCACACTTAGTCAGCGATGGTTTCATTACAGGTTTTACGATTATGCCCTTCGAGATGACACCGGGAACATTTAACTGGCCGGGTGTAAACAGTTCTGTTGTTGATTCGCCTGGTCTTATTTCTCCCTTTCCTTTTCGTTGTAATTGGAGGTAGAATCTGTATCTCATCCCTTGGCACGCTGCGTTTCTCGTAGTCAGGTATAGGGTAGATGATAGGCTCGTAGCTCCTTTTAAAGGCGTCAACCGTCATAAACCAGTCACAGAATTAGTAGACATCCCTTTTCATAAACATAATGCTTGCGCATGCATGTTTGCAAGGGACACGGGTTACATCCCACCCACGGCAAGTGCATGTTTTATTGTCTAGATCCACTTGACAAGATCTATGGGATTGTACTTCAAATAAGCCTGTGTGGGACTGACGAACCTCCAACGGGCGTCCATTGTCCATGTTCTCCTTGAGGGCAATTTCAGCTTTGGGGCAAAGAACTTGATTCCAACTTTCAGCCATGACTCGTCGCTCATTCATGCGCACCATGATCTGTTTACGAATATGCTCTATCAGTTGGAGTATCCGTAGAAGCCTTGCCTCATGAATCCATTTGTTGAATGACTCTGCAACATTTGATGTAACGTGACCATATCTAAACATAGACAGTGTTAGTTCTATCTACTTCTATTAGTTATATGTAAGGTAATCAAATGAAATATTACTTGCCTAACTCCAGGAAAAAACGCATTGGCCCAGTTTTCTGGAGCATAGTTCATCACAATATTGTATGCACGCTCGTCAATTAGTCTGATGTCGTCCATATAATCATTCCATTCTGCTCTAGTATATTTGTAACAGGCAGATTGCAGTAGATTACCTAAGATCTGAGAATCCTTTGACTTGAATCCCAAATCCTTCAACTTTGTTCTGAAGTTCTCGACCAGATGCAGCACACAGCGAGAGTGTATAGAATCGGGAAAAAATTCTCTAACTGCTTCTCTGATCCCTTTATCCGCATCTGAAATTATCACTAGCTTATGTGGAGGGTTGTATGGATCTGCCCTTTCATAGAGAATGGACCACAGACCTACAAAGAGTATTGGTTAACAGCCCTTAAAGTTAACTACGAAGGAGATAGAATTATAATAGCGATATTAGAACTAGATTTCTAAAGTGTTAGTTCTGTCAGGTGTTGTGTTAGTTCTATGATCTGTTTTGTTAGTTCTATTGTCTGTTGTGTTAGTTCTGTACAGTGTCATGTTAGTTCTAATGTGCAGAGTGTTAGTTCTATTGTCTGTTGTGTTAGTTCTGTTATTGATAGTGATAGTTCTATTGTCTGTTGTGTTAGTTCTAATATTGATAGTGTTAGTCCTAGTGTCTGGCATGGTAGTTCTGTCCACCTAAGTTTTAGATCTAATGTGCAGCGTGATAGTTCTATTTGTTCAGTTTTAATAGCTGCATTTGATTGTGGTGTGTTAGTTCTATTTTTGTTGGCATCATCATGTATAATGTTGGAACTAACCTTGTAGGAACCACTTCCAGTTAACATTATTTTCTTGATCGCAGATACAATAGGCCAATGGAAATATCCCCTGATTGCCATCATATGCTACGGCGCTTAATAGTATACCTTTGAATCGATCTTTCAGAAAGGTTCCATCCAAAAATATAAGTGGTCTGCAACCTTGTAAAAAACCATTTATGCAGGCCGCATAGCAGATGAATATCCTTGTAAACCTACCCTCGTCTTGTTCAACATGAATGTAGCTTCCCGGATTTGTCTTCTTAACCTCGTCTACATACCTAGATAATTGAAGATTAAGCGTTAGTTTCAACATTATAAAGTTATGAGACTTATAGCGTCAAATAAATGAAAACAACAGCAACTTGTGTATATATGATCTTCTGATTTACCATCTCAATTGATCGTAGGGCTCATAAGCATCACCATATAATCGCTCTTGAGCTCTTTCTTTACCCCACCAAATCTTACTATATTCAACCCTAATCCCATATGAACTTAGAAACTCCTTCTGAACGTCAATAGGTCGTATATCCGGACGTACCTTCAACGTGGGTTGTAATTGGGTAGCAATGAAATGACGAGAAGCTCTAGATTGACCTGCATTATTGGCATGTTGTCCACAGTTGTGAATGTCCACGAACCTTTTTATTTCAAGTCTATTATCATTTTTCGGCGGAGATGCAAATAACATCCATGGATAATTTTTGGCTACCTTAAACCGGCAAAAAACTCGAATACGCTTTGGTTCATTCTTCACAAACTCATATTCTAATTTTTTGGCCATGGAGTAGTATAGCAAGGCCAATCTTAACTCCTTCGCACTTTCAAAACGTTGCCCCTCCCCAGTTAACGCAGTGTGCCACCAAGCAGGAATCCTCTCAGATCTGCTAATCATGTCATCAATCATCATAACATTATCTCTTGAAGGAATGTCATTAGGATTCTTATCTGCAACAGTTGTGGACGACAACTCCGACGGGCCACGGTCTATACTTTTCGAGTTTAGACTTCTGGAAGCGCTACAAATATTAACAACAGAAAAATAGTTAATCATAAACTACACAAATATAAGTGTTGATAGGGGTCTAACACGCTTTAGAGTAGCTCTACTCCATATGGAACTGGTGATAGAACTAACATACAATCGTGTAGAAGTAACAAAATAGCTACTAGAACTAACAGAAACCCCTATATGTATTAATAGAACTAACATGCATGCAATCGTGTAGAACTAAGATGCATGCAATCGTGTAGAACTAACAAAATAGCCATTAGAACTAACAAAAACCCGTTCAGCAACAACACGTTGATTAGAACTAACAGGTCAACGATTACAACTAACATATTGTTGAAATGCATCTGAAATCCAGTTTAACATTCAACATAGACAAAAAGAAGACGATTAGCACTAGCGTTCGTTTACTTCGCAGTTAACCTACATGTCTTGTGGGACTTGCTCTTTGCAAGGTTGGACTCGCTCATTGCAGTGTATATTCTGCAAATCATCAGCTTCTTTAAAAGCTTTCATGTGAACCTCTTTCAGTCCAAGATTGTGGCAATGCTCCACCATAGACATCATGTCCCCCTCGTTCTCAATAGGAAATTTCAAGCTTCCAGCTGTTTCATCTTCGTATGACAGAATTAATGACTCATATGGAATACCTAACCTCTCTGCCACATCAAATTTGAGATCCAGGATGGTGGTTGAGGAGTTAATCTTCAAAAATACCGCTTTGTACCCCGAAGAGACAATGCAAATGATGTCCTTCTCAGCCATTTTGAAGAGAAGGTAAGATTAATGGCGCGAGTAAAGGAGAGAATTTTGGTCTGAGGAGAAGTAATGGATAACTAAATAGTTATTGCTCATGATGGGAAAAAAAGGGGGGAAATTTCCCTCCATTTCTTCCATCTTATCGCATTAAAGAGGAGTGTCTACTGTTAAAGGACGGCGCCTCGTCTGGGGAAGAAGGAGAAGGGCAGTATCGTCTTTTTTGAAAAAATACAATCTGCTTTTGTACAACGCTGACGTGGAGGGGGCTTAAAACATTAGTCTTCACTTTTTAGGGCTAATACACATGGGCCGAAATACGAGGGGGCTTGTCACATAAAGTTCCCCATTTTGGGGCCTGGACACAATTTTCCCAAACAAATATGTTAGAGTGGATAATAGCAAGTACCGCCAAAGGATAAGATCTAAAAGACAAAATAGTTAAAAATATAATACACTATACAAATAAAATCAAATGAATGAAAGATCAACAAGAGTATTTATCAATGATTCATAAATTGAGAAAAATCGAAGATCGGATAGAAACACGGAAAGAAGTACATAATTTAGCAAATATGAAAGCTCCAAACAAATCTCAAATTCATGTTGGAACATATAATAGTTATATTACTTATAATTGTTATATTACTTATAATTATTTATAAGTACATATATTAGTTAATTATATGATATATTACTTATAATTGTTATATGATTATTAATTATTTATAATAGTTAATTAGTTATAATAGTTAATTAGTTATATTACTTATAATTGTTATATTACTTATAATTACTTATAATTACATATAATAGTTAATTATATGATATATTACTTATAATTGTTATATGATTATTAATTATTTATAAATTATTATATCTTTATTATATGATATATTACTTATAATTAGTTACTTATAATTGTTATATTACTTATAATAGTTAACTATTACTTATAAATAATTATAATTATATGATATATTACTTATAATTGTTATATGATTATTAATTATTTATAAATTATTATATCCTTATTATATGATATATTACTTATAATTAGTTACTTATAATTGTTATATTACTTATAATAGTTAATTAGTTATATTACTTATAATTGTTATATTACTTATAATTACTTACATATAATAGTTAATTATATGATATATTACTTATAATTGTTATATGATTATTAATTATTTATAAATTATTATATCTTTATTATATGATATATTACTTATAATTGTTATATGATATATTACTTATAATTGTTATATTACTTATAATACTTTGATAGAGTTTCTCTCTCCCGTATGCAAAATTCTGACTCCTTATCTGATCCTGCTAAGCCATCATCTTCCCGTTCTCGGTCTAGAGCTTCCACCATCTCCACTTTTGATGTTTGTGCCCGACTGGATCGTCTTGAGACTCAGGTCTCAAGTATTCAGAAGGACGTTAGGACTATTCTTAGCTATCAGTGTTAGTCTCTTGGGATTCTGGATCCCTTTTCCAGCTCTGACTCTGGTTCAGGAGAGGGCTCTAATGAAGAATTTGCTTCTGGCTTAGGATCTGGCTCCGGATCTGCTTCTGACGATGGTGGTGATTGATTCTCGATGATTATTGGGTTTATGCTTATGTTTATGTTTTGGTGAACGAAAACTTGATACTTATGTTTTATTTTGAGTTGTGTAGAAAACTATGTGGTATTGTGGAACAAATTGTGGTTATGTTAGCTTATGACTTTTTTGGTTTTTAGTTCCTCTGAATAATGTGTTGTTAATGATTCTTTGTGATTGGTTTGGTTTTAAATTTCAAATGTTTATGGTTGTGTATGGATGGATATGGTTGCTTAGCTCATATATATGATCTTTATATGTCATTTATGCAAATTGATAGGGGGAGCTTTGGCCATACATTTGTTTATTATCTGTGCTTGTATGCAGGGGGAGCGTTGCTCCGATTTTCTATATTTCATTTCCCTTCTTGATGTTGTCAAAGGGGGAGAAAAACTCATATTGATATTGATGTTTAGTTTAGTGGTTTAGTTGTTGATGTAACTGTAATGGATGATTTGGTTTTTATGTTGTCACTACATGTTTCATATGGTTGGCTTGTTTGGTATCTTAATATGAACTTCATATCATTAAATAAATTGTTTGTCATTATCAAAAAGGGAGAGATTGTTGGCCCTATAGTTTTGATGATGATTTGTCAAACAATTTATAGCTAATATGTTTTCTAGTCTTTGTAGTTTTGGTTTTTATCTTTTCAGGTAATTCAACACACGACAATCAAGAGTTAAAGATTCAAGTTTATGTGTGTGCATTCACATAGGTATAAGAGTAGTTTGCTTACATATATTGTATGTTTATATTTAAGCTTAATATATGAACACTTAACACAGATTTGACGTTTTCTATCATATAAATGATTTTTCATCAAACTTTGTTACAATAGTTTTTATTTCATGTTTACAGCAAATTCACACTTCATTATATACATATAATGTATGCATGATATATATATACGTGTTTACAAGTCATATCTTAATTTTCATGTTCGTGAAAAACAGGTTTTATGAACACTTTTCAAAAACAGTGAGTTTTCACTAACGAAAATTGCTTTTCCAAAAATTCCTTTTCAAACATGTTTATTTTAGCATTTAGAAACTTTTCCCAAAGTTTTACTATTTTTGGAATTGATTTGATATTTTTAACGTATTTTTAAAATCAGTCCAAAACCTGTCAATTGCTATGTATCAGTTTACGGTCGACCGCCACGGTCGACCGCCAGCAGTTAATCTTCTTACTATGGCTTTTAGTTGTTCGTGGTCGACTGTGACGGTTGACCGTGACACCATCCAGAGACTTTCGCGGTCGACCGCCGCGGTCGACCGTCGCGGTCGACTGCCAGCTTTTAAATTTCTTTTTCTGTAGTTTTGTGCTTCGCGGTCGACCGCGACATTTCCACAGTCGACCGCCGAACTCATCATTACCTTCTCAACGGCTATATTCTGATTTGATTCTCTGGGGCTATTTTTGTCTTTTCAAGTTAGTTTTGGTTGATATTTTGAGTTGGTATAAATACCCCATTGCTCTTCTCTTTCATAGACCAAGAGTTTATTTTTACAATAAGTTTTAACAAGAGATTAAGAGTTGTTTAAGAGCTGTTTAAGCTGGTTTTGTTAATCTGTTCCAAAAGAAGTTTTCTACAACAAGAAGAAGATTTCAACTCCTATTTGGGATCATTATCTACTGTTCTTCTTGTTTATTGAGAAGTTTTCTAAACTCTTTCTTATATAGCTTATTGATTCATTTTCATAACTTAGCTATATTTTATTGAATTACATATTTTCATTCACTGTTATCACACACTGTATTGAGCTTAATATTCCATACTATATATTGTGGGTAGTGATGTGATTTAGTGAGTGTGAGCTTCATTTGCGTTCTCATTTGTTATCGAGAACAAACCATTGTATTTAATCATTGTTGTGAGTATCACTTGTAATACACTTGTACACCGAGAGAAGTGTGAGGCGTGAGACGGGGTCGAATCCAATAGGAGTGGTGTCGATTGACTAACCTAGGGAGAGGTTGCATCCGAGCACTTGAGGAGGAGGACACGGGCTAGGTTCCTACACTTAGTGTTTAAAGTGTGATTGCATAGTGTTTGTTGTGTGAAAGTTTTCGGTAAACTTGTAAACCGAGTGTGTAGAAGATCCGGCTTCCAAACCGGATTGTGATAGTGGAGATCTCCTCGAGGTGAGGAGCAGGGACGTAGGTCGTGATGACCGAACCTTGTAAACATATCGTTTGTTTGTGTTTTGCTTAGCGTACATTTTAATTGTGCTTATTCATATCATTCTTGCTCATATCTATCTTATATCATTCTTGCAAGAACAAATTAATCAATATAATTCTTGCTCATATCTATCTTATATCATTCTTGCAAGAACAAATTAATCAATATAATTTTAATTAGAATTTAATCGGGATTAGATTAGCAAATTAATCAATATAATTTTAATTAGAATTTAATCGGGATTAGATTAGCATAAGACCCTAATCACCCCCCTTAGGGTCTAACACTCCCTGTATTATCTCAATATAAATATGTACTGAATCTCATTACTTGGCTCACAGTTTTTCAAAACTCAAAACCTCAATCTACTATGACATAACATACTATTTATCATCGTGAGTGAATGAATAAACACAAAAAATCGAATACATATACCATACAAGCATACAACAACAAGAATTGAAATTTCCCATACAAGCATACAAGCATACAACAACAAGAATTGAAATTTCCTTACATACTTAAATTAGTTTTGAGTTATTAGAGATTAAGTAGTAACGTTGGTCGATTTAAGGTGGACAATAAAATATCAACTCAGCAATCCAAAACAAGATTCCGTAATAAACTCATCGAAATGGTCAAATAAATCTCACACATGAAAGAGCCAAATTTATTATTTATTCTCCCACATTTAAAACCTATTATTTTCAAAATAGCTCATTTTAAGGCGATTACACACAATGTTGTCTACGAAATAACTCATTTTAAGGCGATTACACATAATGTTATCTAATCTCAGTTTTTCTTTATTATATGACTGATAATCGAATGAGAAATTTACCACAAAAACATGGAGGTTATTGTTAATGTCAGTTATTTAACAGTGGATTTGCATGTGGATTATGAAGGGTGTTAGAGTCCTCAATCCTCTTTAGACAGTTGGTTCTTGAGCCAAGAGTCCTATCTTGTACATGAAGAACACGTAAGAAGTTGGAGGTGGGATCTCCGATGGTTCCTCTGATGGTCAAGTCAGTTTAAAGCTTGAGTAGGGAAGAAGGAGATAAGTGTTTACGAGCTTTTAGCCAGAAAATGCTTACCCTAAGCTGTAGACAACACCTTCCTTTTATAGCAGATCCAAAGGGGTAGATGGGTAATTTCAGTCGAGTCCACACATGCAGCTTAGTCAGCATCTGCTTTAAAGTGTCAACCGCAGAAAGGGATGAGTCACCCTGGTGTTTAATATGAGGTGACAGAATGTGCATAGTGCTGACGATGTTCGATGAGTTATAAAGACTTTCAGGGATGGAGAAATGATGACTCTGATCATACATTTAATGTGATGACAATCGACTGTCAGCGAGGGGCCTAAGAATACACTGCCTTCCGACTCTTCTTACTAGAGGTCGACAAGTACCACCTTTTTAATCGGCCTTGAAGGTTGTCGGCCTATAAGGGTTGGGTGGTGAAGGGGAGTGAGGTCGACCTGAATGGTAGGCTGAGTGAGAATTTCTCTTTTCCTGATCTCTACGAGTGGGTCGACAAGTACCACCTTTTTAGTTGGCCTCGAAAGTTGTCGACCCGCAAGGGTGAAGTGCTGAAGTCGCTCTAGTCGTCCTTCTCCAAATATGGTTAATTAGGCATTAAGGTGGGGCACGTGTTAGCTTCTCATTAGGAATTAACACTTAGCTATTTGTATAATATGATAGTTACAAATCCCTACACTCATACCTTTTATATTGTCACTCAATACTTAATAGTAATATACAAATGGCTAAGGGTTTAGAAAATCAGGTTTTAACTATCTGATAATATTATATCTTCTTAAAGTACCATATATACATACCCCCTAGGCAACAAGTTTGCACCTCTTGCGCCCACCACCAACTTAGCTAAAAGTTTATTACGTTGATCGAGATATATGTCTGATATTTAAACTCGTCCCCATGGGTGTGCATGTGTAATCTTTAAGAATATACTTATTAATTATTATCATCAACAGTTGAACCATTTAAACAATATTCAGTATGTCACATAGCCCAATTATCGCGAATAAGCTTATTTTTATGTTAAGAACAACTCCGGATAAAGTTTTGGCCTCAAGACTCATGAACATCGAAAAATCATATTTTTAGTCTTTTTTGGTTCATCTAGATAAATATCAACATGTAACTTAGAAGATGTCAAAATAAACTATAATCACACTCAAAGCATGATGATAAAGGTGTTCACGGAATTTCATAATCATCCGTAATCAATCAAAGAAGCTATGAAGTCAATGGCTCATAAAAGAAAATATAAAACTATTGTGCACATTTCTAGGGATCTGAAATACCTCCCAAGATATCTAGTAATTCAAACCAAACATATGAATCACATAGATAGAAACTCAAAAATAGAAAAATTTACACAGAGACGTCTGAATTTCTCAACCGGACTCTAAATTTCATAAGTAGACGTCTGGATTTGGTTTTTTAAAGCAAATTTTCCAGATTTCTAAAGTAGGGTTTGATGTATCTTTCAAACATAGGATGATTTTTTTACACTAAAACAACTTGAAATCACAAAACTACATATGGAGAACAAATGTGTTTATCATAGACATGTTAAAAGCACGAATTGTCAACTAGCATTTTTGTGAAAACTTATCGAAACATCATCAAAGCTTGACTTGTTAATATAAAATGAAAATTGGCTCATAAAACCATATAAACTAACTCATACAAATATGATCAACTGATTTCTATCAGATTTCTAGAGCTCTAGGTTTAAGAATACAAACGTTTATGTATTTTCACCGAAAACATTGTTATAGCTTAATAAAACTCCAAATATAAGATACAAAAAATATGGATGAAATTAAAATTCATTTAATAAAAGGAATTTAAATGTTTATGAGAATCAAGGCTGAAAGAAGCAAGTTGGTACTAGTCTGATTACTTATAAATTTTCTATCAAAAAGACAATGTTCGGGCTGTTGAATGTATGC
>NC_033794.1:106569644-106653446 GCF_001876935.1 Asparagus officinalis | reverse complement strand
TGTTAGAATCTATAAAAATTTTCATTTCCTGGGTTATAGAGGCCCTATATCGAGATATATGACTTAAAGGGTTAACTAACGAGATGATTGCTTTTGACTTAAAACCCAATAAGGATTTTTAACATAAAAAGCCTTCTATAAGCCTCTATTAAGCAAATTAAAATGCCCAGATCTATATGTTGTGCCTCGAGAAACCAAAACAATCGCCAAGAAAGATAAACAACCAACCAAAATCAACAGCACAAACAACCAAACACCAGTTTTACGTGGTTCGGCAAGATGCCTACGTCCACGGGGCAAGGAGGGGGGAGTTTTCACTATTAGAAATCAAGAGGAACAAACTAGGGTTACAAATCTCTCATAAACCCTCAACAATCAACTCTCAATATCTCCAATTGCTCCTAGAATAGAAGCCCAAAGAAAACTCTCTCAATCTGCTCAAATTCGTCCTTGCTCTTAACCCTAAAAAAACACCCAAAAGGTATTTATACAAATCCAAAACGAATCGGGTCGAAAACCTGAAAGCCCAGCCCAAAACAGCGTCGGTCGACCGGACCGGTCGACCGCGATCAATTTCGGTCGACCGGCCCGGTCGACCGACCAGCTCTCAGTAGAAAACCCAAACTCCAGAGAACCGTCGGTCGACCGCACCGGTCGACCGATCTCCTTCCAGACGCACAGGAAGCCTTGTGCACGAATGCGGTCGACCGGGCCGGTCGACCGCCACCCTGACAACATGAATCCTGAGCTCATCTCTTCAAATCTCCACCTCGGCGAAGATTCTTCCAAAACTGAGCCGACACCGATCAAACCAATACCTCAACTGTTGCACCCAGTATGCCATGGCAACGGACTCATGACAACGGACTCCAATCACAACACGTCGAGATCCAAACGGGAGTGCGAACACTCAACCCCAAACCAACTGTGTCTACTCACCAAACAACTGAGCCTACACCGACTACACCAAATGCCTCACTTGCTGAGACCCAAATGGAAGTGCGAACACTCTCCCCAAATGTCGATGTCGCTCACCAAATCGGCTGCATCATAAAGACTGCCTACGTATCCTCTTGCCCAAGGAATCAAGCCTTCACGTAGTTCACCATATGGGCCTCCAAAGGCCCTCAATCCAACCTGCGGCTGATAGCATCATCAACGACCTCAAACTGAAGCGATCCAAACACCTCCACCTGAGATGTAACAATGGCCGTATCCAAAACATATCCATCAGCTGCATCCAAATCAACTACCTCATCATCTGCACCCATAAATAAATGACTCACACGCTGTGCCACCTCAGCTGGAATCCCAACCAATGCAGAATGACCTGGAGTATGTGGGAAAGTCCCCACCCAATGTGGAGTAGCATCAACCTCCACCCGCTGCGATATCCCTCTGACCTGATCAATACTCTCCACCTGCCGAGAGTCCAAAGTGACAAACCTGCTCAGACCAAACTCAGAAGCTCCCAACTGATAGCCAAAAGAACTCCTGAATCTCAACTGCGCAATCGGATCCAACCTCACATCAACGATGTGACCAAGTGCTGGGTAGCCAAATATCCGACGCCGGCCAAAATCTGAAACAGCTCCACCAGATCTAACAACTCTATACGCAGCAGTCGGCAACCTCATAAGATGACCCAAACCTGTCGAAGCCTGAATACCAGATCCACTGCTCGACAACCAATACCGATCCTCCTCCAGAAAAGAACGGCCCACTAAATCCGCCATCTCATCACGTCGCCCCACTGTCTCCTTCCCTCTGAAGTGTCTCCAACTGCCGTGAGCTCGGCACCAATGCAAGAAAGGACTCCTACTAGAATAAGTACGACTGGTAACCTTTCTGCCCATACACCTCCTCCAACTGTTGCGGACTACTAGGTCTTTATACCAACGGGACTTGGTTGCAACCCAAATATGCCTAGTACAATCCCCAACATAGGAAACAAAATAACGATTACCTCCCGATGATGCCTCCTCGGAAAGCCCCCAAATGCCTGACTGAACACCTCCAATAAGACCTCTCGATCGATGGATAGAAGTGCTGAACTCCACCTCGGTCTTCTCGCTCATACCAATGTGCTCACAGGACTTCAATCTGCAGGTCATAGCACTCCTCAACAATCTGTGCACGGTATAACCAACAATATATCCCAGCACCAAACAATGCCACAGTCTAGCCATAGAAGTAGTCAGCGCCCTATCAACTACCGTGCTCCCAAGTAGATAATACAAGTTACTCCGTCTGACTCCCTTCATCACAATTATGGACCCCGATGTGACCTTCAAGCGAGAATCCGCCAAGATCACCCTATAGCCTAATGCCTCCAATACCCCAAGTGAAATGATGTTCTTCCTCAGTTGAGGAACGAACCTCACATCAGCCAACTCCCGGATCATCCCGTCACTCATCCGAATCCGAACGGTACCAATACCACCAATAGGGCATCTGTGATCATTACCCATGAGAACAGCATCCCCTCTTTCCAACTCCTGAAAGCTGGAGAACCAATCCCTTCTAGGGCATATGTGGTAAGTAGCACCAGAATCCAACATCCACTCGGTGGAGTCGGCAACATCAACTAACGGAAGAGCTGGGCACGAATAGCCAGAAGAATCTGAATCTAAAACATCGCCACTAGCCTTGGCAATATTCACCTCTGAAGCTTGAATAGCTTTCCCTTTATTCTTCACAGCTTGCAATTTTGGGCATTCGGCTTTCCAATGTCCATCCTCTCTACAAAAGGCACACTGATTCTTACCAACTGCAGGATGCCCCACTCTAGACTGCGACCTTCTTCCACGGTTTGGACTTCTAGCTCTTGCAACCAATGCACCAGCAACCGGCTCGATGGAAGTCTCCTTGTCCTTCTTTCGAAGTTGATAATTCACAAGGGCTGCGGTGACCTCACTATACGAAAGTGATGCCTTTCCATTAATAAGAGTGAGGACGAAGGTCTCATATTCCTCGTCGGGCAAGGAACTCAATAACAACAATGCCTTGTCCTCGTCTTCAACCTTGACATCTACATTCGCCAAATCTGCAAGTAGCTTCGTGTAGTGGTTCATGTGATCACTAATGGATGTCCCCTTCTTCAATTGGAAGCGATAAAGCCTCCTCTTCAAATGCAAACGATTTTCGATGCTCTTCGTCAAATATTTGCCCTCTAGGACCTCCCAAATCTTCTTTGCCGAAGTTTCATTCATCACATCATATTTAAGGTCTTGGGTAAGGCAAGACCTAATCACACCACACGCCGTTCTATTCATCTTATTCCAAACCTTTTCATCAACGTCGGCCGGTTTTCCGTCCAACTCCAATGTATCTTCCAAATTTTGCGCATTTAGCGCATCCATGACTTCGCATCGCCAAAGTCCAAAATTATTTGTGCCGTTGAACTTTTCCACATCTATTTTCATAGAATGTATATTCAAACTTTGGACGGCCTTCACACCAGAAGAACCCTCCCCACTTTTATCTTTTTCAGCCATATATCTCAAAGCACCACCAAACCAATGCGGAAACAAACGAGAAATATATCCAAATTGAAAAAAACGAGATTTTTACTGAAAAGATCCCACCTTTATCACCAAACGAAGCCCTAGATGAACTTCCAAAGCGATCTACTCCTCCAAAATAGCCCAAGCGTAGCCCGGAGCTCTGATACCAATTGTTGCGCCTCGAGAAACCAAAACAATCGTCGAGAAAGATAAAGAACCAACCAAAATCAATAGCACAAACAATCAAACACCAGTTTTACGTGGTTCGGCAAGATGCCTACGTCCACGGGGCAAGGAGGGGGGAGTTTTCACTATTAGAAATCAAGAGGAACAAACTAGGGTTACAAATCTCTCATAAACCCTCAACAATCAACTCTCAATCTCTCCAATTGCTCCTAGAATAGAAGCCCAAAGAAAACTCTCTCAATCTGCTCAAATTCGTCCTTGCTCTTAACCCTAAAAAACACCCAAAGGGTATTTATACAAATCCAAAACGAATCGGGTCGAAAACCTGAAAGCCCAGCCCAAAACAGCGTCGGTCGACCGGACCGGTCGACCGCGATCAATTCCGGTCGACCGGCCCGGTCGACCGACCAGCTCTCAGTAGAAAACCCAAACTCCAGAGAACCGTCGGTCGACCGCGCCGGTCGACCGATCTCCTTCCAGACGCACAGGAAGCCTTGTGCACGAATGCGGTCGATCGGGCCGGTCGACCGCCACCCTGACAACATGAATCCTGAGCTCATCTCTTCACTATATGAACTAATAAGAAAAGAATTCTAGCTAAACTCTCGACATTGGAAAATCAATCATGGGATTGCTTTACAGTCTCAACGACACGGGGTGTTACCATCATATTATATGTATTATTAATTAGTGGTATTAAAGATGGTATTAATATATTAAGAAACTAATATTACACTGTAGTATATTAAATATTACATTATATCATATAACAAATATGTTATATTAAATATGTTATTAATACGCTATATTGGATATTATATTAAGACTCTTTAAATTCAAAACACCTTCTTGATGTTTTGAAATAAGTGTGATATTTTTTATTTTTGATGATGTACAAAAGCACCACGATTTCAAATGCATGATGTTTTATTTTTGGCAGAACATCATGGTAGCCAAACACTCCCTAAATAAATGTAAACTAAATTATATGAAAAAAGTAAGAGAAAAAATGTTTCTTGTTGTTTCTAATCTACACTTTTAAAAGTAAATTTTTAATAATTCCAAAATTTTGGTGCTTCCCCCATGAAACCCCTTTGGACTTCATTTTTTCAAATAAAACTACCTAATTTTTCCCATGAAAGCTCCAACCTAAAAACCAAAAGTCCTGAACCATAACTGTTGGGTATCAACTCAAACTCCAAGTTAGTATAGTGTTTTTAATTCTTTGTATAACTTCATGAGAATTAGATAGGGTTATAGATCTATCATGATTAGAATTTGTATTTTATCATGATTAGGAGTTTGAATCTTATTCTAATTAGGAAGTTAGGCTAGTGATATGGTTTTGGTTTTCACATATATATTCTTCTATTGTTGGAGAGAAAAAAACTAAGAAGTGTAGAGAGAACGAGAGAGAGAGAGAGAGAGAGAGAGAGAGAGAGAGAGAGAGAGAGAGAGAGAGAGAGAGAGAGAGTTTGGCAGTCTTTGTGCGTGCAAAAAATTATAATTTGGAGGTAATAGTGGATTGATTTTTAATCCCGTGATTTTTTCCTATTGATGGTTTTCCACGTTAAACCTTGTGTGATTCTATTTGCTGCGTTTGGTAGCTTTTTGGGATTTTTGTGAGATCTAAATATCCCTACAAGTGGTATCAGAGAGTGGTTAGACGGTTCGTGGAGATTCGAGCATCGCGATTTGCAAGGTAGCCGAATACTGTAGCGGGGCACTGTTCACACAGATCTGACGGTTGAGGTTGATTTGTCTTTTGATCGAGGATTTGGAGGCGGATTTTGGTGATCCAGGAGTCGTTCCTAGGGTTTTTGACGTGCTGAGTTTATTTTTGTTGTCGGTTTTATCTAATTAAATATCCATAATGACTAATTTAAATTTTAATTATGGTTAGAGGATGATGACTTCTTTGGGTCCGAAGTTTGATATTCTGCTATTCAATGGCAAGACAAGTTTCGTAGTATGGCAGTGCACGGTTCAAAATATTCTTGTGCAGCAGAGTGTTGATCAAGCTTTGGAGGAGAAAAAACCTGAAGGATTGAAGGATGCTGAATGAAGTTCTATGCAAAAGAGGGCGGTTTGCACAATTCGTTTGGCACTCGTCCCCGAGATCAAGTACAATGTTATGCAAGAGACCACATAAGGGGACTGCGGAAAAAGCACGAGGGAATTTATGCGTCAAAGTCGATGATTAACCGATTGTGTTTGAGGATGTAGCTTTATTCGTTAAAGATGGAAGAAAGTAATGTAATTCAAGATCATATCAATACCTTTAATTAGCTAGTTTGCCAACTTATAAATATTGATGAGGAGATTAAATAAGAAGAGCAGGCGCTACTCCTATTATCTTCCTTGCAGAAGTCGTACAAGCTGATTGTTCAGACGATAATTGCAGCAAAACAGACTTTAAAGTTCGATGTGACAACACTCCTACGTGAGAATGAAAGAATGATGGAAAAGAAGAGCGCATCTAATGGTGGTAAGAGTGTACTAGCTTTTGAAGGTTCTAATCGAGGGAGGAGTAAGGGGAGATGTGACAGTTATCAAGGAAGGTCAAAATCTCGGGCCCGAGACGAGAGCGAAAGGGAGTACTATTATTGCAGATAGAAGGGTCACATTCAATTCAGATGTTCTCAGATGCGTGATGATTAAAGAGTATTTGACAGATGAAGCTTCAAGAAAATAGAAAGAAGGCGGACTTCTCAGTGGTTGTGTATGATGAAGATGTGGTATTATTGATACAAAGTACATGTACTGATGCGAGTAACACTTGGGTGTTAGATTCTGCAACCTCTATGCACATTTGCAACAACAAAAATTATTTTAACACATTGAAGAATTTGACAACGTAATTGTTGGAAACAACGAGAAGATGAAAGTTGAAGGTGTTGGAAGTGTTCGCCTCAAGCTTCACACTGGGAAGGTTAGAATTCTTCATCATGTGAGATATGTGCTGTCATGTGGTGCTAATTTAATTTTGTTGGGTGAGATGGCATCACGTGGGTACAAGTATATGGGTGAAGGAGAATGGTGCAAAGTGTATAGAGATGGTGATTTGCTTTTGCAAGGGAGGAAGAATAGCAACCATATTTTCTATTTAGATAGGTGATCCATTAATGGTATAGATTATTCTTCTCAGACTCTTGTCCACAAGGGAGAGGTGAAGAACAAGATGAAGAGAGTGAGTTTTTCTGAAGCCGTTGAGACACTTGGATATTTGCGTCGAAAGTTGGTTTATTTGTCGAATCCATTACACGTTTATTGATTACAATAAATTCAAAAGAGTTAGCCTTTTTATAAGACTACTCACTTACACAAATAAAACAAAAATTACAAATCTCTTCAAACACACGTAGAGAATGTTTATCACCCGCTGCTTGTGTGGGATCTTTACCTGTGCTGGGGACGCGTTAGTCCGTGGACCGTTACGGATCAGATCCGGTTAACAGAACAAAAATTTAATGCTATTATTTCACAAAGGAAGTATTCACAGAAGTAAATAATCTTGACCAAGCGAGATTACTACTCTTCTCGAGATCAAAACCAAATCTGATCCGGAGGAAAGGTGAATAGGCCTCAGATCTCTAGAACTCTTCCTCTTTATGCTGAAGAACTTCATCCTAGCTCCTTTGAAATTTGAGACTCCCTTCAAATCTATCTTTATAAGGGTTCTAGAGGTGTATTTATAGATTTTAAATGTCGTGTTTGTGGATAGGATCGAAGAACAATCGTTATTATATGTTTAGGTGGGTTTTCGGTTGTGTAACAACTTCCACACGTTTAAGGATAACCCCACATATTTATGAATGGCCCTAAGGAGATCTAGAAGAAAATTTTATCAGAAAATATGTCGAGAGCTGACTTGGGTGTGAGTCACTTCGAAGTGACTCGGAATTTTCGAGTCACTTTGAGGTGACTCGGATTTTCCGAGACAGTTTGTACTATCTTCGGTATTTTAGCTTTATTTCTCTTGTCTGACCTCAGAATGAGATAATTCATATTGCATTGGAAAGCTAGAGAATATACCTACAACTTTTATCTTTTGAGTTTTTTCGAATTCGAAGATAATCATAGTCAAAATTTAAATTCTTCGTGAACTATGCATTCTAAATCTCGTTGTTGCTTCCTCGCTTCGTATTTTCACGCACTTCTTCCGCTTTGTGTGCTTCTTCACCTCACGTGTTCCTTTGATTCCTTTTGACATCATATGATTCTCTTTTTAGGTAATCATCTCTGACTCGGATAATAGTGTTCATCACATTTTCTCTATTTCGAACTACGTGCAGGAACCTATAGGTAATTTTTGTACCCCCTCTAAAGTATTTCAGGCTCATTCTTTTATAGAAAAATCTAAAATACTTTAGATATGATAGGCCTAGCCTTCAATTCTTGTACTTCTTCATCTTTTAGTCTATTCAGTATTTTGTCGAATAACTGAAATTCTTCCGGTGCTGCGTTTATCATCTGACCATTGTCGAAATCTTGAATAGGAACTAGAGTATTGGTTTCTGAATTAACTTGTGTCATTGGATTGATGTTGAACTGATCATCTTTATCGAGAATTCGTATATGAATCACGATTGAACTCCCATGGATTATCCTTTGACTGAGCCTTATTTTGGTGAAATTATCGATGCGTTGATCGGCATCGACCTTCATTATAGTGTATTGACTGGTATTGACTCGCATCGACCGATGTTAACTCATGTTGACCAGTGTTGACCTGCATTGACCGATGCTGACATTCATCATCACGCATTGACCGGCATCAACTTTCATCGTTACGCGTTGACCGGCATCGACTTTCGTCGTCACGCATTGAATGGCATCAACTCGCATTGACCGACATTGACTTTAATCATCACACAGTGACCGGTGTGAACACAGTTTATACTCATACGTTAACTGGAGTTTACACAGTTTAAGCTCTTGAGGAGTTGGAGCGAGGAGGAACAGTTTATACTCGTATACTCCTAGGAGTTTCGGGAATTAGTTTAACCTCATGTAGCTGTCGGAGGTTTTTAGGAATTAGTTTAACATCGTGTACCTATTGGAGGTTCTAGAGAATTAGTTTAACCTCATTTACCCATTGGAGATTGGGGAAACAGTTTATACTCGTATACCCATTGGAGGATGGGAGTAGTTTAACCTTATATACCTATTGGAGGATTCCGTTCTCATTTGGCTTATTTTGTCTTTATGATACCGGAGTCAACCAAGGCTTGAATGCTATTTTTTAGAGTAATACAAGCCTTAGTAGGGTGATGAACCCTCCTGTGATATGCACAGTACTTCGGATCCTAAATCTTATCTGCTTCCTCCTAGTTTGTTATCGGTGGTAGCTCAATTTTGTTGTTGGTGAGGAGGTACTTGAAGATGGCTGGAACTTTATCATCTTCGAAAGAATACTCCTCTTGGAATTTCGGATTAAGAGTCCCTTATTGCCTCCAAGGTTGCTGTTGATGAATGTCGACAACAGTTGTAGGTGTTTTAGTCGTCGATTGGCCTCTTTCGGATTTCTTCCTTTTAAAAAAGTGTTCGGCCTGTTCACCGCGCAGTTTTAACCCTTTCCAAGTTTTAGATGGTACAACCCCTAAGGCTTCCAGAACATCGATGGAAAGATTGTTGTGCATGATATGTCTGCAAGATGAACTCCTCTGTGACAGGATCCATGCAATTTATTGCCTTGTTGTGGAAGAGTTTGACAAAACTATCAATTGACTCATCATCCTTCTGCTTCTCATCCAAAAGAGCTCTGATTGATACCTCAGTGTCATCCTCGAAGAAATTGTTGAGGAACGAGCTTTTCATATTGTCCTAACAGTTAATGCTCCCCGGCTTGAGACGTCGATACCAATCAAATGTTGCCCCACGAAGGGTGCCTACGAATGACCGAATTATCAGGG
Organism: Asparagus officinalis; assembly: GCF_001876935.1. Classification (NCBI taxonomy): domain Eukaryota; kingdom Viridiplantae; phylum Streptophyta; class Magnoliopsida; order Asparagales; family Asparagaceae; genus Asparagus; species Asparagus officinalis. Next base: position 106,643,839 of record NC_033794.1, on the reverse strand, counting down.
GTTCATTCCCGGAGATCACTCTCAGGTGAGACTTTAAATAAATTAGGTGCTTAGTGGGTGAACCTTTCCCGTCAAATGGCATGAAGTTAATTAGATTGAACTTTACCAGATACAGGATTGAATCCTACTCTCTTGGATATGGACATGGAATGTCGGCCCTCTTTACTTCTTGAGCTGATAGCAAGACATTGACCTTATCTTCTAGCTCCTGCATCATCTTGTTGTCCTCGCCCGTATCTTTTTTTGGAGGATGTAGAGAAAGATCAACTAAACCACTCCTTGTGATATTGAGGGGTGCAATTGCACCACCCCTAGTGTTACTGAGGGATGCGATTGGGCCATCCCTAGTATTTTTAAGGGGTACGTCAGCCATGATGACTTCATCCACTTCTAGATCGCTATTAACTATGATGTTCTGAGTGTGACGACTTGATTCAACCCACTGACTGGACTCAGGTGGTGGTTGAAGTTGTTGAGCCTGTAACTCTCTCATCTGCTGCATGGTCAACTCCATCTCCATTTTTATTTCAGCTCTAAGTTCCTCTCGCTATCGAGCTAAAGTCTCTTGAAGCATTTGAGCCACTAGGTCGGGAGTGATTGTGAACGACTTCCTTGCTTCCCCCATGCTAGATATTGTATTGTTAGAGGTGATTGCGGAGCAAATATCTGATAGTTTGTCTTCCGAAGATAATCCTTTGTGCATCCTCAAGTAATTCCTATGTCCGATGGCTTCTAGCTGGAGCTGAGATATTTGTTGGGCTATCCCTGTATTGACTTTTCTTCCGAGAGAAAAGTCGGGATTAGAGTCGTTTGAAGTAATCACAGACTTACCTTTGTCAACCATGTTGATGGTAATTTTAGGGAATTCATCATCCTGGATGGTGGATTTTCTCTCATGGAAACTTCTTGGCTTGGGCTTCGATGCTTCGGTGGCAAGTTTCTCGAATACGAAGACCCTTTGTGAAATGGTCCTGAGGCAGCTACATTTTGATAATACTTCCCTCATAGATCTCCTGTATGGACAGTGAGAGCTAGTTTCTCGGACACCCTCCTTTTGGGATTTGTTCACACTCCCAGCCTGATGGTGCAACTCATTGGAGTAATTCATCACTTGTTGCTGTGATGCTCCAAGTATAACGTTGTCTTTTGATAGACACGTCTTTTTTAGGGATGAAGAACCTTGTTGATATTCTCGGGACGATTTGTTGTCGCCTTTAAATGATCCAAGGTTGCATCAGGAGTCGCATGTTTAGGACCACCCCCTTGCAAGCGTGGAACCTTAATGGGTTCTTGGGTTTTAATACGAACCCCCAGGCGATCGAAAGCAGGATCCTTCTTATGCACGGCGCACGAACATGTACAATAAGGTGCGTCGGTTTGTTTGAAGGCAGCGAGACACCTTTGAGCAGCCTTTGGTTTGACAGAAGTGATTGTACGACCCCCAGTCTGAGGAACTACTCGGGTTTTGTTCATCGGAGCTTTGCCTTAATCTTTGTGTGAAGGACCAAGATGGTCCATCGTCGTAACCTTGAATTTTGATAGGTCAAAGCTACCGTGAGACTTCTCCAGAGGTATGGGATCAACTGGAACAAGAACGAGGCTTGACGGAAGCAGAAAAATAGCTATGGGAGGCGAATTAGGTGCGAGACACCTTGAGGTGACTCGGGCTTGGCGCGAGTCACCCTGAAGTGGCTCGGTACTTCTGATCTTTTCAGCCACTATCGGAGTTATTTTTTATGTCGTTTTGGACTTTGGCCTCCAGACTTGGCGTGGTCTTGGTAGTTTTTTGGCCACATCTTCCTTCTTCATGCCTTATGCCTTTTGTAGAAGGGAGCGAGCATGTGCGGCATGTGCACGGCGCCTTTGGATACGCTCCTTCTGGGTTGAACGATTCCTTTTGACAAGGATCCCTTCTTCCATCGATGGCTTGGAGGATTTGTCAGCCACACGCTGTTGAAGTGATTCGGTTGCTTGACGTCTCGTGGACTCAAAGTTTGTGTAATATCAAACCCCATCGACTTGTTCCAATGTCTTGGCTATTTGACGAGCTTGTTGTTAGCGTCGCCTCTAACGAGCTCTCTTCGTTAGAGTTGGCGTACTTTGATTGGATAACTCCTTGATTGGAGAGGAGTCACTTGTAGCCTTCATTAGTGAGTACGCCTCCTTCAAAGACAATATCTTTCCGTATTTGTAGGGAGAGTAGGATTTTGATGAAGACGAGGAGAAATATTCCTCGAACTTTACTTTGTTGAACTCGTACTCGATCGTTGAATCAATCAGGATCTTGATCTTTGGTTGCAACACGATAGTCTTGGCAACGAGACTGTTGGCTCCCACTGTGATCGCCAGCGTGTTTGCATCGAAAGTTGGTTTATTTATCGAATCCATTACATGTTTATCGATTATAATAAATTCAAAAGAGTTAGTCTTTTTATAAGACTACTCACTTACACAAATAAAACAAAAATTATAACTCTATTCAAATACACGCAGAGGATGTTTATCACCCGCTGCTTACGTGAGATCTTTACCTATGTCGGGGACGTGTTAGTCTGTGGACCATCGTGAATCAGATCTGGTTAAACGAATAAAAATTCAATGCTCTTACTTCACAAAGTAAATATTCGTAGAAGTAAATAATCTCAACCAAGCGAGATTACTACTCTTCTCGAGATCAAAACCAAGTTTGATCAGGAGGAAAGGTGAATGGGCCTCAGATCTCTCGAACTCTCCCTTTTTATGCAGAAGAACTTTGCCCTAGCTCCTCTGAAATTTGTGGCTCCCTTCAGATCTGCCTTTATGAGGATGCTAGGGATGTATTTATAGATTTTAAATGCCATGTTTGTGGCTAGGATCGAAGAACAACCGTTATTATTCGTTTATGGTGGTTTTCGGTTGTGTAACAGCTTTCACACGTTTAAGGATAACCTCACATGTTTATAGATGACCTCAAGGAGTTTTAAAAGTCAATATTATTAGAAAACATGTTGGGAGCTGACCTGGGCGTGAGTCACATCGAAGTGACTCGGAATTTCCGAGTCACTTTGAGGTGACTTGGATTTTCCAAGACAGTTTGTACTATCTTTGGTATTTTAACTTTATTTTTCTCGTCTGACCTCAGAATGAGGTGATTCAAGTTGCATTGGAAAGCTGACAAAGAGACCTACAACTTTTATCTTTTTTTAATTTGAAGCGAATCATGGTTGAAATTTCAATTCTTCTCAATCCATGCATTCTAAATCTCGTTGTTGCTTCCCCGCTTCGTATTTTCAAGCGCTTCTTCCGCTTTGTGCTCTTCTTCACCTCGCGCGTTCCTTTGCTTCCTTTTGCCATCGAATGATCCTCTTTTTTGGGTAATTCTCTCTTACTCGGATAATAGTGTTCCTCATCTTCTCTCCATTTCGAACTACGTGCGTAAACTTATAGGTAAATTTTGACGCCTACATTAGATATTTTTTATCGAGGGATGATATGTTAGGTATCAACTCAAACTTTAAGTTAGTATAGTATTTTTAATTCTTTGTATAACTTCATGAGAATTAGAAAGGGTTGGAGATCTATCATGATTAGGAGTTTGAGTTTTATCATGATTAGGAGTTTAAATCTTATTCTAATTAGGAAGTTAGGCGAGAAATAGGGTTTTGGTTTCCCTATATATATATATATATATATAAGAGAGAGAGAGAGAGAGAGAGAGAGAGAGAGTGTGTGTGTATGTGTGTGTGTTTGGCAGTCTTTGTCCGTGCAAAAGATTATAATTTGGAGGTAATAGTGGATTGATTTTAACCATGTGGTTTTTCCCTGTTGAGGGTTTTCCACATTAAATTTTGTGTGATTCTATTTGCTGTTTTGGTGTCTTTTCGGGCTTTTCTCGAGATCTAAAAATCCCTATAGTAACTTCATTAAATATTAATTACAGTTGTAGAGATCTATGGAATGACTCTCAACCAAAAAACTATGGGATTTTTGAGATATTGGTCCCTCACATCTCATCTATTTGGATAAAATTTCCCCTAATCACTATATGTTGATACAAGTCCCTCTAATCTTGTATATTGGGATACAAGTCCCCTTAATCTCGTATATTTGGATACAAGACCCCCAAAATATCATATTTAGGGTTGTCAAATGGATAGTTTTGGTTGGGTTTTGGTTGAGTCATAAATGGGTGGGCACATTTATGACCATTTGACCATTTATAACCTATTTAGCATTTGCTAAATAGGCCATTTCTTATCCACCCATTTACTAAATGGGTGGATCATGGGTGACCAATAACCCATTTAATTATGATGTTTTTATATATATGTAAGTTTTAGGGATCTACTTGAAAACTTTCAGGGGGTTTTCTGCAAACTTTAGGGGGTTTCTACAAACTTGCAGGGGGGTTTTCTGTAAACTTGCAGGGGGTTTTATGAAAACTTTAGGGGATTTTCTGTAAACTTGCAGGGGGGTTTTGTAAAATTCTCACTGCAAAAACCCTCAATTGCCAATTTACACGACAAAAAACTCGGGCAAAAGCCTTCAGAGACCATCATAAACATGAAATCTTTAGCCTCCACAAATATTTTCGATTCAACCAAACCATAAACAAGCGCTTGATAATGTTGGTCTTTTTGTTTTGATGATGTTTAACAAACAATTTACTACTAATATTGTTTGTCTAGTGTTTGTATTTTTATATTTATTGTAGACAAACAACATGTTGGAGGATGGATGGAATCGAGCATTCATGATCATATCCAATGGAGGTTGGCGGAATATCGGAGTAAAGCCAATGCATTCAAGTCAAGTTCAAGTTTAAGCTTCATCCACAATCAAGACGAGCTTAATGAAGATCAATTGCCTTGGGTATATTAGTTTAGGTTTATGTTTTGTGTGTTTATGCTTTAAGCTCAAATGGTGCACGTACACGTTTTCTTGATTTATTGACTATTATACATCCATTTGAAATTATAACGTGTTTTTGGATTATTGACTTAATATAACTGGTTTACATCTTTTATAAAGTCTATTAATCCATTTAAAAGAAGCTTCAAACTTGTTTGAACTCGTTTTGTCAAAATCAAGTTTTAAAAAGTTTATGTTTGTGCATGTTTTTGCAAAACAGATGAGTTTTCAAAATTGAAAAATGAAATTTAAAAATTTTCTTTATTTACATATTTATCTTCATATATACAAATATTTCCCTAATTTTTACTAATTTTGGAGTTGTTTTGTTATTTTCAATTATTTATCTTCATATATACAAATATTTCCCTAATTTTTACTAATTTTGGAGTTGTTTTGTTATTTTCAATTGAATTTACAAAAACAAGTTTTTATTTCCCTAATTTTTACTAATTTTGGAGTTGTTTTGTTATTTTCAATTGAATTTACAAAAACAAGTTTTTAGTATTTTTTCAGAAACTGTAATATTTGTGTTCAAATAATTATTTCTTATAAATGGGAAGTGATTTTAGAAATTCTTTCTCTAACATGTTTATATACATGTTTTGAAACTTTCCTCAAAGCTTCACAATTTTTAGATTTGATTTACTATTTTAATTGATTTTATAAAGTTAGTTACGCAAAAAATCTAGAATCTGGAAAAACTGTCAACGGTCGACTTCATCAGTCGACTGATGACATGTTTTCAGCCTATAACGGCTAGTAACGGCTAGTTTTTGTTTTTGTGAGTTTTTGGGGGGTTTTGGCTGATTTAAGAGGCTATAAAAAGCCCTCAACTTTCATTGTTTCTTATGGATGTTTATGAGAGTTTCAAAACAAGTTTACAAGTGTTTTAGTTTGTTTTAAATGTGTTTAAAGTTTGGTTTTCGAGTAAAGAAAGTTTCACAAGAGGAGAAGATCATCCTTTGGTGTTTTGGGCTTCAATTTCACATCTCTCCATCTTGTTATTTAAAGAAGTTTTTCTAAACTCAATTTCTAGCTTCATATATATTTATTGTTGATCATCATTTTCATTAAGTTAGATTTATATTGAGTTTAGTTTGTTTTGATTATACTCTTTGTTCACACACAACCATTGAGCTTATTATATTTGCATACATAGTATATTTGGGGTTGTGGGTTTGTGACTTAGAGTGTGAGCTTTCATTGTGTTCTCATTCATAGTAGAGAACAAACACTTGTATTGAGCTATTATTGTTAGGTTCACTTTGTATTACACTAGTACACCAAGAGGAGTATGCGGTGAGAGACGGTGTTGGTTCCAAGAGGAGTGACATCGATAGTAAAGCCTAGAGAGAGGTAGTAAATCCGAGCATTTTAGGAAGGACACGGGTGAGAGACCAACAGTTGAGGTGGTAGTTAGTGTAGTTACATTGTGAGTGTTGTAAAGTTTTCGGTGAGCTAGAAAACCGAGTGTGTCGTTGTAAACGTTTTCGGGTGAGCGTTGAAAATCCGGTGCGATAGTGGATTTCTCCCCGGGAGTGGGGAGCGGAGACGTAGGACGGATGGTCCGAACTCCGTGATCATTTGCTTGTGTTTGCATTGTTTCATTTGCCCACTATCTTGTTTGTTGTGTTTATATTTATATTGCCCCTATTTAGTTTCATATCCTTGCATATAATTGTTGCATATCTTATTTGCTAGGATAACTTGTTAATAAGTTTTAAATTAGCATAAAATCGGATTAGATTAGCATTAGATAACTTCCAGAGTTCGGATAACATCCTTTAAGCTTCATTACCATTAAGAGCTCGATCCCCTCTCTAAGTCTCCTTTGCTTGCAAAAACCCGAAATCAAAACATTAAACATTACAGTATTAGGATAACATTTCTCTCTTTCCATTCTGTCGCATAACTCTAAATAAAACCATTGTGTGAACTCATAATGAATGTTTAGCAATGATCACTTAAAAAATAATGATGAGAATAATGTACATCCGATCATTATAACATGCTCAAGGATCTCAGCTTCAAGACATCACATTGATTACATGAAGGCTATAATCCATGGGGTTTATGAAGTCTTTGATGTTTCTAATGATACCCTTATCATATGGATTCGAAAACCTTATTTCTGAAGAGTTCCCTGAGGAAAACATACATAAAGAGCCACCAATTAGTAACCAATTAAATTCAAGAAGAATCTTGTGTAGTTTTAATTTGATTTCAATATATTTACCTGGCTGAGACTGGACGACTAGTTGAAACTCAGGATATTTCTTCCAGTTAATCCGATTACTGGCAAGTATTAACACACAGAAGCAAGATATACAGAAGCATCAATCATAAAAGGAACTAGAGAACTTACCCATTCATTAGTTTTGATATTAGCACAGATGCAATAAATATTCCATATCAAGAATACCACCTAGTACATTGGACAAATTGTCACTGTCAGAGGATATTAATAGCATGTATCATACAAGTCACCCAAAACTATTAAGTTCTTTCGAACAAGTCCCCATGATTAATGATTATCCAGTTAGCACAACTCAATTGATGAGATTGTTAATTTTCTTGTTTTATTTTTGTCATTGTTTTCGACCTACCCTATTGCACAGTCAAAATTTAAGCCTATGTATCCATTGAACCCAGTGAAAACCAACTCTTAACTTGCTAACTGTCTTAAATCTTAGAATTAATTTCTAACAACTTGTTAGTTTAGTTGGGCTAAGCGGGTGGGAATTAACCATGGGTACTTGTTTCAAAGGACTTAATAGTTTTGAGGGGCTTGTATCCAAATATGACGATCTAGGGGATTTATATCCAAATAGATGATTTTGAGGGACTTGCATCCAAATATAATGATTTTGGGGACTTGTATCCAAATAGATAAGATTTAGGGACCAATATCTCAAAACCCAAAAATAAATCCAATTAAATTAGCTAAGTTCATCTCTGTGAATTACAACCAACTCTGATACTGTCAAGTAAGCATGATTGAAGTTGGTTTAGCAATATAAGAGCTACATTCCAAGCTCTTCACTTGTTCTTCCTCTCGTAGTTTTGTAGTCTCTTCGGTTATTTGTTATTTGTTATTTGAGAAAAGGCCTGAGTGTGGTTATTTATATTAAAATTTTACGAATAAAAATAGTTGGGTATCACATTATAATTTCATGTCTGTGTGCACCCTACTGTATTTGGCCCATCCCATCCCCCCAAGGGCCGAAATGACGATGGACGAACCCCGTGGTCTCCGCGCTCAGCCTCTCCTAATCCGACACGTGTCAATGTCAGGACAAACTAAGCGGGATGGGCCTCGCGTTAGGTTGGGCCCCTCTTGGGCCCCTAGCTGCCGTGGAGCCAGATGAAGCGAATATCTCATAGGAACGCGTGACGGGCCGAAGTCAAGAGCACAGTTGGCGTTCGATGGCTGTCGAAACAATTATTTTCACTCTTGCTACTCCCAAGTTTATCCATTTCTTCGTTCTGATTCCCAGAGTACTTCCTTTCACACTTTGATACCGAGCAGTAGTTTAATTAGGTTCCATTTCATTTTGATATCTCCATCTAAAATTTATTAGATTTTCTATTAAATCTGTATAAAGTTTAGATTCATTTTACCCAACCAGAGATCTAAACAATTAGATATATATTTCCGGTAATAGTGGATGGAAATATCATGTGCTTAGCATGTAATATAAATTTAAGAGGAAATTTAACAAAATCTAAGAGGGGATATCAATGTGGAATGATATCCATAGTTTTGGATATCATAGTGTTAAAAAAAATACTTTAAGGTATTGAACTAAAAGTTTGTGTAAACTTTGAGTACAAAAGTGAGAATTAAGCCTTGTTCCTAGTCTTATATATTCACCTATCTTAAAAAGAGTTTTTAGTAGTTGTGTGATGAAATTTCATGCATGGAAAAAGATAAGGAGCTGGCCGTTCGTGGGATTGCAACTTGATAGCTGGCTAGGCTCAGCCACCAGAGAAATTCTAGGTCCAACACTTAGAGTGAGCTCACCGAATTGTACGTGGTTAATTTGGACTCTCTCCGCTGCACCAATGACCTATTGTAATTCATTTCAAAACTGACATTTGTCATATCTTCATAAATATTGTATTCATTCCTATTTTACACTCAATAGAACAAACCATAACGTTTCATTATTAATTCAACCAACGACCAAAAAAAACAATGGTCTCTTCGTTACCTCTTAGCAGTGGAGATATAGGACCCAAATCCGTAATGTATATAGATCAAAGCGTCTCCAAACTAGTGGTACGAGGCATGCATGCAAGTTTCTCCATTCAATGTTGACACATTTTGGAGTGGAGAATAAATTGCACATTCGGTAGGAGGAGGACTATGACTCCATGGGTATTACGTCCAGTAGTTCTAAATATCAAACAAATAAAATTAAAACATCTATGATTTGGTCAATTATTCAAGCAACAACATAACTAGGCGTTCTCTAGTGACAAGTCTTTTCTCATCTTTGTCCAAGCCTCTCACTTTCTCCATCTATTGTCTTCTTGCTATTTGTGAGTGGCCAAAAATAAGGCTCCTTCGCGAGCCACACAAAAATAAGGTGGTGGATGTTGTATTCTCTCTCGTGGGCTGGCCCACTGGTTTTTAGAACAAGAGGCTTGATGTGATATTATAGCAAATTAAATTTTATTGTATGACTTGGTTTGGTTGCAGATAAATTTAGACTATAGTGATTGTGAAATATAAGGGCATAAGTCTCTTCATAACCGGTTAGATCTTAGACATGAATAGTTTTTCTGTGCTCAGGAGCTTGCTGACAATTAACAAGGAGCACGTACGTGGCAGGTTTTAAAGCATAAAAAGTAAAAAATAAAATAATGTCTTTAACAAGTATTCAAATGAGTTGTAACGGTGTTTGTTGTTTTGAGACAAATTTTGTCTATAACTTAAAAACATTATAGGGAGCGTTTGGTAACCATGACGTTTTTGCCTTTTTTTTTTAACAATGAAACGTGTTTGGCAACCGGGACGATTTTTTGACTTGACCCTTTACAAAATCCAAAAAATAAACGCTTTTCTTAAAACACCAAAAAGGTGTTTTGAGATTCCGTTTTTTCATCTAAGCCGCCGCCCGTCCGCCGCCCGCTCGCCCGCCGCTGCCACCCACCCCCAAAATGCGCAGCACTCAAAAGCCGCGGTGGCACACCGCCGCACCACAAAAGAAGTCGCGCGCCACCAAAGCCCGTACCGCTGCCAAGAACAAGCAGACTTCAAGCAACGTTTTTCTTAAGCCGCCACCGCCAACCGTCGCACACCAAAGGCTGCACGTTCGGGACCCGAATCCGCCGACGCAACCGCGTGCGGCACCTACCTGTCTGTCGTCCCCGCCTGGCGCTTATCCGCGCCGTTGCCGCCCGCCGCGCGCACGTGCTGTGCCCGCTACCACGCGGTCGTATCGTCGCCGGCTGCTATGTGCCCGCCGCCCGCCCGGCTCCCCCCCGCGCTCGTGACTGCCGCGGCGGCGCCACCTGTTGGTCGTCGCCCCACCGCGCCGGCCACTCATGCCCGCGCCCCACCGCCTGTCCGCCCTGCCGGCGCCGCCGTCCGTGGTCGTCGCCGTCTGCCGCCGGTCGGGGGCCGCAGTCATCGGTCGGTTCGGGCAGTCCGGGCATTGCGCCGCTGCCGCCGCCTACCCCGCCGCCTGTCGGACTACCGCTGCATATCATGGTCGTCTGGTCGCCACCGCTCCGGGCCCGCAGCGTGGCGCCGACCGCCCGCGCCCTGCCGTCGCCCGCGCCAAGGCGCCTACGTCGCCTACCGCTCGCCCCACCGTCGTGCGTCCGGTCCGCCGCGGACTGCGCCCGTCGCAGCGCCGGCGTGATATAAATAATAACTATAAATGGTGTTTTGAAAACACGTTTAAAAAATAAACACCATGGTATGGTGTTTTTTTAAAAAACACTACAAAAAGAAATACTTTGGTTACCAAACACACTCTAGTTTCACAATATTATATATGATATAATATTATTTATGTTTATATTGGTCATATCCATCTTAAACTTAGTTATAAGTTCTCTCTGTATAACTTTCAGACTGCAATCTGTCCTCTTTATTTACGTTTTCTATCCGACAAGAAAACATTCTACTTCTACGCCGAATTCCTATACAAAATTCTATTTGCTTTTTTTCAATTCCTTGAGCGCTCAGTTTGCGTCTGGAAGTCCGCGTCCTTTTCCATTCCTTGAAATATAATGTGATATATTACATTTAAATAACTCTATTATAGGAAATTAGTAGGAGAATTTGAGTCCAAAATACAACACCTTAGCTTAGTCAAGTCGTCAAGTGCATGTGCTGCATTGAGCTGTTCCTTCATCATTTGGCCCTTTAGGATGTCTACCTTTATCTCAATAGTTTTTAACAAAAATCTTGTGACTTGAGGAACCATTTTGCGGTTGATGCATGTACTCTCAGGGACAATAAAGTTGAGGTAATTAATTAAGCAAAGCACCTAGTCGACTGTTTGTTGGCCACACATCACTTTTTGTACACCAACTAACTTTTTGTACACCAACTAAGATTTTCATTGTTGCGCGTCTTGCGGAAGCATGCTCGACAACTAAATGAGTTGCGTGCGATGAGAGAAGAGAACCAAATCAAATCACGAGTGCAATCCACCAAATACAACATAAATCAAACCAAACACAGAGATTTACGTGATTCGGCAATTGCCTACGTCCACGGGGAGAGGATGGGGAGATTTCACTATATGAAGGAGAAATACAACGGGTTACAACTCACAAAATCACTCAAATATAACCCTAACCAAAGCTCTCAACTCCCTCACAATATCTCCCTCTCAAAGTGCTCAAATGACTGCTAATTCTCTCCTTTAGAAACCCTAAAAACGTGTTTCAATTTATATCAAAACACAAACCAAAACCAACTGGGAAAACCAAACCAGGCACATAACCGCTACTCGGTCGATCGCACGCATGCCCGCGGTCGACCAGCCAGAAGGCTGATTTTCAGCCCTGTAAAACAACACATTGTCAGTTGACCGTACAGTCTTGGTCGATCTACCGACCAGAACAGGATTTTCGAACCCTGTATTGTGCACGATATCAGTCGATCGGCCTATGTCGTTCGGTCGACCGACCCACAACAAACCTGTAGCCTCAGTTTTTCCTGATCTTCTTCGTCGTTCTCTTCAACTCTACACCTCAGTGAAGTTTTCCCAAAGCTAAGCTGATACGTCTCACCAAATACGGCTGCACCAATGCGGTTGCCTACGTACCCCTTCTCCCAAGGGATCAAGCCGATCGTAGTTCATCAAAATGGCCGCAAACGGCCTCAACAATCACGAATTTGTAACAAGTTTCTACAATGATCAAACTTGTTACTCGGAACCACATTTGTGAGCATATCCATTGGATTATCTTTTTATGTGGACCTTCACGAGCTCCACATCCTCATCTTCAAGAATATCTCGAACGAAGTGATAACGAACGTCAATGTGCTTCGTCCTCTCATGAAAGACTTGATTCTTCGCCAAATAGATAGTACTCATGCTATCATAATAAATGGTGACGGATCACTACGAAACACCAAGATCCTCCAAAAGTCCTCGAAACCAAGTCGCCTCCTTAATAGCCTCTGTAATCACCATATACTCTGCCTTCGTCATAGTCAAAGTCACCGTAGACTGTAAGGTGCATCTCCAACACACTGGCACACGGGCCAAAGTAAACACATATCCCGTAGTAGACCGGGCGTTTATCCAAATCTCAAGCATAATCCGAATCTACGTATCCAATACATAGTTGCCCACCGCTAGTGTCCTGCTCAAAAACCAAACAAACATTGAGAGTACCTCGAATGTACCTCAAAATCCATCTCATAACATCCCAATGACCCGGACCTGGGTCGTGCATGTATCTAAAAACCATGTTCACTGCATGTGACAAACCCAGCCTCGTACAAACCATGGCGTACATCTAACTCCGAACTACGCTCGCATATGGAGTCTTCAACATCAACTCTCGATCTTTAACTGTCTTCGGTGAAAGGTCAGCTGAAAGCTTCAAATGGGTTCCCAATGGTACACTAACTGCCTTCGTTTCCATGCTCACATTGAACCGCTTAGAACCTTCTTCAAATAAGCCACCTGTGTGAAACAAATTCTGCCATTATTGCTGTCTCTCCCAATCTCCATTACCAAAATACGCTTCGCTTTACCCAAATCCTTCATCTTGAACTCACTCGAAAGCTGAATCTTCAATCTATCTCTGGCGGATCTGGAAATAGAAGCAACCAACATGTCATCGATATAAAGCTATAAGTAAATGTACACACCTCCATGCAACTTACGATAGTACACGTAAGGATCAAATTGACTCCTAATTATGAATGACCGATCATAACTCATCGAATCGCTTATACCATTATCGAGGAGATTACTTCAAACCGTATAGTGATTTCTTCAATCTACAAACCAATTTATCCTTCCTTACAGCTCAAAATCCCAAAGGCTGAGTCATATAGATTTCCTCATCAAGATCACCATGAAAAAATAATTTTTTTTACATCCAACTGATCTAACTCTAAACCATACTGTGCCACCAAATCTAGCAAAATCTGAATCTAGTCAATACCTTCCTCTTGTGCATATCCCTTCGCAACCAAAGTCTTGAACCTCGTGGGAGTGCCTTCAATGCTCTCCTTCTTCGTATACACTCACTTACAACCAATAGCCTTCCGTCCCTTTAGAAGCTCGACAAGCTCCCATGTGTCGTTCCTGTGAAAAGACTTCATCTCCTCCTGCATAGCTACCTGCTACAAATCAGCCTCCGAACTCTGCTCGGCCTCTCTGAATATAGTAGGAACCATCTCATCGATACTCTCCACCGGAAGTGCGTACGCAATGACTATGTCTGTATACCTCGTTGTCATCCGTATGTCTCTCTTATGTCTCCGAACTATAATAGAATCTTGTACATGAGACACCAGTCCCTGATCTTGTTCAACTGTACATGTATCCCCTAAATCATCACCGTGCTCGCCTGGCGTCACCTCAGTCGGTACTCTAATGGATACAGTCTCATTTAGACAATGTAAAGCTACATCAATCTCCACTATATGCGATGTCTCCAATGTTGGGTCGCTCTCTACCTGATGAGATCTAGGAAGCTTCAAGATAGAAGCCTCATCGAATGTGACGTCTCTACTCGGCATAATCTTCTTATCAACTAGATCCCAAAAGATTGTATCCCTTGACACCACGCTTGAACCCCACAAATATTACTAATAAAATACAGGACACCTAAATACCTTGAGCTGATCATAGTTGTGTGCTAGCTCTCCCGATCACATCTCCATTGGGGTCTTCCCCTTAATTGCAGATGAAGGCATCCTATTAATGAGGTGACTCGCATACGAAAGTGCCTTAGCCCAAAAGATCTTCTCCAAACCACTCTGCGATAATAAACATCGGATCTTCTCCAGCAAAGACTGATTCAACCTTTTTGCCACCCCATTTTGCTGTAATGTGTAACTAACTGTGAGGTGCCTCTCTATACTCTCGTCTTAACATAGCTACTGAAAGAGGTCAGAAGAATACTCACCGCCGTTGTCGGATCGTAACGTCTTGATCTTTCTCCTAATCTCCAGTTCTAATCTCTTCTTTCACTGTACAAATATCTTTAGGACTTTACTCTTCTTCGTCATGGTGTACACCCAACAACGCCTAGAATAATCATCTACAAACGTGACGAACCAATGTCGACCACCAAGTGATGTCGTCTAGGTAGGACCCCAAATATATGTGTGCACGTAGTCTAAGATGCCTATCGTCCTATGGATGGCTATCACGAACTTCACATTTATCTTCTTTCCAAGAACACAATGCTCACAAAACTCAACTTGTCCACTCTTGGCTCCCTTCAATAGTCACTGCTTGCACAAAGCTTGCAGTGACTTTTCACATGTGTGCCTAACTTATAATGTCAAAGCTTTCTCGCGTCTGCCTCTGAAATAGCTGAAGCTACTTGGCCAATGTCGATGCTCCCCTTCAGATAATACAAATTCCTATTGCGGACTCCCTTTATCACCACCAAAGATCCCTTGGTAACATTCGCTACAGCGTTCTCAAATGTCACATTGAATCCCTTCGCCTCAAAAGTTCCAACTAAAATAAGATTCTTCTTCAACTGAGAAACAAATCTCACTTCATTCAATTTATGAACTACTCCATCGTGCATCCAAATTCTGACGGTACCTATTGTTAGACCCTAATGCCACTAGGAAAGAACCCTAGAGGGGGGTGAATATGGTTTATGCTAATCTAATCCGATTTAATACTAATTAAAACTAATTAACAAGTTATCCTAGTAAGTAAGATATGCAACAATTATATGCAATGACAAGCAATATAAACAAAGGGTAAAATAAACAAACAACAAATGTGATAGAGCAATATACACAAAGAGTAATAGACAATGACGATATAAGATAAACACAAAAATAAATGCGCCAATGATAAACTCAAACATAAGCAAATAATCACGGAGTTCGGACCTTCCGTCCTACGTCTCTGCTCCCCACTCCTGAGGAGAAATCCACTATCACATCGGGTTTTTGACGCTCACCCAAAAACGTTTACACCTCACACTCGGTTTTTTAGCTCACCGAAAACTTTACAATCAACACTCTTATAATCTCACACTATACCCTCTAAGTATTGGTCTCTAGCCTGTGTCTCTCTTAAGTGCTCGGATTTATAACTTCTCCCTAGGTTTTACTACCGACGCCACTCCTCTTGGGGCGACCCCGTCTCACACCACACACTCCTCTCAGTGTACAAGTGTATTACAAAGTATATCATCATAATGAAAGCATAAATACAATAATTTGTTCTCTAATATGGATGAGAACAATGAAAGCCCACACTCAAAGTCACAATCCTACAACTCCAAATTATACTATGTATGCAAATACAATAAAAAAACAAATATAAACTCAAATAAATTCTAGCTTATGGAAATGAAAATCAAACATATAAATAGCTAGATAAGAGTTTAGAAAAACTTTTCTAGATGACAAGAAAGAGAGGAAGATGAGTTGAATGCCCAAACACTAAAGGATGATCTCCTCAAGCTCTTGTGAAAATTTATTCACAAACTTATAAACAAACTTTAAACACTTTTAAACAAAACTTAAACTCTTGTAAAACTTATTTACAAACTCTCTTAGGTAGGTGGGAATGATAAATGCAATGGGGTATGTATAGGGTAGAAGAAAACAACCCAAGAAAACCCCAAAATCCCACTAGAAACAAAAATCAGCATGTTACCGTTACTGTGCAACAGTAACATTGGCGGTCGACCGCAGAGGTCAGTCCGGTCAACCGCGAGCAGCTGAGAAAATAGGTTGAGTCTCTGTACTTTTCATGGTCGACCGCAGCGTCACACGCGGTTGACCATGAAACTGATATTTCTGATACTCAGACTGAAAACTAAAAAACTGATTTTTAAACTCGATTTAAAAATAGTAAACAAATTTAGAAGAATGTAAAACTTTGGAGAATGGTTGTAAACATGATAATGAACATGTTTCAAAAACTAGTTTTCAAATAACACCTCCCATTTATAAAATATCATTATTTTACAAATATGTCCAAAACATAAAAACATGAGATATTTGAATTTCGATGTTTTGACATAAACCAAGTTTTAAAACTTTGTAAAACAATTTTATAGACTTGATTAAAGATATAAATGATGTTTTGACATAAACCAAGTTTTAAAACTTTGTAAAACAATTTTATAGACTTGATTAAAGATATAAACTATTGTTGTTAAGTCTTTGTAAAACAATTTTATAGACTTGATTAAAGATATAAACTATTGTTGTTAAGTCTATAAACCAAAAACTTAATATTATGTAAAAATAAAGTTTTGCACAATATGCATTAAACAAAATGATATATATGAAACATAAAATATGAATGCATATTTGTTTCATATCTATAAAGCTAAACCAAATCAAAACAATAAATATGAAATATGTAATTTCATATTATGATATTGAGCTTAAAGTACTAAACACACATAATATAAAACCTAAACTAATATACCAAGCAATGATCTTGATCTTCAATAAGCTCTTCTTGGTAAACATACGGATGAAGCTTGAACTTGAATCTTTAACTTGATTTGTATTGCTTCATACCGATATTCCGCCAACCTCCATTGATATAATTGTTATGGCGCAACTCCATCCAACCTCCAACATAGATATTTATGTAGATTACCTAACAAAACAAATGCAAACACTCGACATACGTTGTTAGGAATTATTTGTAATCATCAAAACAAGATTAGGGAATGAGCTCATAAACATGAGGCCAACACCTATCCCACAAATACCACAGGATTGATAATTTCCCATGACTACCACGCCCCTATCGAGTTTCTCGAACGATACAAACCAATCTTGTCGGAGAGTCATATGATAAGTAGCACCAGAATCAAGCATCCAATCAGATGCATCCACATGGTTCACCTCTGGAGTAATCATTAGAGAAAAGCACAAACCATCAGAATTATCACCTCTCGCGATGTTGACCTTATTGACCTTTGGGCCCTTCTTCTTGCTATTCTCCTTCTCCTTGAGCTTCGGGCAATCTCTCTTCTAATGTCCTTATTCCTTACAGAACGCACACTGGTTCTTCTCTAACTGGTGGTGGCCCCTTAACTTTAACCTGTTCCTATTACCACCTCTCGAATATGGACTTCTACATCTCATCGACAAAGCCTCTCCTGAAGTGCTAGCACGGGAAGTCTCTTTGTCTTTCCTCCTCAAATCGTAGTTCGTTAATGCATTAGTCACTTCACTGTACGTGATAGAAGATCTTCCGTTTAACAAAGTGAGTACGAATGTATCATACTCTTCATCGGGTAAGGAGCCTAACAAGATAATCACCTTGTACTTGTCTGTTATCGTCTCATCCACGTTCGCCAAGTCCGACAACAACTTTGTATAGTTATTCACATGAGCCACAAGTGAGGTGCCCCTGAACATCTGGAATCTGAATAATCTCCACAGCAAGTATAACCGATTATCAATACTCTTTGTAAGATACTTGTTGTTAAGAATCTCCAACATCTTCATTACAGACATCATCCTAATTACATTGTATTTTAGCTCTTGTTCAAAACAATACTTGATCACCCCACAAGCGTTCCTATTATCTTGTCTCATATAGCATCATTATATTTCGGTGGCCTCTCATGGACCATAATGGTCTCTTCCAAATTTTGAGCATTTAGAGTGTCCTGTACGTCGCTCATCCACAAACAAAAATTGATTTTACCGTCATACTTCACCATACTAATCTTAGTGTTTTGAACTCCAACCTGAACTATACTCATCATTGTCTTGCTGCTTTCACCAACTTCTTCTCCCATTGTAAACCACTACAAATTATAAAGAAAGATTCAAAACTTTGATAGAAATTAAGAAATTATCCAACTGAACCCTAGATAGGATTCCAACACGATCTCATAACCACACAAGGAAAGCGAGATCCTAACGGCAACTCCACAATGTTATCTCCACTGAAGCCTAGAACTCCAAGAACCAAGCTTCCACAATGAATCTTCCTCCACCCAATGCTAAAACCCTAGATCTCAAATCTGGACTCTGATACTAATTGTTGTGTGCCATGCGGAAGCATGCTCGATAACTAAACGAGTTGGTGTGCGATGAGAGAAGAGAACCAAATTAAATCAAGAGTGTAATACACCAAATACGACACAAATCAAGCCAAACACAGAGATTTACGTGGTGTGGCAATTTTCTACATCCATGGGGGAGACGATGGAGAGATTTTATTATATGGAGGAGAAATACAACGGGTTACAACTCACAAAATCACTCAAATATAACCCTAACCAAAGCTCTCAAATCCCTTACAATATCTCCCTCTCTAAGTACTTAAAAGACTCCTAATTCTCTCCTTTAGAAACCCTAAAAACATGTTTTAATTTATATCAAAACACAAACCAAAACCTATTGGGAAAACCGAACTAGGCCTATAACCGCTACTCGGTTGATCGCACGCATGCCAGCGGTCGACCGGCCAGATGGCTGATTTTTAGCCCTGTAAAACAACGCACTATCGATCGACCGTACAGTTTTGGTTAGTTGACCGACCAGAACAGGTTTTTCGAACCCTGTATTGTGCACGATATCGGTCGACCAGCCTATGCCGTTTAGTCGACCGACCCGCAACAAACTTGTAGTCTCATTTTTTTCTTGATCTTCTTTGTCGTTCTCTTCATCCATCACATGTATTAAGGACGCCAAAGGATCACATATATTTGGTATTTCTTTATTTGTATTTGTAATTTTTCCCCACTCGAATATGAATTTATATAGTTTGGAGAGTCAAGAAAATTTTTGTTCTTGAGTCGATCTACACGCTAATTTTCAAAACCTTATGTTTGTCGGGTTCAAAAATTGCCTATAGATGTCTGAATACAGCTCAAAACAAAGAGAAGATGATGAACGTCATTATCCGAGTCAAAAAAAGATTATCCAATGCTATAGAGAAACTAACAAGTGCATGAAGCGAGTCAGCGAAGCGTAAGAGTCAACGTAACACGCGAAACGATAAAACAATGAAGAAACAACTCAGCCAGGAACTGTATTTCGTGAAACGCCATGTGTGTCTCACCCACACCATGTGTGTCTTGCTCAAGGAAAATTATAGGTCTCTTTTTTAGATTTCCAACGCATCTTGAACCACCTCATTCCGAGGTCGAATGAGAGATTTAGAGCCAAAATATCCGAGACAGACCAGACTGTTTCGCACCTGTGAGACACTAATGATGTCTCACATATTTAGGCCATGATGTGATTCGTGTAGGCATATAAAATTGCTTATGGGTCCCTTAGCATAGCTCGTCACAAACCGACGAACCAACGAGGCGACGAGGTTGACGAATCGCACGCAAGCAACGGAATACATCCATTCGAGCATGGAATCAAGCCAACGGTTCGGGGAATCAACGAGTCATTCAAACAAGAGCGGACTCGGACGAATCACAATCGAATCAAGATCGGTTTCAGACTCGAACTCAGAAGTGGATTTACTGCCAAATCAGGATTCGGATCGACTGCCAAATCAGGTCAACAAATCGAGTCTAGACAAATCAACCGCACAACCGAATCACGGACAAAAGCGGATACAACGGAAAAAATGACAAAACCCTACGCCTAAGGGGGGCTCGGCCAAAGCCGAGCCACCCATGGGTGGCTCGGCCCAGTGCCGGCCACCCATGGGTGGCCGACCCAGATCTGTGCGCGGGCACAGTTCAGAGAGCCTATAAATAGGCCCCCCTTGGTTCATTTGAAAAGGTTGGAACTTTGAGAGCCGAAACTCTGCCGAATTGAAGATCGAGCTTGGAGTTTTGAAGACTTGAGGACTTGAAGATTCAGATCTGATTCTCGACGAGCGTCCACGTCACAAAAGGCAGGAGTTCGAGAGAGAGAAAGATCAGATCTGAGATCTACACGAGATCATACTCCGAATCAAAGCTTGGCCTTTGATCCCGCAGATTCTGGGCGATTGTTTCCTTGGTGAACCAATCCCCCGCGGCTATTATCCTTGGTGAAATAAAATACCCGTTGGTACTGCTGTAGATCCGACCGGATCTAGCATCTCGCCGGTGCCGTCCACGGATAAACCCCGCGCGCACGCAAAGACCCACAAAAGTACGAGTGACCGCAAAACTATTGTAGAGCCTCGCGATTTGTTCGACAAACAAGAATAAAAAGTTGTAATCTCTTCTTATTTTCTTTGATTTCATTGTAACCGGATCTTATACAAAAGACCGGATCATTTGTACTCAAAAAAACTGTTATTTAAGATGGCAATGAAATCAAATAATGAAGAAAGACACGATTTTTCCGGGCGAACAATCTGGCACCACAGGTGGGACCAGCCGCATCTCGTCTTGCGAGATTCGGAGTGCGCTAGCCGCGCATCTCAATCGCCCGGTACGTGGAGGAGTCGGAATACGAGTTTCGACCACAGAAGTTCGAGGAATACTGTCGTCTCGTCGGATCAACCCTCCCCCCCAAAGTCCAAGAAGTTCAAGTTCTCCTCCCAGCGAGAAAACTCGTGCGTATTGAATATCGTTGAAAACACCAACGAAGATCTCGCCCGTTTGATGGCCCAAAGTCGCATCCGGTGATAGATTCCTCCCAATTCCACCAGGCGGATCTCTCTGGCCAACCCTTATGCCGCAGAGGGCGCGTGGTGACTCTCTCGAAGAGAGCCCGCCAAAGGCAACGTCAACGCCTTGCGAAACAATTCGCAAAGGCCATGGAGTCAGTTGATGGGATCCGCTACAACGCGGATCTGAAGAACAAAAGAGGCAAGCAGCCTCAACAATCAATGAATGGTGGTTCCTCCAAGCCGCCAATAATGGAATGGGTCCGTGTCAAACGGAACCGTTCGACGCTGGAGGAGCACATTAACAAGCGCCGTGCACTATCAGCTCAGGCACGGGCTCAAGCTAAAGAAGCCCGTAGAAAGCTGCAGAAAGAGGTAGCCAAGAAGCCGCCATCAACCCGCAAAGTCTGGAGGCTAAAGTCTGAAATGGCAATTCAGGCTAACGAGCAACCTTTGCAGCCTCCAACCAAAGTTCAACCTCCGGGGAACCAAGCTAAGTCGCCGAGAATTCCCATAGCTACTCCGGGAGATCATGCAAAATCCTTCCGAAGGAGAAAGTCAGTCTTGGAGCGCCTCGGTCCAATTCCCGACGAGAGAGACAAGGCTCCAGTCCAAGAGCGTTTGGGCCCGATAAAGAAACCCCAAACGACGCAACATGCTGGGGGTCGCCGTTACCCTCAACATGACAAAGAGACCAGGGCAGCTACGCGCACCAACTTGCGCATTGAAGTCCAGGAACCCGTTGAGAATTCACGCCCACAAAGGCGTGTTTCGAGGCGCGTGACTCTCGAAAGTCCGAAGAAGGTAATTCGCTCTCAGAAGGAAACGTTATCGTCTGATGATGATTACGTTATACCTGAGAAATTGTGCCAACACACGATAAGTTGCTCCGACTTTCAAACGGAAGAGCTGTACTATCGTGCTGGGGGTACGAGCAAAGTCAGAAAGAGAAGCCCTCGAAGGTTAGAAACTCAGTGCCCTTGTTCAAAGCTCATTCGGGCGGTGCTGTCTAAGTGCAACTACATCAAGGCAGTCCCCGAAAGAATTTCAGTGTTCGAAAGACTTAATACCGAAACGCCAAAACCAAGGCCTAGGCGTTTCCGACAAAGAAGAAGGGTAGTCGAGGATGGAGAATTTCTGAGGGTCACCACTAATATGACTAGCAAAGGGACATCGACACGGGATAATCTTGAGTCGATTCTGAAAGCATCCCGGCGTCTAACCCGTCTGCAATCTGAAGCCATCGCGCGAGGAACTTATGGTAGGGTTCGGACAAGATTACCTTCAGAAGGTGAAGAGTCGGATGCCTGCTCTGCGGTCGCATCAGATAATACAGTATCCAGTGAGGGGGAACCCCGCGAGTCGCTGATGATAAGCGTGGAACAAGTGGACAAGATGCTCGAAGAAGCCATGGCTAAACAGCAAGAGAGCTTCAAATTCGAAATGCAGATGACCATACAGACTATGAGAGAGATACATGACCAACAAATCCAGGCATTGAGGAACCAACAAGGTGAACCAAGTCGTCGTAACCAGAACAATCTGGAGGATGAGGACACAGGTGTAAATGAAACTCATAACGCCAATAACGCAGGGGGTGGTAATGAGAATGCCAATGAAGACTCAGGTGAAAGCTTGAAGATTAAAAACCTCGAGAGCAAAATCAATACGTTGATTTCTGCTCAAGAGATAAATAAGACGGGCATTCCTTGTCCATACCCACGAGAATGGGAATCAATCCCCTATCCGGCGAAGTTCAGTCTAATTAACTTCACGCCGTTTGATGGGAAGGGTTCACCCACTCAGCATTTGATTTACTTCAAATCGCACCTGGGTGTCATCTCTGGTAATGAACCTCTGATGGTACGGTCCTTCGTTGGCACTCTTCGTGGAGCCGCCTTCGATTGGTATCGTCGCCTCAAGCCAGGAAGCGTGAGCAGCTGGGACGACATGGAAACTAAGTTCCTCGCCAATTTCTTCGACGACGACACCGAAATATCCATCGGAACGTTGCTTGATGAAAAAACAAAAAGACGGGGAGTTGGTCGACACCTTCGTCAAAAGGTTCCGGAACAAGGCGATGAATTGTCGGGACCCAATCACTAAGGAGTTCATTCTCCAGACTTGCCACAACAACCTCGTACTGGACGTGTTGGAAGTAATGGGAACAGCACCGTCTGACACTTGGAAAGACTTGAAGATGCGCGGTGAACAAGCCGAACGCTTCCTCCGAAGGAAGAAGGCCGAGAGGAACCGACCGACGGTTAATCCGCTGAACTCAAACTTCGCCTCTCGTGGTAAGGTCAAGGCACCTGCAGCTGTTGATGGTGCTAATCAAACGTCACAACAGCAATCCCGAAGGCAGCAAAAGACTTCGGGTCCAAGACTCCAAAAAGAGTACTCTTTTAAGGACGAAGACGTTCCAGCCATCTTCGAATCCCTCCTTGAAAGTAACAAGATCAAGCTACCACCTATCACAAATCAGGAGGAAGCTGACAACACGATGGATCCAAAGTACTGTGCATACCACATGAGGGTCCTTCATCCCACCAAAGATTGCTTTACTCTCAAGAATAGCATTCAGACCTTGGTTGAAGCCGACGTTATAACGTTAATGTAAGCCAATTGAGAACGGCAACACTCCGAAGAGTATATGAGTATAAACTGCTTCTCAATCCTCCGACCGGTATAAGAGGTTAAACTGCTCCCTGATACTCCAATAGGTATATGAGTCTAAACTATTTCCTACCATTGACGGGAAGTTCCTGGAGAGTTTTTTTTTATATTCTTAAGGATAACCTGGTCATGTAACTGATTATAATATCGAACCCAGTTTTGCAAGGAAAGCTGGGGGTGGATAATGGGAAGTTCCCGGAAGGATATTACGTGTAGTATTCTTAGGGATAACCCAGTCACTGTAGAAGTGATGAATAAGAAATTCACGTTCAAACTCTGAATGTCGGAATGTTTCCTCTTATTATTGTCAAATTCTCTAACTCTTATGAGTTATTTTTGAGACGAGATTCAAATCCCGTCACTTCGGATCGCTCTCGCAACTGAGATGACGACAGAAGAACAGCATCAAAAACGTCTCGAAGAACTCGAGAGGTTGGATGAAAAGCGCTTGGGAGCTCAACGACAAATTGAGTTTTATCAAGCCCGAATATCCAGGGCTTTTAACAAAAGAGTCCGACAGAGAAGCTTCAAGGAAGGAGATCTGGTCCTCGCTGCTCGCCGACCGATAATCCTCAACTCCAAGAAGAAAGGTAAATTCAAACCCAAATGGGAAGGCCCATTTATGATAGACATAGTCTACTCAAACGGCGCATATCGCCTAATTACTCCAGAGGGCGCCAGGCAATTAATGCCAATAAATGGGAAGTTCCTGAAAAAGTACTATCCCTAGTACATTCAGGATAACCCATTTACCGGGAAGTTCCTTGAAGAATATTACACTTAATATTCTAGAGGATAACCCAAAATCATTTTCACCACCAAAATCCCTCACTGATCAATTTCAATTGACAGTGAGTCCACCAAAAATGTTTTTCTGGCCCTCTTGATTCTTTCCATGAGCACCTAACACGCACTGCCGGTTTAGTCTCTTTCCGTAGAAAAAGACACCAGAATTCGATTCTGGGGTATTCTATCCTGAAACCTAAGCAAGGATAAGTCTGCGCCTAACACGCGCTGCCGGTTTAGTCTTTTTCCGTAGGAAAAGACACCAGAGTTCGATTCTGGGGTATTCTATCCTGAAACCTAAGCAAGGATAAGTCTGCGCCTAACACGCGTTGCCGGTTTAGTCTTTCACCGATTGAAGAATACACTAGAATTTCATCCTAGGAAGTTTATCCCGAATCCTAAGCAGGGATAAGTCTGCGCCTAACACGCGCTGCCGGTTTAGTCTTTTTCCGTAGAAAAAGACACCAGAGTTCGATTCTAGGGTATTCTATCCTGAAACCTAAGCAAGGATAAGTCTGCGCTTAACCCACGCCGCCGGTTAGTTCTTAACCGTTAAAAAGAACACTCGTTCACATATTTAACATTGTGACAGGTTGTTATTAATAACACCAAAATCCATGCCTTACACACGTGGGGAATCTCATCCCGAATCCTAAGAAAGGATATGCCGACGCCTAACACGCGTCGTCGGTTTAGTCGTTCTCCGAAGAAAAAGACACCAGAGTTCGATTCTGGGGAATTTTATCCCGAAGCCTAAGTAGGGATAAGTCAGCGTCTAAAACACGTTGCTGGGTAGCCTATTCCCATAACAATGGCAAAGTCTACATATTCAAAGTTGTAAAATCCTAAGTCAACGTCTCATACACGTTGCTGTTTAGTCTTTTCACAGGAGAAAGACGAAGTCTACGTATTCAATATCGTAGCACTAAGAGCGTTAACTCTCTTAGCACAACGTCACATGCGGAACGGATTTAGACAATCCGCATGTAAGCCCGATTCAAACGGTAGTCGGTAAGAGCACGTCAAATCCGTTGAAGGCTGAGGATTTGCCAAAAATCCTAAGTCAACGTCTCATACACGTTGCTGTTTAGTCTTTTCACAGGAGAAAGACGAAGTCTACGTATTCAAGATTGTAGCACTAAAAGGGTTAACTCTTTTAGCTTAACGTCACATGCGGAACGGACTTGAACAATCCGCATGCTAGCCCGACTCAAACGGTAGTCGGTAAAAGCGTATCAAACCCGTTGATGGTTGAGGGTTTGCCAAAAATCCTATAAATGCGAGGGTCACTGACGCATCAGCTTCATTAGTTGGTCTCGTGACTTGAGCATCCTACGACGTTCGAAACCCTAGGGTCGACGCCAGTCAACGCGTAATCCTAGGTCAACGCCAATCAATGCGTTGCGACCAAACTTAAAACGTACGACGTTCGAAACCCTAGGTCAACGCCGGTCAACGCGTAACCCTAGGTCAACGCCGATCAATGCGTTGCAATGAAAGAAAATACTCCAATAAGGTATATGAGTATAAACTATTCCTTATTTTTGGTTGGGAAGTTCCTGGAGAATATTTTTTTTATAAATATTCTTAAGGATAACTCAACAACACTACGCCGGACAACGCGTCGCAAATAAAAACTCAACGCCAACAATTGATGGTCAACTAAAGATTAGAAAATCAGGAGTCGACTTCAAGTTTAAAATTCCGACAACGGTCAGACAATAAATGCAGCACCGGAACTCTTACAGACATTCGACAAAGCACCGAATAGCATGGAGGATTGAAGGAATCAAGAACAGAAGCCATTCCAAGGTCCCGTTACACCGACTGAAGGTTGGGACAATCATATCCAAAGTATTTTAGACTCTTCTATAAAAGAACGAGGCTGAAATACTTTGGAGGGGGTATCTGTAGGCATATAAAATTGCTTATGGGTCCCTTAGCATAGCTCGGCACAAACCGACGAACCAACGAGGCGACGAGGTTGACGAATCGCACGCAAGCAACGGAATACATCCATTCGAGCGTGGAATCAAGCCAAGTGTTCGAAGAGTCAACGAGTCATCCAACCAAGGGCAGACTCGGACGAATCACGATCGAATCAAGATCAGTTTCGGACTCGAACTCAGAAGTGGATCTACTGCCAAATCAGGAATCAGATCTATTGCCAAATCAGATCAACGAATCAGAGTCCGAATCAACCACGGGACCGGACAAAACGACAAAACCCAACGCCTAAGGTGGGGCTCAGCCAAAGCCGAGCCACCCATAGGTGGCTCGGCCAAAGCCGAGCCACCCTGAGGTGGCCGGCCAGATCTGTGCGCGGGCACAGTTCAGAGAGCCTATAAATAGGCCCCCCTTTGTTCATTTGAAAAGGTTGCATTTTTTGGAGGCGAAGCCCTACTGGATTGAAGACTCAGATCTAAAAAAAATTCAAACTTTAGGAATTCGAGGACTTGCTCATCCAGATCTGGTGCTCGGCGATCGTCAACGCCAAATAAGGCAAGAGTTCGAGAGGACCGGATCTCAGATCTACATAGGCACACTCCGGATCAAAGCTTGGTCTTTGATCCCAAGATTTGGGCGATTGTTTCCTTGGTGAACCAATCCCCCCCGGCTATTATTTCCTTGGTGAAATAATACCCGTTGTACTGCGTAGATCCGACCGGATCTAGATCTCGCGGTGGTCCATGGATAAACCCCGGCGCAGGCAAAGAACCCACAAAAGCGAGTGACCGCAAAACAGGAGCTCGCGATTTGTTCGACAAACAAGGATAAAAAGTTGTAATCTTTCTTTTATTTTCTTTGATTTTCATTGTAACCGGATCTTATAAAAAGACCGGATCTTTGTAACTCAAAAAGCTGTTATTTAAGATGGCAATGGAATCAATAATGAAGAAAGACACGATTTTTCCCGCGAACAATTCGATTCTGAAAAAGCTTAAAATATAAAGGTTATATGTCTCTTCGTCGGCTTTCCAATGCATCTTGAATCACCTCATTCTGAAATCATACGAAGGAATTAAAGTCAAAATATCAAAGACAGTACAAGCTGTCTCGAAAATTCCGAGACACAAAATAGTGTCTCGGAAATTCTGAGACACCAAAATGTGTCTCGAAAATTCCAAGACACAAAAACCTATCTCGCATAGGTAGACAGTTCCAAAATGCATTTTTTATGATTTCTCGGGATTCTTGCTGTTTAGTACCTCCCTAACTGTTTTAGAATCATCCCTAAACGTGGTTAAGCCGTTATTAACTGAAGAGATGACCAGATCACGATATCTTATATGAAAACACAGCTTCTGAAACCTATAAATACACACCTAGGACCCCTATACATGGATGATCTGAAATTCTGAGCAAGAAGGCGAGGTGCTACCCCTATGAAGAGTGATCCACGAATTTCATAGAGGCTAGCGAGATCTTGGCGAACTCCAACATAAAGAGTGAGCTATTCGAAGGATCTGAGGCCCGTTTCATCATTCCTTGATATCAGACTTTGTTTTAATCTCGAGAAGAGTAGTAATCTCACTTTGTTGAGATTATTTACTTCTGCGGTTTTTTTTTATGAAGCAAGAGTATTGATCTTTTATTCTGATCAACCGGATCTAATCCGCGGTGGTCCACAAACTAACACGTCCCCGGCATAGGAAAATATCATACGCAAGCAGCGGGTGATAAATATCATCTGCATGTGTTTCTAAGAAGTTGTAATTTTCTTCGTATTATTTGTGTAAGAGAAGTCTTATAAAAATGTTCACTCTTTTGAACTTGTTGTAAGTCGATAAACGATTGTAATGAGTTCCCTAATGAAATCAATTTCTGACGCAAACAATGTTCTGTATGGAATAGAGAATCTTTTTACGCATTGACTATCCAATAGACAAAATTTGTTAGAATAATGTATCTTCATTAGTGTGACTCCATTGTTATCCCAAAGCCACGACAATAATAAAAGAAGGTAAAATATAAAAATACTCTAAAAATATTGCCCATGAATAATACATGAAAAAGTAATGAAAATGTAACTACAATTCTACATGTAAGAGAATCACAACATGTCATGTTAAAGTAAGAGAGTGAGAATCTTGGATAAATTTTCCTTAAGTTGAATATTAAGTGTACACATATATTTATATAAGTAGAGGAGGGCGAGGTGTGTTCTCACAACCAATGTGGGACTAAAACCCACTACAATATACTATTATCAACAACCCCCCTCAAACTCATGTTGGATCAAACAAAGTGAGTTTGCGTATAAGAAACTAGAACCGATGAACAGGTAAGGCCTTTGTGAAGAAATCTGCAAGCTCGTCAGCGGATGAAACATGAGGAAGTAGAATATTTTGTCCTTGATAACTTGTTGACGGACAAAATGAGCATCAATCTCAATATGTTTGGTCCTCTCATGAAATACTGGATTATTAGCAATATAGATGACACTCTTATTATCACAGTAGAGAGGAGTATGAGTCGTAACAAAAAAACCGAAATCACTGAGAAGGCAACAAAGATGAATAATCTCTTTAGCTGTTGTGGATATTGCACGATACTTTGCCTCGGTACTAAAAAGAGCAATAACATCTTATTTCTTACTCCGCCAGGAAATAAGAGAATCACCAAGAAATATATAATAACTTGTGGTAGACTTTTTGGTAGTGAAATTACCAGTCCAATCAGCATCAGAATATGCACAAAGCTCTAACTTAGATGTAGCAAGAAATAAAAGAGAGTGAGTGCTAGTACCCCGGAGATACCAAATAATCTGTAATAAGGTAGTATAATGTACAGAACACGGGGTACTAACAAATTGACTAACAATGCCAACATCATGAGAGAAATCTGGTCGAGAGATGCACAGATAGACCAACTGGCTAACAAGATATCGATATCGGGTAGGATCAGATAGAGGCTCACCATCAGTAGAGCGAAGTTTGATATTCTGTTGGAGTGGAATATCGACAGTTACATCATCAGTTAGCTTAGCTCGATCTAGAATATCCGAAAGATACTTCTGTTGAGACAGTAGTACACTCCGTGGGTCTTGAGAAATTTCTAGATCAAGAAAATACCGAAGAGATTCAAGATCCTTCATGTGAAACTGTTGTTACAACTGAGATTTTGTGTATTGTATATCAGCCATATCATCACCTGTAATGATCATATCATCTACATAGATGAGTAATAAAACTCTGCCACGTGATGTAGTACGAACAAACAGAGAAGCATCTTGATGACTTTCCATAAAGCCCGCCTTGAGCACGACATTGCGAAAATACTCAAACCAAGCGTGGGGTGCCTGCTTGAGACCATAAACAGCATGGCGAAGGAAACATACATTTTCTGAAGGAATATTGGACCCTGGAGACGGTTGCGTATATACTGTCTCAGATAAAAAGCCATGAAGAAAAGTATTTTTGACTTCCATTTGGTATAAGGGCTAACGATGAGCAGCAGCGACTGTAAGGAGAGTACGAATAGTGGGCATCTGAGCAACAGGAGCAAAGGTCTCCTAATAATTAATACCTTATTGCTAAGTAAAACCTCGAGCTACTAAACGAGCTTTTTGACATTTAATGGTGCTATCAGGATGAAACTTGACCTTATAAACCTATTTACTGCCAACAAGAGAGATCCCAGGAGGACAGGGAACAACATCCCAGATATGAGTTTGCTAAAAGGCTTGAAATTCCTCAGACATAGCCTGCCACCACTCTGGAATTTGAACTGCCTCTTGAAAAGACTTTGGCTCAACGATAGTATGAATGACAGCAAGAAAGTTATGAAATATAGGTAAATAGGAAGTAACTGAAGCAAACCGGGCATGCATGACATGTGGGCGTTTTGTTAGACCCTAGAGGGGGAGTGATTAGGGTCTTATGCTAATCTAATCCGATTATATGCCAATTAAAACTAATTAACAAGTTATCCTA
The DNA here is from genome assembly GCF_001876935.1 of Asparagus officinalis. Lineage (NCBI taxonomy): Eukaryota > Viridiplantae > Streptophyta > Magnoliopsida > Asparagales > Asparagaceae > Asparagus > Asparagus officinalis. The sequence goes on along the minus strand of NC_033794.1, from coordinate 106,613,313 downwards.
GCAAGTATGAAATACAACAATATAGATGAGCTAGGATAAGCAATATGAACAACAAGATATATCCTAACAAAGAGATATAGGCAATGTATGTGCATGGATCTATAAACTAACACAAGGGTAAATAATATGAACTAGATAGTGGATGATATAAATAATGAGCTATGGACAATGGTGACAAGAAATATGAACATAAGATTAAGTGCGCCAAAGCAAACTCAAACACACGATATGATCACGGAGTTCGGACCTTCCGTCCTACGTCTCCGCTCCTCACTCCCGGGGAGAAATCCACTATCACAACCGGGTTTTTTACACTCACCCGAATAACGTTTACACCTCACACTCGGTTTTCTAGCTAACCGAAAACTTTACAATCGACACTCTTGCAATCACACTCTACACCCTCACAAGTGTTGGACCTAGCCGTGTAATCCTCAAGTGCTCGGTTACAACCTCTCCCTAGGCACGTCAACCGACGCCACTCCTCTTGGATTCGACCCCGTCTCTGACCACACACTTCTCTCGGTGTACAAGTGTATTACAAGTGAATCCTCACAAGTAGGCTCAATACAAAGTGTTTTTTCTCTACAATGAATGAGAACGAATTATAAGCTCACTCTCTAAGTTACACAATCCCACAACCCAATTATACTATGAATGTAAATACAATAAGCTCAATAGGTTGTGTGTGAACAAAGAGATAATAAAATCAACTAAACTCAATATGAACACTAGCTTAATAAAATGACAATCAAACAATATAAAATATAAAGCTAGATTGAGTTTAGAAAACTTCTCAATAGATCAAGAGTGGAAGGAGAAGAGTTGGATGCTCAAACACCAATAGATGATCTCCCGACCATGGCGATCGACCGCGAAAGTTTCTGCTGCCCACTATGCAAAGAACTCAGGCGCGGTCGACCGTGGACTGATACATGAAAATAAAGTTCTGAAAACTGTTTTTCTGAATCTAAAACACTATTTAAAAATATCAAATAAATTCCAAAAAATATAAAACTTTGGGGAATGATTATAGACATGATAATAAACATGTTATAATAATTGGTTTCCAAAAAGGACTTCCCGAATAAAAAATATCATTATTTTACAAAATAGGCCAAAACATAAAAGTGTAAACATGTGAATTTTGACATTTTGGCTAAACCATGTTTTAAAACTTTGCACAATGATTATGTAGATTTAATAAAATATATATATGATTATTGTTAAGTCCAAAAACTAAGAATATAATATTTTTACAAATACAATAGAAAATGAAACCACTTTGCTTTCACACATACTCATATGTTTCATATCTAAGTAGTTAAACCAAATCACAATAATAAATATGAAATATGTGATTTCATATTTATAAACATAAAAACTAAATCCATGCATGTATATATATAACTATATATATAGAAACCAAATACGTGTGTGTATATGATATTGAGCTTAAGGTACTTAACACACATAATATAAACTCCTAAACTAAATTACCCAAGCTAGATCTTGATCTTCAATAAGCTCGACTTGATACACTTGCGGATAAAGCTTGAACTTGATCTTTAACTTTGAATTGTGTAGGCTTCATTCCACAATTCCGCCAACCTCCATTGGATATGATCTTTGAAGCGCTATTCTATCCATCCTCCAACTCGTTGTTTGCCTAGAATAAATGCGAAAACACAAATACTAGACAAACAACATTAGTGGTAAATTGTTTGTTAAACATCATTAAAACAAGAAGGCCAATACGTTTGCCTCGACGAAGAGTAAGAGTAACCTCAAGCAGGGGAGATACTGGTGCATGTGCGTGGAGATCAACAATATGTCTGGAGTGAGAGTTGTGTCCACTAGATAAGGATCATATTGTGTAAGAGAAGGCTCAGGTGAGGAATATTCAACAAAAGGAGATGGAGAGATGTCAGGAAGATATCGAAAGGAAAACTGAGGTGAATAAGTGGGTGATGCAGCTAAAGGGGAAGCATGATCAGTAGAGTGGAGAAAATTAAAGTTATTAGAAGCAGAATAATATGGAGAATACTCTTCGAACTGAACATGATGAGATATATGAACTCGACGAGTTGCAGAATCATAATAACGATAACCTCGATGTTCCGAACTAATTCCTAAGTAGACACAAGAAACAGCTCTGGAAGATAATTTATCATGTTGGTGAGATGACAGAAAAACAAAATAGCGACAACCAAAAATGTGAACCAGATCATAACGGGAAGGATGAGTATAAACACGACTATAAGGAGTAGCACCAAAAAGAGAGGTAGATGGAGTGATATTAATGGCATGAGTAGCAGTGAGAATGATCTCAACCTAGAAACGATGAGGAACAAAGTAAGAAATGAGCATGGATCGAGCGGTATCGAGGATATGCCGATGTTTGCGTTCAGCAATACCATTTTGCTCATGAGTGTAGGGACATGACTATTGAAAGATAGTCCCATGAGAGGAAATTATAGAGCGCATGGTAGAGGATAGGTACTCTTTAGAACGGTCAGAATAAAAAACTTTAATACGAGATTGTCATTGAGTGAAGATCATAGCAGTAAAGGCTTGATAAATAGTAAGTACATCAGAGTAATTCTTAAGTTGGTAAACCCATGTAAAACGAGAGAAATCGCCGATAAAACTAACGTAATATAAGTAGCCAGATGAAGAAGGTAGAGGAGCTGGGCCCCAAATATCAGAATGCACTAAATTAAAGAAGGAAGTGGATACAGATATACACATTTTAAATGGTAAAGCAGTGAATTTAGCCAATTTGCAACTAATACATGACTCAGTGTTAGAACTAGATGATACATGACCAAGTACTCCAGACTGAATAAAACTCTCCACCTTTTTATTAGACACATGATCAAGTTATCTATGCCACAAATTGGCAGGAAGCGAGTTAGAGGATATTGACGAACAAACAAAAGCAACAAGAGAACATGGACGTATGGACTCTAGAAGGTGAAGATATTCCAGAAAATACAGCTTGTGCCTACTACGACCCGCCCTAACCGTCTTGCCCGTCTGTGGATCCTGCACAAGATAAGTATTAGAAGAAAATGAGATAAGCAGTCCAGCCATACATAAAGAGCTAATAGAAATTAAATTCAAGCACAGCTAAGGAGCCACATAGACAGGACCAAGTGTTAGACAACCAGATGGATCATTTTGTAGGGTAATAGAGTCATACTGCGTGATGGACAATGGTTGTCTAGCAGCTGTGTAGATAGGAGGAAGAAAAGATGAAGTGAAGACAGAGGATAAAAGTGAGAATGACAAGTCATATGAAAGGAACAACCAGAGTTAAAAATCCAGAGATCATTCACACCAGAGAGTGAATGATTAGCTGAAGAACCAACAAAATGCATACCAGAGAGTTGTGTGACAGATGTAGAGGTGATATGCTGAAAAACATCAAGTTGACGGCGAAGACTTTCATTAGCTTAAATAGTAGAGTCTGAAATAGTAGAAGGCATAGTATTGGCCAGCAATCCTGGTGTACGAGAGGGTTGAGACTGAGGGGGGTCACCGACCATGACCAGTACCTGAGGAACGTAACTCAGAATAGAGCTTGAAGCATGTCTCAATATAGTGTACTTCATTCTTGCAATATTTACAAGAGAGCTTAGCTCGAGCCTGTGGAGAGGGAGCCTGTAGAGAAATATGATTCATAATAAGAGCAGTGACAGGTACAGACAAAACAGTCTCGATTGAAGAGGTAGGAGTATCTATTGACAAATTGAGTCGTGTTGTCTACTGTCGGGTCTCAAAAGCAATGAGAACTCTCATAACTAAGGCCAAAGTCAGAAACTGAGGCTGATGAAGTAGTTGATCAGCCATAGTTGAATATTCAGGAAGGGACTGAAACAGTTGATGAACCTTATGTCGTTCGTACCAGGCTAGCCAGACTTCATATGTGGAATTACGTCCAGGAAGCATGTAGCGTCTTCTGTCCAAAAAGCTTGCATTTATCCAAAATGAGACTGCAGAGCGGAAATACCTTTGTGTTGTAGAGCAATGTGTTGCAGAAGATATGTCTCCCGTGTACTAGAGCACTCAGTGAAACGGTCAGTGAGGCGAGTCCACATGGCCCGAGCAGAGGGAAGCAAACTAATCTCGACAGTGAGACCAGAGCCAACACAGCGAGTGAGATAATCCATAACACGAAATTCCTACAATTGTCAGTCTGAACTCTCCTTGACATAGAGAGCACGAGAGGTCTGAAGATCGACATCACCACTTTTAGATGCAATAGTACTGGATGAAGCAACAGTGCTGATGGACGGTAGAACTAGTCCCGTATTGGTGAGATGATCAAGAAAACCCACATCACGTAAGGCATTGGTGATAATAGTGGACCACCCTGCCCAGTCAATTTGATCATTGAGGAGCAAAGGTGATTTGGGAATCTTCTCTGAAGGAGCCATAACAGCAATGTTGAGATGTTGAGACCTACAACGGAACAACACGGATGTTGAAACGTTAAGACATCGAGATGGATTGAAACGGCGATGATGTTACTGACTGCGAAACGACAATGTCGTTCGTTTGAGACCGAGAGATAGCTTGAAACGGCGATGCCGTTAATTTGAGACCGAGAGATGGTCTTGAAAAATAGCTATGTCGTAAATTTAAGATCAAGAGATGGTCTTGAAAATGGCAATGTCATTAAAATCCTGAAGGTTTAAAATAGAACTCGAATGTTAGAATGAAACCCAAAGATTTAAACTATAACACCGAAGATTAAAATAGAACCCGAATGTTAAACGAGAACGCGAAATGTGTTAAGAGGCCGCAAAGCGGCAATGCCAAAAATCTGACAGAGGAACGCTAAAAAACGTTAAACGACTACAACGCAGCAATGCCAAGATTTAGCAAAAGAACACAAAAGCATTAAAAAATTTTATTGGAAGGGAAATAATAACCCTAGCTCTGATACCATGTTAAAGTAATAGAGAGAAAGTCTTAGGTAAATTTCTCTTAAATTGAATATTGAGTGTACACATATATTTATACAAATACAACCAATCTGGGACTAAAACTCACTATAATACACTATTATCATCATGTCATATGTTTGATGCCTAAGATGGTAAATGCATGCGTTTGGAGTAAATTTTGGATTAAATCAATAGGCAAAGATGGCTTTTACGTAAATTTCACAAGAAATAGTCAAATGCTCTTATTATGCTTTGTCGTCACTAGATGTAATGCTAATGGTCCCAATGCTACCACCGCTTGTTTCATCATCATATTAATGAGTCCGTCACCCTTAACCGAAATTCCCGTGATTTTTTTGAATCCTATGTCATGAATTTTCTAATAAACTTTTTTTTTTTTGGATTGTTCGGTTAAAAACTATATTTACAGTCTTCGCATCAGTTCAAAACATGGATGGAAGCATTGAACATCAGCTAGAATCGTATTCCAGCCTTCCAGGGAAGCAATAGGAAAATTATGATTTGATATAAATTTATTAACATCTATATCATAATGTAAAAAGGAACAAAGTATAGCCACGCCATACTTTAGAAACCCTTGAGGAGTAAATATATTATCTATATCACAACATGACATGATTAATTGATGAATTGCAAGGGATGAGAATTGTCTTTCAACTACGTAGCTTTCCCTTTGCAGCTAGCTAGGCGTGGGAATCAAAATTGCTTGTTATTTGGCTCAAATGGCATAATCTTCAAACTCTAGTAGGGTATGAGAAGATGCAATGGTCAATATGTCAGCACAATGTGTAGTTCATGATTTGATGGATTCATGAAATTTATCTACCTTTCTATAGAAATAAAAAAATAAAAAGAAAAGGAAGTCATTCTTACAAATTTTGTTATTTTCATGATTAATTAATAATCATAGTCCTTCCGTAGGCTTCTTTTAAATATTTTCTCCTTTTTCTAACATGAGAGAGGCTTTAAGTATGAAATCAATCGAGACAGCAAATTGTTTTACAAGTTCTACCACGGGAATAGATTGCAAGATAGATTATCGTGTGACTCTCACCTATATAGTTGCCGTAAAATTTTGGTTTATAACATTTTTTGCATGATTTAATGGCAGATGAAATATCAATACTTTAGCAAGTGTTAGGACTTTTTAATTATACATACACAAGTATCAAACGGATAAGTTCATCATCTTTTCGCACGCAAAGAGAAAATCACGTGTATGATCTAATTTCTAATTCACAACTAAAAAATAACTCAATGACATCAGCCCTGCATCAACTCACCAAGCGACTGAATCAGTCAGCCATGGCTCTAAGCCGAGCCTACATATCCTAGTCTTCACGAACCAGATTACAAAGGTTTCCCCAGATCATTAATTAATCAATTTAATTAACTAAACCAAATATTATTATCAGCTTTTTAGGGAACTTTGTTATTTTTTCCATATTAGCCCTCCACATCTATGATACTTTGAAATTAGTACCTCAAATCATTGATATCGTTAATGTGCTTCTCAATTCTGATACTTGTTTCAAATTAGTCCATCCAATTAAAAAAAAGCTAGGTAAACAAATGAACCTAAAAACAAAAAGCCCTAAAAAAATGATATCCCACATCAAGAATTATTCATCCAATAATATGGTGGCAACTCATCTCATTTCATTAACATTTCATCTTCACCAATTTCCTCCAATAATATGGTGACAACTCATCCCACTTCATAATACTATCCACATTATCCCACCAAATTATCCTACCAAATTATCCCACATCAAGAATTATTCATCATTGTTCCACTAAATTATCCCAGTGTCAAAAAATTATCTCACTTTACTAATTATCCCAGTTCTACTTAAAAAGTTCTACGTGACTAACCCCTCCTAAGTGTGTGTCACATCATCCAATAATATAATGATAACTCATCTCATCTCATCTCTTATTTTTAAGAATGAACCAAACACAAGAGAAGAACCTATTATAGGATTTCCTATTCTTTGATTTCCTTCTTTTTTAGCCAATCAAACAATATCAAAACAAGTTTTCTTAAAAACTCATTCACATCATCCAATAATATAGTGACAACTCATTTCATATTTTTTTTATTTCCTTCTTTTTTTAGCTAACCAGACAACCTCAAAACAATTTTTTAAGAAAATAGGTTCTTATTCTTTGATTTCCTTTTTTTTCTTTAGCAAATCGAGCCGAAGAACATATTGAAAATTTTTTCAACCGTTGATGGTATCTACTTCTTTATTACTAAAGGAGAACAACAAAACAGCCAATATGAACAGTAACCTAAGATTATAAACAGTGAAAAAAAAATTAAATGAATAACCAACCCACTCTCTCCCACGTTTCCCCCATCTTCGCTGCGGTTTTCCTTTTCCCCATTTTCTTTATCTGCTTCGTCTACTCCGTTGTGGTTTCCCCTTTCCCCATTTCATCTTCTTCCCTCTTCAACAAATTCCCATCTCATCTTTCTGCCATCAAGCACCTCCTCGCAGAACCCAAAACCCTAGAAATGGCGAAGGATCGCAACGGATCCATACCAAAAGACGAAGGCGACGACGACGACGACGACAAAAATTTCAAGGACCATTATCGAATATTCAAGAGGAAGAAGGATTTAATTTCCATTTATTTCTTCGTAATATTGTTATTCATATCCAGATTCCACCGTTTTCTTTGGATTTTGTTTCTAATTTTTGGGTTTTATGTGGGATTCATTGAAGTCGGTGTCGATGGATGGAGAGGGACTGGGAGGGATCGCTCAAAAGATGGCTGATTTCATCTTTGATCATCAGAAGAGATTAAAGAATTCCCCTTTCCTAGCCAATTTAAGGTAATTAGGGTTTTTTGTTGAAAAGTAAATTTAGTCAAGTAGGTTTATAACTAAACATAAGAGTTTATCTCATCTCATATATGTTTATCAAAATATGCTACTTTTTGTAGATTATGCATTTAGATTTATAAATCCGACTAAGAAAATTTCTGATAGGTAGCATGTCTAACCTTCGCATGATTAATGATATGATTTTGATGTAGAATGTACATGTGAACTATGTAGTTATTGTTATTACTGCTATATAGTCTTCTTAAAAACGCTGTAAGTTTGACATTCTTTCAAAGGCTGTAACCTTCGCATGAGTTTCAAAATATTGAAAAGATATTTCTTGAAAAGGTTATGCTGGAATTTTCAGTATCTTTGTTGTTTTGAAATATTGCAAAACTTCAATAGAAAACTACAGTTGTGCAGTCAAAAAGACTGCGTTTCTGCAGTTAGTAAAACTGTAATATCACAGTTTGAAAACTGCAGCGAATACCTCAATGTAAGCATCAAATTAAGGAAAAACGCACAGAAAGCCTCAATGCTTTGCGTTCTTAATTCTTCCAAGGACTCTTCCATTCAGCCAATGAACTCTGTCATGGCATCCATTAATCTGTGAGTTCTGGAGTTACAATTGTTCTGGAGTTACCATTGTCTCTTTATTTCTATATGTTTCTTACTACTTTCGTAATCCATATTATCAGTATACTCTGCATGATTTTTTTATCTATTACTATCTCAGCACAAACAACAATCATTTTCTGGAAGTTTATCATTTTGATTGTATTATTCCATCATGTGCTCCTTCCGATGGTTTGTCTTCTGGATGAAATACTACTACCCTTTAGAAAACAAACATTCCATTGAAGTTGTTTTATATAGTTTTGCTTGCATTAGCTCATTGAAGAAAATTAATATAAATTGAAGATTGCAAGTTTCTACCATCTATTTACCCAGTGATCTTCATTTTTGCAGTATATGTGAAAAATAATATTAAGAATCATCTTTTTATTTTCAATCAAGCTAAACTATTTTTTGGTTTTCATATTTGTTAGAAAGTAGATTGTTGTTGCAGTTTTAGTAACAAATAAGAGATCCAGTTTGAGCTTATGGACAAATCATTATTTTTTATTGTATTTTCGAAATATTGAAAATATATTTCTTGAAAAGGTTATGCTGGAATTTTTAATATCTTTGTTGTTTTGAAATACTGTAAAACTTCAATAGAAAACTGCAGCTGTGCAGTCAAAAAGACTATGTTTCTGCAGTTAGTAAAACTGTAATATCACAGTTCGAAAACTACAGCGAACTTTATTCTCAAGGCCTAGCTATGAAAGGGTAGAATTGGTGCATGTTTGAGAAAAAAGAGTAAAGGGAAAGAAAGAAAGCTTTCTTTGATTTCTATCTCCCTCGAGAGACAATCTCCTGTAAATCTATCTTTAATCACCTGTAAATCAATCTTTATCATGCGAATTTAACTGCTAATTAGTCTAAAAATAAATAAAAAATAATGAGAATACCCATTTAATTTCCATTTATTTCTTCGTAATATTGTTATTCATATCCAGATTCCACCATTTTCTTTGGATTTTGTTTCTAATTTTTAGGTTTTATGTGGGGTTCAATGAAGTCAGTGTCGACGGATGGAGAGGGACTGGGAGGGATCGCTCAAAAGATGGCTGATTTCATCTCTGATCATCAGAAGAGATTAAAGAATTCTCCTTTCCCAGCCAATTTAAGGTAAATTAGGGTTTTTGTTGAAAAGTAAAATTGATGTTCTGTTTATACATGAAAATGTTACACATTAAAGTGTTTGTGAGATTAATAAATTAATTGAATAGTTACAAACACTAATCTAATCTGTGATGGTATGTCAAACGCTGGAATTGTTATTTTAGGAATTGGGCACTTTGTAACATAGATTTTGTTGAAGAAATCTAGGAGGTTGGAGTTTGATTAGTGTAATTTGCCAACTTTTTCATGGGCTAAAGAGAAGACAATAGTATGTTGTGTTCAATTAAAAATTCTCTTGATCCGTATATTGATATTTAGATTTTAAGACCCTAAATATCGACATATTATCATCAAATACAGTTGAAGATGAACTTTTAGGAGACCAAGAGAAGGTGGACGAAGAAAGCCTAAATCCAGAGAACCAATAATTCTCTCTTTCCATTCAATCGAGCAACAATTTATCTCATTTCCCTCTTATTTTGTAGGGTAGTTAAAGCCTTAATTTGAATAAGGATCTTATATGTTGTCTTTATAAGTTTTTGATTCCTTATTTGTTGTTTTTTCTGTAATTCAACTGTTGGAAGTTTGGTTCTAGGGTTCTTTTGGCTTGATTTGAGGCATGTGAAGATTTCAAAAACTATTATGATGAAATGTATGTAGACATTAAATTATTTGAAAATCTTTTAACTTAAACTGTTGGATTTTAGCCCCGTTTTCATAAATTTGTAATTGGAATTGTTACTACTTCAATGAGTCTATTGAACTTTTATTGCTTATTGGTTTCTATTCTTAATTGATGCAGATCGATAATCAGAGAGACTCACAAGAAATTTGACATCGGTATAATTTTTGTATCCTTTGCATTCACATATAATTTCTATCTTGATTTATCATTCACATATCATTTCTATAGTTTCTTTACACTCACAAAACATATCCGATTGAAGTATAGGAGCTTCTCCTCTGTCCAATATGTTTCAGATCGATAATATTATCAAGAAGCCCTTCATAATTTCACGTCTAGACGAAACATGGCCTTGGTGGAGAATTGATAAAATTCATGAATATAAAAGAGTTTGTTGGTGTATTTTTGTGGATGCATTATTATGGTTGGTTTGGCATGAACGTAATAACAGGATTTTTAAGAAAAAAAAGAGTCATGCTCTGGAAAATTGGGTAAAGATTAAACACTTTTGCTTTTTTTGGATGGATAATGTTCCCTACAGATTCTAGGAGCTAATGTGCAACAGCAGGCACAAAAAAAGGAGGATAGAAGATGTTGATCCTGTTGTTGCTGCTGTTAATGGCCCTCCTGTTGTTGCTGATATGGTAGCTGATACAAATAATGCTACTGGGCTGAACAGTAGCTGATACAAAGCTGTGTATATTGTTGCCGATGACCCGGTTACATTTCTGGTGTTGCGTCTACAAATCTCTTATTTGTATAAAAACTATGTTTCCATGTGCAGATTGCTTTTGTAATTTTTTCTGATGTATAGAATTTTCACTAAATATAAGTGTGTTTTGTGCTTAAGATTTGGAAACTTTGTTTGTTAGTAGTAACCTTTGGTTGGGGCTGTTAGCAATGTATGTAACCAACCTGTCGGGAAGTAAGGGAAGGTGGCAGGGGATTTATGGTATCAAATGCTTGCTTCGTTATATCATATACTTAAAGCGGATATGTTTCAGGTTTAATATGAATCTATAAAATAAACATGAATCTGTTACATTGTTCCTTCTTTCTTTAGTTGTTTTTGAATTTAACATTGTCATAATAACTTAAGTTTTACGCATTACAACAAACATCTGAAAAAGTTTAGATATGGCTCTTTGGGTTCCTCTCTAGCATAATGTACATCTACATGTTTTAGAATGATTTTATGTTAAAGACCGTAAAAGAATAAACAAAAAAAATCTTTTAGGATCCGTGCTTTGCACGGGTCTAAATACTAGTTCTGATAAAATGAGGAGACTTCTGATGAAATCAAGGGACCTAATAACAAGACGAATGATTTGGAGAACAGTTTCAATAAAGCTAAGTACTGAATCTACTGATACGGAAAAGGATCTTTTTAAAAACATAGGAAATTTTTGCTTTTTAACCAAATAATAATACGGGGCTAGGAAGGTATAAAAGGGAAGAAGCGCATCGCCATTTTTAGCCAATTTTCTCTCTCCTCCTGCGTCTCTTTCTACTGTCATTGAGGTCGAGAGAGCTTTCATTTGTTCTCCCTCTAAACCCTAGAGGGGAGGGGAGAAAAAAAAACTCAAGTCTCAATCTCTCTCGTCCGCATCTTCAATCTATGGTAAGTACCTGTAGATCTGACCAGAACCGGAACTTTCTCTAAAAAAAATCTCTCAATTTTGCTGGATTTGCGTTTTCCATGGATTTTTTAAACAAATTTTGGTAAGAGGTTGGGTTTATGGCGATTTATTGTGGTTCTTTGAGAAGAAATGGGAACTCCCGCTGAATCTAGTGAAAAAGGGAAATTTTGATGCTGTTTGCAGTTTTTTTTGAAAAAAAGTTGGTTCCTTTTATTTTTTTATTAGAGTATTTAGCTTTTGTGGGGTTGAATTGTAGTTAGTAGGGGTTACTTTTTGAGCTCTGTGTTATATAATAGATTTATATTAATGTGCAAATTTAGGAATTCTATTTTTTTTTTTTGGTACTGTTTTTATGCTTTTTAAGCGAAATGAATAATTCAAGGTACTAGTTTCAGGTGAATCTGGTGTGCCAAAACTTTTTTCTTGTAAATTCAAATAACTACCTGCTAAGATGGTAGATCTACAAGTTCTTGAGTCTCTTTGGACAGGAAATTCTTGTATTTCAATTAAAAAAATATATACCTATGGTGAACTTTTTTTTGTTCACAAATCGAAAAATTGATGAAGATAACTTTTTAGTTCACAAGTTTTTTTTTTTTTGTTGAACGGCAATTGAACTCCGTGGATGAACAGCTGCAACTATACTACAGATTGTGGATTATTGTTGTTCTTTGATTTGTGTGCTTATGGGATATGTCTTTATATGAAATTGACTGTGTAATTTGAGCTGCGTCATGTCCACTCCCATAAAGTTCATGGTTTTGGTAGGGGAAGTAAATCTTCAATGGGGGATACCGAACATCCCTTAGGCCCCGTTTGGTAAAAGGGTTAATGAAGAGGGGTTAAAGAGAAGGATTAATGCACTTAGTCCATTTGATAATCCGAAGGACTAAATTATTAACCCGTTAAATAAGTTTTATTTTAGCCCTTATGATCAGTTTTAGTGTTTTGGCAAATTATGGAGGGTTAACTCACTTTAAGCCTTATATAGATTTGTTGTGTTTGGCAGGTTAAGAAGGGGTTAAGTCTCCTTAACCCCTCACTTAACCCTTTGCCAAACGGTACCTTATTGTATCATGGTCAATGGTTTCTAACATGTGTGGTTAACTGTACATAAAAGATTATGCAGTGTATGTATGGAAGTAATTAGAGAAATGATACATATGTGTTCTTCATCATGGACTCAGGTTTTGGTTTTGCAATTTAAAGTGGCCACAAGTTACGAAAGTATACAGAGGAATAGATTTAAGCTTACTGATTTATAGACTCTCTTGCTAGAATATACTTTACTGCCTAAGCTACTTCAAGAATTATGTATCCCGTGTTGGAAGGTAAAAGACTCGTGTCACTGATAGAAAGATCTGCTTTATGCAGATTTTCTTATTAGTCCTTTGATGACTTCCAGCTCAGGCATACCCATCTATTTATACTTTGGACGAAGAAATAATTGCTAGAGATATATGTCTTGACGGATACCCATGCTCATAGTAACTAGGCATTTGGCTGAATGTAGCTGTTCTCCGTCTTGTAAGCTTCTTCAGCTTCCATGTCATCCATGTCTCTACTATAAACAAGATCCATAGCACACTTGGCTAATGCTAAGTTTGTTGCTTACTTTGTAGACTTACTCTTTCCTCTACTTCTTGCTATTGCTCTAGTTGATGGTTAGTTAAAGTATGTTTCTGAACAAGGTCTGGTCTGAATGCTAATTTTTATTCTAACAGGTCTTGAATTGCCATCCTAGCTCTGCATTTGATTTGTGAGATTCTATGTTACCCGGGCACTTCTATAATGAAGCCGTACCCGTACCGGACGCATACACTGACACTTTCCCGTACCCAAGCTTCATGGATGTTTCTTGAATATATGCATGCATTTGTTACACCATGTACTCAATTATACGATATATGTGTTAATTTAAAACAGTTGTCAGAGACTTCCTAATATAGCTTACACTTCACCTCCATTTCTTGAAACTAGTTAGATATGGGTCTGGTTCGTTTCAGTCCATATCCAAGTTCAAAACTATATAGTTAATGGGTCGTTTGGATGTCTTGTAAAAACAATGAGTAGTTTCCAATTTATGATAATCAATATGATAAAAGAAACTTTAAAATGTGATTGGAATTTTAATTCTAATGACACATGAAGCGGAAGACAATTATCTCATGTACATTATTAATTCAATATATATATATATGTAGCTGTGTGGTACATTTTAGTTTTGTCGTGTCCCGTACCCGCACACGTACCAGTACTCATACCTGCTTCCATGCAACTTACGTGAGGATCCTGATTTTTGTATTTCAAGACTCAAGACAAACTACCACTACTCACATTGAACATTTGAGAAAATCCTGAAAACTTCATCTGCTAAGCATTCAGATTGGGCATCAATTGCTTAGTACCTTGACCTTAGTAAATTGATTTGAAGACCTACCTAATTCTAAATGCAATGAACTGAAATGATGACCTCACAGATAACAACATTTTGGAATGTAATGAGATATTCTTCATTGCTTACATAATTACATCTCATTTTTATCAGCATACATGTAAAAGAAGCATGGGTTGTATAAATAAACTGATCTAGCAGGGTGTACAGGTTCTTCCTATCTATAACTAAAATGCATGATTTTGCATATTCTGCCCCCAAATATTCATGCTTCCCTTGAGCCTTCTGCATTTTATGTTCGAAGATAAGATTATTTGATGGGAAAAGTATGAACCGTGCTAGACAATTAGTGTTTAAATGTGTCCAGGAAGCGACATGCGTGGCGGTTTCTCAGTAGATTCTTAGAGACTGACTTCTACATGCCTTGCCCCCTTTTTAGTCCATTTATAATTTTAAAAGAAAAGTTTGATATGTGTGGCATAGTCACTGGGGAGCCAACTGTTATGATTATCCTTTTGTATACTTTTTTAAACCTAAACTTGCATAACTTCCTATTGGTAGTGCAGATATATTAAAATATCAGCAATCTCTTAAAGAAGCGGCTGCTAATTCACCACATTCTAGCTGTTGGGAAGAGTCATCATTTTGTATCCTGTATTGCCTCAAGGCATGAGAGAAACAATTTTACGACAATAAATATCGTTATTGCCTAATCACAGAAATATGGGTTCTCTTTCTTTGTGGCTGTGGGAATTAGTGGGGTTTTTTCATTTCTGCTGGAGGAAGTTCTTATTATTATATGTTAGAATGACCATTTAAACGATCCGCTGACATTTAGCTAGATGTTGCCACCCCATTTTCGTAAGACTTCTGGCAAATTCACTTCTTATGTTCATTGATTTACAATATGTGTAACTTATAAGCTGAGTTCTACAGGAATCTCAGTCTACATCAGAAAGGCAAGTTTCCAAAGATTCGCCAGGCAACCATCAAAATAACATAGGTACTGAAGATCCTGCTGCAGATGCGGGTTCAGTATCAATTGCAAGTGGTGATAACAGAAAGATTTCTCGTGAAGATATTGAACTTGTGAGTTAACTTGTTCTTCCCTTCTATAGTCAAACTATGTTTGAAGTAGATGCATGAGGACCAACTTATCTGTAACTCATATTCATATTTCTTCATTAAATTTTTTTGTTGTAGGTCCAAAATCTGATAGAACGTTGTCTGCAACTATATATGAATAAAGCGGAAGTGGTTAGGACTCTCTCTAATCGTGCTAGGATTGAGCCTAGCTTTACGACTCTAGGTGAGTCAATAAATATCTTTCCTGCCTACTGCTTTGCGAGTGAATTTATGAGATTTTGTTCAACCAAAAGTTTCTATTGAACTACTGCTGCTTCTACTACTTCTGAGAAATAGATACATCAGAAAGATTTGATCTCTAGGCCTGTTCATCTTCATTTACTCTTCCATAAACACCTCACCACTTTCATCTTAGTTATCTGGCTGACACCATGGTATTATCCTACCTTAGTGGGGACTGAAAGCTACTATCTACAGGTTTGAGCTTGATATCTCATGGTCAAATTGGACAGCTACAAGCATTTGGTTACTCTTGACCAGTATCAGAAACAGTCATATATTATAAGCATTTGGTGGATCTTGTTCTGGCTCAGAAATACTCCTAACTATAAAAAAGTCGAAGCTGAAGCAAGGACATGGTCCAAGCCCCAAATTTTCTTTTTTGCTTGAATATATAGGAATATCCAAAAAGATTGTCTTAAGCACTAACTCGATGTGTCATCTATGCAAGATATATTGCACGAACATGGACACACTGGCCTAGACACAACACACTGACACATGGAAAATTCTATGAAATACACATGACATCTCTGACATGGTACGACTTCAGTAGAAGTTTTCACGGGATGCATTTTGCGAATTTTGTCCCAACTTGGTTTGATCTCTACTGGTACTTCTGTATGTACTGATGCATGTAAGACCGCTACAGAATATTTTGGCAAACTTCTCATCACATTATTTATATTAGCCATGGTGATTTCAGATAAAGAACCTAACATAAAATTGAAATGGATGCAGTGCAAGATCAATACCTTCAATATTTTGTCTTTTGCATAATGAAATGCCTGTCATTTATCTAATATCACATTTTTCATATAATTTCAGTATGGCAGAAACTAGAAGAGGAGAATGCTGAATTCTTTAGAGCTTACTATATCAGGTTGAAATTGAAAAAGCAAATCATCATGTTCAATCATTTGTTGGAGCATCAATACCATTTAATGAAGTATCCTATGCCGCCTAAGATTCCGTTGGCTCCAATGCAAAATGGGATTCATTCTATGGCTGGTAATATCTCTTGCCCCAAAGTTTTCACTTATAACATGTTTATGAAAGACTAACATAGCTCTGGATAGTCAAGAGAAGCAATGATAAATGGGTCGAGTACCGAGGGAAATTTTTCCTACTTAGAAACGATTGAAAGTTGTATAAACACCAAATAGAATTGTAGGTCAGCTAACCGTATCATACTTTTTGTTGTTTAAAAATGCTAGCAGTTTTGTCAAAGAGTCATGGAATTCTGCTATTTCTTCATTCCTATTTCTCTTCCTCCTTTCCCTGGACCTTTCGCTATTGTGCTGCTCTACATTTTAGGCCACTTTCTTTGTCTGTCATGGTGCAATATAATGTTGCTTGTGCGATATATCAGTGCTTTAGCTTCCACTGTATTAAAAAGTTTAATCCAAATATTGTTCACTTGTCAACATTCTCTTTCTATTACTCTTTTTATGAACAGATCCTTTTGACACCTTATCTCAATAAAAACTTCAGACCTTGTTACCATTTATATGAGAGACACTAAAACCATATAGAAATATATAGGTAGATGGTACTTGGTACCCAGTTAAAGTTTTCGGTTCGACTGTTATCCAGAATCTTGGAAATAGATAACATCTTTCCTACTTCCATGAAATTTGCAATTCTTCTCAATTTCTAAACTTCCTCTACCTCACCTAGCTAGGGTCATGTTATTCATTTCCAAGTTCCAACACGGGCATTTGAATGACACTTGTCTAAGTATAGAAAACCCATATCACCAATTCAATCAGTTGGGTCCTACTGAACTTTGAACATTTTAATCTGACTTAGTACTTTTGTCATTTTACGTGTGTTAAAGGGGGTAAATAGAATTAGTTTCATCATTGTATTATATGCCCATTCCTTAACTTGATACCGTTGTTAATATTGGCTTGTTACTCTGATTTCATTTACAGTATGGATTTTCCATTATGTTTATGTTTACTTATCAATTGCAATTGCAATTATGTATAGGCGTGATTTATTAAGTATACTTCAGAGTTTTTTCTTACGTTTGAAACTTACTAGAATGTGAAAAAGGTTGGCATATTGTAAGAAAATCTTGCGTTCAGTTTATTGGACCAGCATCCAGTAATTTTCTTACACAAATTCACTGTTCAAGGGACTGATAAGAAAAGTACTTCGAAGACATGATGCTATTTACAGATATTTTCTGAAAATATAGATTTTGCTCATTACCTGCAATTTTCTTGACCTAACTACCAAGTGAGAAGTTCCCTTCTCATATTATCATCCTTATTCAATGTCAAACGTTTGCAGTGCAGTTAACAATCTACCAATGGGGTACCCAGTTATGCAGCAGCCTCCAATGCCAGCTGCTGGTCAACCTCATCTTGATTCTATGGGATTGTCAAACTGTCATGTTGTCAATGGAATTCCTGCACCAGGCAATTTCCATCCAATGCGTATAAATTCTGGAAATGAGTAAGAATTTTCTCCTTTTTTTTCCCAATGAAGCTTTTGAGTTAAACCCTGCATTTCTACTTGCAAAGGGTCCTTGTAAAGCTTTAGTCTTAAAATGTAGATGATTTGAAGAGAAATAATAATATAGGGTAATTTACAGCATATCACCCTGAGGTTTGCATGATTGTCAGAAAATCCCCTTGAGATTTTTAAAGCGACACTTTACCCCCTCTTCTACTGTGTACAAAAATTAACTTTGATATAAAAGCTAATGTCACAACTGTATGCACTCCCTCATAAAATATGTTTTTCAGAAAATCCCCTTGAGATTTTTAAAGTGATACTTTACCTCCTCTTCTACTGTGTACAAAATTTAACTTTGATGATTATTTGACTAGACGTAGGAAAAGTTTTTTTCATTTATGTTTAAGGTTAAATCTCTGATAAATTATTTTTCCTATTTCTATTAAAGTATGAGGATGCAAAATGGCACGCCAGAAATGACACCAGCTGTACCCCCATCGAGTGCTATTTCTGCCATGTCGGAAATGGCTGTTAGTCCTGCTTCAGTGGCATCGAGTAATCATTTTCCATTCACTCCATCAGACATAACGGGGATGGGCATGGATGCGTCAGCGCTGGACACAACCTTCACTTCTGATGTGGTGAGCACAGGAGGCTTACAGCTTGGAGCCGATGTTGGTATCGGTTCCGAGAGAGATTCTGTTGGATCTTTGGGGCAGATTTGGAATTTTAGTCTTACTGACCTCACGGCAGACTTGTCGAGTTTGGGAGGTAAGATTATGTTATTATGTGCTTTTTTATATACATCTTAAAGTTTGGTTTTTTTCTCTTGCTATTAATTCTGATAATATCAGTATCATCTGAAGCAACTTCTGATGCTCCATATAGGCATTTATTGTTTTTATGCTAAGCTACAGTATGTTCACTCTTTTCTTTTACGAATTTGACTTTGAGATGTTGTTATAATAAATGCATAGTTTAGGACTGTAATGTAATAAACCTATCTCAAAAGAGTGCCAAATTCTAACTGCCAAAATTTCTCTCACCCCAGATAAAAAACAAAATAACGATAAACACATGCGCGCTTGTGCACACGCAGAGTGGGCTTGTTCACCTGGACCAGAGCCCAACCCACTGACATTTCTGGTTTTTTTATGTTCACGGAGAAAGCTTATATCGGAGGTTACAGAGAGACCCTTAAGGTGCAACTCCTAATAGGCATATTGGTGTTGTGTCATTGCTCAGGAAACTGAAACTAAAACGCATTTTAAACATAATAAAAAGTCAAGCAGGCGACAAATTTATCATAATAACTCGTTAAATGGTTGTAGCTTGGTGTATTATTCTTCTAATCTGAATTTTACGGAGAATTTATAACGGAGTAAATGGATGTACGAAATTGATCTGATTTATGGAGATGTATGGTTCACTATTATGGCGGTGATTTATTTGTCATATAACTAGCTGATTTCATGAAGTTTACATGTTTTTTTTTCCTGCCGTGATCCTAACTCAGATCTTGGAGCTCTTGGGGAATACACTGGCTCTCCATTCTTGCCATCTGACTCAGACATCCTTCTAGATTCTCCAGAGCAGGATGATATGGGTAAAACTTGAACCTCTTCATGATATAATTTCTCTAGTAGCCCATCTACTTATATTTTTTATGCATAAAAAGGTTCTAGTTCTTCATGTTTCGCCTTTGTTATCATTGTAGTTGAGGAGTATTTTGCTGATACCGTCAATACTGGACCAATGTCTGATGAAGAGAAGACGTAGCGAGAATGGATAAATTCAACCTCCATTCTTCCTTTTAAGCATCTAAGCACTGGCACTGTACTATACAGCTGCTCTTCAATCTTGTCGAGCGCAAATCACTGGCATCCATTGCTTTTCATTTTGGGGAATGCGAGTCATTGGCATTCGGGTATGGGTTCACTATTAGGCAACTCAGAGAAGGAAGTTCCTCTAGAAATTTATCTATTATTGTCGCAGAATTAGAATTTTTGTAACGAATGCTTACAATAAAATTGACCAGATTGCTGGCCATTGCATCTATATAACCACGTCTTTTTAGGGGTTTTCTTATGAAAGGTGATTGTGTTAACACCATATGTGGATGCATAATAAATGTGCAGGATAGAGATTGAAGTTTCATTCGAAGGGGACAATGTCACGCCTTTCTGATCTTTTCATTTATTCTGTTAATTAGATATAGTTTTCAAAATAGCATGAGAAAAACGTGTAAAATAGAATAAAATACTGACATCAAACCAACAAAAGAATGCAAGAACTTCTGGCGTGGGAGCATTAACAGATATGAGGAAGGCATCAGAATTGATGCCCATGACTTTTCTTTCGCAGCGCTTGCATTGAGGCTAGGTAGCAAAAACAGCAGGGATGATGGAAATCGTACAATGCTAAAGTCAGCAGTTGAATGATCGGCAATTCTGCAAATTCTGATAACAGCAACAGCAGCACCTGCATTAATTTTTTGATAAAGATGATGGAGATGGTGGTGGAAAGTTAATGTTATAGTATCAACAATGATACAATGCTAAAGTCAGAAGTTGAATGATACATAAGCACTGTAGCAAGAGAGTGGGTGTGGCCGGAGGTGTGACAGAGGATGTGCCTGTAGCGCCACTCTTGTTCAATTTTATGAAATGTTTGGCTTTCGTACACCGTTGTTGGTCCCTGGACGCTTTGGGAAGATGTTAGCATTTGACTTCGCTTCTTGGGGTATCCAAAACACAGAGAGGGATAGCTGCAATCTGTGTCATTGTCGGACACTTCACAAATATGACTCATTCTATTTTGCAAGAAAATAATGAACACGCCATGTATAACCAACCTATATTTCAATAAGGTTATGCGCCTTCGTGGAGTCCTAAAATCCATCACTTCTGACAGAGAATATATATATATATATATATAACTTCACAAATATGACTCATTCTATTTTGCAAGAAAATAATGAACACGCCATGTATAACCAACCTATATTTCAATAAGGTTATGCGCCTTCGTGGAGTCCTAAAATCCATCACTTCTGACAGAGAATATATATATATATACACGAACCATTTTTGGAGAGTCTTATAGAGGATTCACGAACAGACGGTCAAACGAAGATGGTGAACAAGAGTCTGGGGATTCTTATTTTGCAGTTTGGTTGGAGGTTATCCAAAAAAGTGGGGGATCTTGTGCTTTGAGCAGCTGAGTTTGTCCATAATTGCATGCTCACTTAATCGCACCACAAAAAAGGGCATCCTGAGAAAGTATCCATGATCGAGAGTTCCTGCTCTAGAGGTTTCGGAACTTCTTTGAATGAGAACAAATACTCTTCTCGATAAGATTAGTAGATGTTATTGATTATTATTAGAAATCGGTGTGTAAAAGACTGATGATTTGTCATTATTTGTTGACGAGTGACACATAAGGATAAGCCTTACGAGGAAGTCCTATCAAGTTTGATATGGTTGAGGTCTTGAGACGACCGGCAATTCTAAGTAAGTTTTGAAAGCGGGGGTTATTGGTTGGGACATTTTGGGGGATAATAGTATAATTTTGGGGATTCTATTTCAAAATGTTATTCATTAGGACAATGGAACAAGGATAATACTTTTTTGTGTTATTGATTTTTTAAAACACTAGTGAGACAATTACACCACTTGGGATAAAATTACCCCACTCATATACAAAAATTTTATCCCAATAGTAAAAATTTACACCATCCTCCATATTGGAACAATGTTGTTCCACTTTGAAGGCAATTGGGATAATTTTAAAATATTTTTGTATTACTTAACTAATACATGCTAATTATATTATAAATATATGACATAATATATAAAATATAACATATATTAATATTTTAATAACATAATTTAATAACATATATTAATAATATTATATAATGATAATTATAGTATAATGTATTTATTATAATATTATATAATATTTTAATAACATATATTAATAATATTATATAATAACATATATTAATATTTTGATAACATATATTACTAATATTATGTAATATATTATTATATAATATTAATTAGTACATTATATCCTATGATACTATATTATAATATATTATATTAATTATTATATATAGTATAGCATGTTAATCTACTTCTTCATTACTAAAGGAGAACAATCAAAAAGGTCTAATGAACAGTAAATCTTAAGTGGACCAATCAAAAGTGGCCACGTCATACCCTCATACTATTTTTTTTTTGAAAAACCACCAGAACCTCATCCCCCCACCCCACGTTCTCTCTCTCCCCCCACGTCCCCACGTTCTCTCTCTCTCTCTCACAAGATGAAC
This sequence comes from Asparagus officinalis, assembly GCF_001876935.1. Taxonomy (NCBI): domain Eukaryota; kingdom Viridiplantae; phylum Streptophyta; class Magnoliopsida; order Asparagales; family Asparagaceae; genus Asparagus; species Asparagus officinalis. The sequence continues at coordinate 106,590,886 of NC_033794.1, read as the reverse complement.
GAAGGGCCTTCCAACACAAATAACAAATTTTTACCCCATTCTTCGCCTCAACTGGATGTTCATCATCAATATGACAATATTATTAAAATATTATATTAAATATATTAATATTATATTATATTAATTATTATATATAGTATAGCATGTTAATCTACTTCTTCATTACTAAAGGAGAACAATCAAAAAGGTCTAATGAACAGTAAATCTTAAGTGGACCAATCAAAAGTGGCCACGTCATACCCTCATACTATTTTTTTTTTGAAAAACCACCAGAACCTCATCCCCCCACCCCACGTTCTCTCTCTCCCCCCACGTCCCCACGTTCTCTCTCTCTCTCTCACAAGATGAACGAAGGGCCTTCCAACACAAATAACAAATTTTTACCCCATTCTTCGCCTCAACTGGATGTTCATCATCAATATGACAACAAAGCCCAATGATATCGAAATCCTCAGAACAAAACGGGCAAGCGAAGAACTCCGCTCGAGGCTCCTCATCGCCTCCATCGACTTCTTCAAACCCTAGGTACAGATCTGAACACCAAAAGCCCCATCAAACAACCACTCAAATCCCCAATCAACCTCACGAACTAGGGTTTCATCGAGGACTCACCGTATCGCGATTGAAGAGCAGATTGATGGCGCTTCGATGCAGCAGACAATCGAGTCCAAGAATCGGGTTCCATCGATTGAATCGCTTCCGAGATCGAACAAATCGAAGGTCAAACCCTAATTATATATTACTAGAAAAATTACAGTTTTTTTAGAAATAATTTATTGGGAAAATGGGGGAAGAAGGAGATGAGTGATAAAAGCCAGAGATAAATAGAAAGGAGGAAAGGGGACAGAACCACCGACCGCGGTGGGTCAGCACTCTCACGGATCTCAAACTACCCATATATTTTGGTCACCAGAACCTTCGTGATCGCCAGCACTATATTTTTGAGAGATCTCTACAATCAAATTCCACATTCTTTACAACAATTTCCAGTTATCTCAATGGTTCATGGGATCAAAGCATCTAAATCCAGGTATACCTACATCAATTCCGTCATGTTAATACCTCATCTTCTTAATTTTCAAATTTTAATTCCTCATATTTACTTCTTTAAGTCTCTTATCAAATTTCATATTCTAATCCATAAATTTCAATTAAATTTCCTCAAATTATATCTTTTAATCTTTATCCTTAAATTAGTAATAATCAAATTTCCTATTTTAATTTCTGATTAGATTTCATAATTTAATTTCTACTCAATGTTGCAATCTATTTCAATTTTTTTTGATTACATAATCATATTTCATCTTATGATCCTTAAATTAATACGCAATTTTTTTTCATAGGTAGTTGACCGCATCAAATTTCATAAGTATGACATTTGTTTGCCCTCAGTTTTGATTGCTTTGGTTTTATTCTCTATTTTGTGGTGAGTAAGGAGTAGAGAATTGTCCCTACCACGAATCTCTTATGAATTTATAGCATGCAGTGTATTTGCGATATTAAATTTTTTATTGTGAATGCTTTAGATGTCATACATTACATGGACTGTAGTGGTTTGCCATTTAATTGTATGGATTAGTACATTGCAGGTTATTACTAGGTGGCAAAGATCTGCTTGCAATGGTTCCTACTGGCTTGCAAAAATGCAAGAAATGTTAAGAACAAAAGTAGAAATACACAGCATGCTATAAATTCATAAGAGATTCATGTTGCTTGCTAAGGACATTTCTCTGTGCTTTACTCACCAGAAAGAAACAATAGAACCAAAGCAATCAAAACTGAGGGCAAGCAAATGATATAGTTATGATATTTATGAAATTTAAATGTTTTAGAGAGTCAAATTTTCATTTTACCTCCTTAATGAATGTGAGGTTTTAGCAGATTTCAATGATGTGTTCTGACTTGAAATTAATTACTTTAATGTCAAATTTCTCCCTTCTGTGATTGCAAATACCATGTCCAAAACTGTCAAATCTAATAAAATCCCAGTTACAACTAAGACATGTGTGTAAACATTTGTTTAAGCTTCACTTACATGACCACAAAGACTAAACATTTGTCATTGCATAATAGATAAGGAAGTTTGACTCTCTCCTAGCAAATAAGACATCATAAAAGTGAAAAATTGCAAATTAAGCTTAAGAATTTAAGACAATGATCATAGAGTGTGACCTGTACAAGTTCCATCCAAATGTGCTGTTTGTTAATTATATTCTTAATATGCTTCATGTTCATCCATTTTACAGTCAAAGGAATGATTTATACATAAACATAACTCTCAAATGAAAAAGGAAATCATTTGACTAACCTCCTTATGTATTTGCAAATATTGCTGAAGCCAAATGCTTCAAGTTTCATGCAAATTGTGATGATATGGAATTGTACCTCAATTTTGTGAACTTTGGAACAACATGAGGTAGCTATTTAATTTGAGATGTCGTGATTGATTTTGTCTGTTGTCTTAGTATATTCTTATGGCAAGTAATTTGCGAGTCTTTGTGGTCTATGTAATTATGAGACTTTAAACGCTATCATGGATCTACCATTATGTATACAAATATATGCAGTTGAGCCATATGGTGTCAGACAATTGGTAAGTATGTTTTCGTAGAATTGGAAATTAGATTGTACAAGTATATTAGCTTTTGAATAATTAAGAACATCCTGAGCTAGATCCAGTCCTTTTGGTTTCATTTTCTTCTATTTGTTGAATTTTGGAATAACATGAGGTAGCTGTTTAATTTGAGATGTCGTGATTGATTTTGTCTGTTGTCTTAGTATATTCTTATGGCAAGTAATTTGCGAGTCTATGTGGTCTATGTAATTATGAGACTTTAAACGCTATCATGGATCTACCATTATGTATACAAATATATGCAGTTGAGCCATATGGTGTCAGACAATTCGTAAGTATGTTTTCGTAGAATTGGAAATTAGATTGTACAAGTATATTAGCTTTTGAATAATTAAGAACATCCTGAGCTAGATCCAGTCCTTTTGGTTTCATTTTCTTCTATTTGATCTACTTTTACATAAAGAATATTTCCTTTGTGCAATGGATATTGAAGAAAGGAAAAATAAGTTGTTTGTTATTTTTTGTATTATGCTTAAGAATTTCAATGGATTAAAATAAATTAACATAGATTAGTTTTTAATTTTGTTCTTTTTAATTTATTTGAACCGAAAGTTATGTAAGTTGTGTTGCTCTTATCACACAAAAATTCAGTGTATACTGAGTTTTATTTGTTATGCTCATTTATCATTTTTAACAATGTTCAAATATATCATTTATTATGTTTAACATGATACCAAGATCATTTACTATGTTTAACAATGTTAGTTTATAAAAAATCAAACATACCTTTGGTTAAATTATATTCATTTATAAGCCAAACACTGAAATTATTTAAACAATACTAAATGAACTAATGAATCAAACTTGATCGCATATAAATTTCAAGTACTAAATGAACTGCTTTGGAGGTAATGATCAAAATGATGAAGCAAAGTTTAGGAACCCCAAATTTGTGTCCTTACTGAACCACTTGAGATTCTACCTCCCAGAAATACATCCTTCTCTTGAAAAAGTAGTGCTTCTCGATGATGATGTTGTTGTCCAAAAGGATTTAACTGTTCTGTTTTCGCTAGATTTGCATGGTAATGTGAATGGAGCTGTAGAGACTTGCCTTGAAGGATTTCATCGGTTCTACAGGTATCTTAATTTCTCAGATACGAGGATTAGCGCTAAGTTTGATCCTCAAGCTTGTGGATGGGCAATCGGGATGAATATTTTCGATCTGATAGCATGGAAGAGAGCTAATGTAACATCTCGATATCACAACTGGCAAGAGCAGAATGCTGACAGAATGCTTTGGAAAACTGGCACGCTTCCCGCTGGGCTTCTAACATTCTATGGTTTAGTCGAGCCATTGGATAGAAGATGCATGTGCTTGGTTTAGGCTATGACTTGGAGATTGATGATAGATTAATAGAGAGTGCTGCAGTGGTGCACTTCAATGGGAATATGAAGCCATGGCTGAAGTTAGCAATCAGCAGGTATAGGCATTTGTGGGAACGGTATGTGAATTTTGCACATCCATACCTCAAAGATTGTTTTATGCACTGAAGCAATGCGATTTTTCTTTGCTTCGTTCATGTTTTTGTTTAGAGTGCTAAAATTTTAGATTTAGATTTATTATATCTTATTTCCCCCATTGTTATCACAATTTCTCTTTTGTAAGTGTCGGGGAAAAAAAAGAAATGGTATGTATACAATGAAATAGTGTCCGGTTTGTTGGATCATATGGTTCCGGGGTAATTCATTTTGGAGGATATTACAATAATTTTTGAGATAGGAAATATAATGCCTTTTGAGTCGTGGTAATTCTGTAATATTTTTCTTTTCTTTTCTTTGAGACAAAGGAAATTCTGTAATTGAGTTAAGGTTTTGGAATGTGATTGTATATCAGAGAATTTTACAAATATCATCGGTGTTTTTTCTTGAAGTATTGTGAGAGTGAGGCTCTTTGCTTGGGTAACGCTATTTATAATCTTTATTTGATCTATACCATGCATTTTGCTGTGAAAAATTGGTAAAACTTAAAAACAACATATCTTTGTTAAGAAGATAAATGTTATGTAGTTTTCGTGCCTTAAGCTGTACGGATACTTTACTTGAATTCCTGAAATCAGGTTGTTCCTTGCTCTGAAGGCTTCGCTGCTAGAGAACCAGATGGCGATAAATAATCAGCAGTACCAAATGTAAATATGCCTCGGATTTTTCTTTCTTTCATTTGTGTGATGAAGGGACATTCATCATATCGTTGTTCTTTCATACTAATTAGGAGCAGGAACAAGCTATTATATCCTTGAAATCTGATATCGAATAATAAAAAAAACAAATAGTACCCATATACTTCATATCTAAAGCAAATATTTTATTTTGGTAACATGTTTACTATTTTCAGAAAATCTTTTAGAAACCGTGCTTTGCACGGGTTTAAATACTAGTATAATATAATATAATATAATACAGTATAATAATTAATAATAGTAATTTGTAAGTATAGTACAATATATTATATTTTAATATAAAATAAAATAATATTTATACTATAATAATATACTAAATAATATACTAATCCAATTGGATAAGTTAATTTAGAAGTAATTAATAGATAAAATTATTTTTTAAGAAGGTGTCACATCATCAATTATCCTACATGAATTGTCAAATCAAAGGCTTAAATTATCTCATTATCCCACTTTACCTCACTCAAAATATCCCTCAACTTTTGACAAATCAAAACCCTAAGGGTCCACGCCGGTCAACGCGTACCCTAGGTCAACGCCAGTCAACGCGTTGCGACAAAAGTCAATGTATGACGATTCAAAACCCTAAGGGGGGGTTAGTCACCTATAACTTAAAATTAGAACTGGGATAATCTGTGGGATAAAATTTTAAGGTGTTAGTCACATAGAACTAAACCTAGAACAAAATTTTAAGGTGTTAGTCACATAGAACTAAAACTAGGATAAAATTTTACAGTGTTAGTCAAGCAGAACTTTAACAAAACTAAAATTTGGATAATTGTACAAAATTATCCCATTTTTTTTATTTTTCTATACAAAAATGAGAGTTCTAGTCTCTCAAATTATTCCAAGTTTTAGCTTGGAACTATGTGGTAAAAAACTAGAACTCGTATTTATTTTGTTATTTTTTATTTTTTTCTTTACTTATTTCCTATTATGGTTATCACCATCATTAGACCATCATCATAATAATAATTGTCAATATCTTATAGTCTAACCAAAAGTTATTTAATAGTAACGAACATTCTTGTAAGCAATTATCAATTAATAATAGTAAGTTTAAAATACATAAATAGTATTTATATCTTCAAAATGCATAAATATATACTTCATGATTATAAAAATTTATCCCATGTTATTTTATCAAAATATCCTGCTTCATAAAATTGTTCCTAGTTATCCCACTAAAATATCCCACTAGCGAAATATTATTTCACTTTAACAATTATCTCATTTTGCATGAAAATGTCCCAATTAACTAACACCCCCAAAGGGGTAAAATTGTTACATTGGAACAATTTTCCCACTTGGCCCTAATTTGTCTCAACCAATACCCCCAAGCAAGCATTATCGTTGTGCGCTATTCGAGGTGAGGCATCTTGCTTGAGTCATTCTTCACTAAGGAGTACTGCGATTAAGTTGGTGAGTATGGTAAGGTAAGCAACAAGACGAATGAGATTTTGAAGAAGCTGGGTGATAAAGCACATCGGCTAAAGCTGTCTAGCCATGAAAACCTCGGATGTTTTCGATTTGATGCATCTGATACCGTATGTAAACATAATCATAATTCCTCTATAATTAATTAGAAGACATGGATCGTAGAACTTCATGATAATCACAAATATAAGATGTTTGAGACCATACCTTGAGCCGTGCTATGAACCCTTAGAGAATTAAGACCTTGGAGAAGATTGCTTTCTCTCTCTAATCCTTCTTTAAAACCAAGTCCTTTTCATTTCGAAGTTAATTGATGGTGTAGAGAAATTATGTGCTTAGGTTTCTTTATAGGAAGAGAGAGGAGCAACTATCCGGTAGTTAATAAAACTACCCACCCACACATGTTCCATCAACATGATTAAAAACATGGGTGTTAGTTAATTAACTACATGATCATGGTCATATTAAGTACTTTTCCATAACCAATAATCCTCATAATAATATTAATATTATTTAAACCTTATACTTAATTTAATATATGACACAGGCCATATATTTCTTACACCGTATGCTGTCAGTGACAAGCTCATCTGAGGAGGTCGAGGTGAGCACTCAAAGACAAGCTTTGCTCATGATGGGGAGTATGATTGAGCCATGGAGGCGTTCCTAGCCTACATACATGGACGAGTCCGACCCTATAAGAGTTAAAACATCGCGGGACGTCAAACTCGGCCGAATGGCGAAAAAGGCCGGTTGACTTGAAGGGCCAGATTTTTGAAATTCCATCCTCTTGGTGCTCGAAATCGCGGTCAAAGATTTTCTTTCTATTTTAAGCGCAGGCTATTCGAAGGGGTCAAACAAAGTTTGTTTTCGTTGAAATTCGATATGGAGAATCTTGATTTCCTAATAGAATGATATCTTCCATTTTTGGTTATTATTATATTTTCTTTTTCAAGCTATAAAAAACTATTCCCCCCCCCGCGAAAATATGTCGTCCCTTTCCTTAATTCCCAGCACCAGATGGGAATCCTCACTCGCTCCCTCACGTGGCCGTGTTTCCGGCGCGGGAGATGGGCCACCTCGGTCCCATTGCAAATTGCCGGAGCAAGCAGGCGCCTCTCCGACCCCACAACCTCTCGGGTCACCTCACACCCTCGGACCGGAAATCAAACCACCCAGCCCAAGGGCCGTACTCGATCCGTTGAGGCCCAGAAGTCCAGAGCCCCCCCCCCCCCCTCACCCCCTCCTAGTCACACATGCCACCCGCCTGTGCCGTCGCCTCGCACGCTCCGTTCCCGCCATCTCCTCCGTCCTTCGTCGCCTCGAGAAGTCTCGTAACCTCGTCGTGTTTATCGCGACATTTTTAGCGCTAGCTGGCACCCTCGATGCGGCCAAAGAAGTTGGCGTTCCCGGCGACATATTCTTCCCTCCAAACTTCTTGACCCTCTCTTTAATCCTTCAGCTGCCGGAGCTCGACCGGGAGTTTTCGTACGAGTTCAGGGATTTGACCGAACCCGTTATGCTACCGGGTTGCGTGATCATACCCGGTAAGGACATCCTCCACCCTCTTCAGGACAAGAAGGATGAGGTAAACAAATGTCGAGATGCTGGAGGAGTTTTGGCGGACACTTTTGATAAGTTTGAACCGGAGGCAACGAAAGTTTTGAAACGAGCTGAAGAAGGTAGACCGCCGGTTTATTCGGCTGGACCGCCGAGCTGGAGAGTGTGGTTAACAGTGTACCGATGATGGCTCGGCCGTATATCCTGAGCAGAGACAGAATGGCGCCGTAATGTTGGCTGAAGATACAAAGATTACGCTGAAGGTAAAGTTCAAGAAGGATGGGATCGCGAGGAGGGAGGAGATATCGGAGGTGGTGAGGGAGTTGATTGAGGGCGGGAAAGGGAAGAGGGTGAGACACAAGGTAAGGGAGCTGCAGGAGGCAGGAGCCAAAGCTCTAGAGGTGGAGGGGAGATCATACAAGGCTCTTGCCGATGTTGCTAAGAAATGGAAGGAGGGGTAGTTACGGTTAAATTTTTTTCTCTTATTCGTTTTTTTTTTGTGTGTTAATGTTAGCGGTTTTTAAAAAATAATAATAATAGGATGAAAGTATAAGAACCAACTTCAAGTTCAATCTACACAGAAATCACTCTTAAAGAAAGTTCATAATAGGATGAAAGTATAAGAACCACCTTCAAGTTCAATCTACACAGAAACTACTTTTAAAGCAAGTCTCCATTGAAATCAACCACCTTGACCTATTTTCTAGTTAATTTTTTATTGAACTTCACAAATTGCCCTTGAAAAATATACCGGATATAATGTTAACTTTTTTTTGCTCAATGAAAAGATTTTATTCATCAACCAGTATGAGAAATTATGTACATCAAGATCTCAAAAATGTTTTTGAGATATCAAAACCTGTAACCAAAAGCTCTAAAGAAGAAAATATAAGCAGAGCATTTACAATGAGTTTAACCAGGCTTTATTTTCAGCTGAGATCTATGAATTCAGATTTGAGATCAGAATATCCATCTTTATGTCCTTGATCAAACATTACATGCTTCTATGTCACCTTTGGTTAATATTACAGGTTACGTGTCTCGCGCATTTACTTTTAAGAGCATTTTGCAGGTTTCAGTTGAAATTTCATCAAAAATTAGGTTAAGATGGTTGAATGCAACTGGAAACCTCTTCAAAGACGGTTTCTGTATAAATTGAACTTCAAATATGATTTTTGTATTTTTACCCTATTTAAAGGTGGTTTTTAATTTGGAAAAAAACCCTAATGCTTATTTTCAATTTGGTTGCTATGTAGATTGTGCCTATATTGTTTCTTATCTACATAGAATCATTGAAGCGGCTTTTTTTTTCCTTAAAGAGGTGGCACTGTTATACTAATAATTGAAAAAGCTTTTTGTTGAAGCCTTGATATCTCGATTTTGCGTACTTAATCAGTTGTAATTAATGAATTAACTATTAATTATCCGATCAATTTGCACCTTCAAGGCTATGCTTGCTTTTGTGATAGCGATGAAGGTACTATTTTAAAATAGTCCAGGCTCAATTTTACTCTTCTTTATTCTTTCTTTTCGCGTCCTTAATTTTTAACGTGGTTTTTTCCGCCGCATCATTTCGGCTGCTTTTGTTTTTTCGCTGCATCGATCGCCACTAACGTTGCAAACAATAATGTAGGGAGACCTCGTGATTTTCAAGCAGGACTATTTCCCTTATATCTTCTTCTTTTTCGGTTTCTGGTGGAGAATATTGTTTCCCGCTTATACAAGCCACATGGATCGGTACTATACGCGTCGTTCGGACCCCGAGTGACCCTGTTGAGTTCTTTCCCAAAGGGTTCGCTGAGAGGACTAAAAATGCAGGACTTGTTGCGTCAACTTAATTGGGCTGCTCAGGTTGAGGTCTTAGCACATGGATCAATCGGAGGGTTTCTGGGACATTGTGTATGGAATTCGACGCTGCTGGAGAGTGTGGTTAACAGTGTACCGATGATGGCTCGGCCGTATATCCTGAGCAGAGACAGAATGGCGCCGTAATGTTGGCTGAAGATACAAAGATTACGCTGAAGGTAAAGTTCAAGAAGGATGGGATCGCGAGGAGGGAGGAGATATCGGAGGTGGTGAGGGAGTTGATTGAGGGCGGGAAAGGGAAGAGGGTGAGACACAAGGTAAGGGAGCTGCAGGAGGCAGGAGCCAAAGCTCTAGAGGTGGAGGGGAGATCATACAAGGCTCTTGCCGATGTTGCTAAGAAACGAAAGGAGGGGTAGTTACGGTTAAATTTTTTTCTCTTATTCGTTTTTTTTTTGTGTGTTAATGTTAGCGGTTTTTAAAAAATAATAATAATAGGATGAAAGTATAAGAACCAACTTCAAGTTCAATCTACACAGAAATCACTCTTAAAGAAAGTTCATAATAGGATGAAAGTATAAGAACCACCTTCAAGTTCAATCTACACAGAAACTACTTTTAAAGCAAGTCTCCATTGAAATCAACCACCTTGACCTATTTTCTAGTTAATTTTTTATTGAACTTCACAAATTGCCCTTGAAAAATATACCGGATATAATGTTAACTTTTTTTTGCTCAATGAAAAGATTTTATTCATCAACCAGTATGAGAAATTATGTACATCAAGATCTCAAAAATGTTTTTGAGATATCAAAACCTGTAACCAAAAGCTCTAAAGAAGAAAATATAAGCAGAGCATTTACAATGAGTTTAACCAGGCTTTATTTTCAGCTGAGATCTATGAATTCAGATTTGAGATCAGAATATCCATCTTTATGTCCTTGATCAAACATTACATGCTTCTATGTCACCTTTGGTTAATATTACAGGTTACGTGTCTCGCGCATTTACTTTTAAGAGCATTTTGCAGGTTTCAGTTGAAATTTCATCAAAAATTAGGTTAAGATGGTTGAATGCAACTGGAAACCTCTTCAAAGACGGTTTCTGTATAAATTGAACTTCAAATATGATTTTTGTATTTTTACCCTATTTAAAGGTGGTTTTTAATTTGGAAAAAAACCCTAATGCTTATTTTCAATTTGGTTGCTATGTAGATTGTGCCTATATTGTTTCTTATCTACATAGAATCATTGAAGCGGCTTTTTTTTTCCTTAAAGAGGTGGCACTGTTATACTAATAATTGAAAAAGCTTTTTGTTGAAGCCTTGATATCTCGATTTTGCGTACTTAATCAGTTGTAATTAATGAATTAACTATTAATTATCCGATCAATTTGCACCTTCAAGGCTATGCTTGCTTTTGTGATAGCGATGAAGGTACTATTTTAAAATAGTCCAGGCTCAATTTTACTCTTCTTTATTCTTTCTTTTCGCGTCCTTAATTTTTAACGTGGTTTTTTCCGCCGCATCATTTCGGCTGCTTTTGTTTTTTCGCTGCATCGATCGCCACTAACGTTGCAAACAATAATGTAGGGAGACCTCGTGATTTTCAAGCAGGACTATTTCCCTTATATCTTCTTCTTTTTCGGTTTCTGGTGGAGAATATTGTTTCCCGCTTATACTCTCTTTTAGCATCAAGGCATAAACTATAAGGACAAATTTTTAAAACCAACCTGTTTATCAAAAAATTCCCAAAAAAAAAAACTATTTTAAACTTAATTTTAAAAACCGATCCAATTGGCTGAAACTGGGTCGGTTTTTAAAAAAAAGTTCCAAAACTTCACGGGAATTGAAGTCCCGTGAAGTTTTGTTATAAACAAAACTTCACGGGACTTCAACTCCCGTGAAGTTTGGGATTTTTTTTTTCAAAAACCGACACAGTTTCAGCCAACTGAGTCGGTTTTTGAAATTAAGTTTGAAATGAGTCTTTTTTGGGGAATAAAATTCAAAACTGATCGGTTTTAAAATTTTGTCCTAAACTACAAATCACTCATCCCTTTCGCTCGATTCATCAGTTTGTTTATTTCTGTAGGGTTTCTGCGTGGACAAGCTGCCTACATTTTGCAGCCTTTATACTAAATATATGTAGGGGTGTCCAAAAAGCCCGCGGCCTGGGCCCGGGCCCGGGCCCGGGCTCGGCCCGGAACAGTACCAACAACGGTCAAAAAACGATCAAAATGTGAGGTTTTTTTGGTCATTTGCCTAGGGGGCTGCCTCTATAAATAGAGGGGGTTTTCACTTCTTCTCATCACACCAAAACTCTTCTACTTCTCTCTAATACTCTCTTATACAATATTATACTCTCTTATAATCTCTTATATTTTCTAATACTTCTATCAAATGGCTTCTGAATGTGATTATGAAGAGCAACACCTATCTCCTACCTATCCAGAAATGAGTCCTCCTACAACAACTACTCCTCCTACCGGTGTTAATCCTGAATCTGGTGGCGACGAATCTACTGCACCAAGAGCTCCTAAAAGGCCGAGATCCGATGTGTGGAATTTTTTTGGGAAGATAGACGTCACCAAGGATGAACACGGTATGATCATCTCCCAGAAGGCAAAATGTGCGTTGTGCGGCCAGGTTTTCCAAGCTCATCATAAGAGCGGCACCAACCATCTCAAACGTCATATAGGAAAACACAACAAAGGCCAGAATCTTCAAGGTGATATCCGGCAGTCTATGATTTTCCAATCCTCCTCTTCTGGTACCTTCGGTAGTTGGAATTATGACGCTGCCCGAGCTAGGAAATGCGTAATCAGGTTTATTGTTCTTAAAAACCTGCCGTTTAAATTAGTAGAAGATGATGAATTTAAAGATTTGTTTAGAGATGGTTTTTATCCTGCATTTACAAAATTTTCTTGTCAAACCTGTCAACGTGATATTTTAAAATATTATCAGGAGGAACAAGGAAAAATGATTTCCTATTTTAAAAATTTAAACTGTAAATTTTCTTTAACTTTTGATATTTGGACATCTAGAGTACAAACTGGTTATTTATGTATCACAGCACACTGGATTGATGAAAATTAGCAAATGTTTAAAAGAGTTGTTTCTTTTATTGCAATTGAAGAGTCACACACTGGTATTAATATTACAAATTTAATAATTGAAGAACTTATGAAACTAGAAATTGATCAAAGAATATTTTCTCTTTCACTAGATAATGCAAGTAATAACTATGTAGCTGTTGATTTTATTAAAACAACTCTGTCATTACCATGTCATGGTGACTTTTTCATGTTAGATGTATCTGCCATATTTTAAATTTAATTGTTCAAAGTGTATTTTCTGAAATTAAACCCATGATAGAAAAGGTTAGAACAGTTGCTAATATGCATAATGCTTGTGAAATAAGAATTAAAAGATGAAAACAATGTTGTAAAAGAAAAAATTATAAGCCTAAACTAATTCCAAAAGATGTTGACCATAAGTGGAATTCCACATATGCAATGTTAAGTGTAGCAATAGAATATAAAAAAAATTATAAATAATTTTATAAATTTTTATGCTTCTAGTTCTAGCTCTGGTGGCACTTATGGAATAAGTGAAGATGAATGGATAATTATATGTAAATTAAATGAGATGTTACAAGTTTTTTATGATACTACTATGTTATTATTTGGTTGTTATTATCCAAGTATTACTTTAGCTCCTTCACAAATTTTAAATATTCAAATTTTTTTTGCCAAATATCATATGGATGATATTTTTAGAAATATAATTTTTCAAATGGAGAGCAAATTTAATAAGTATTTTAGGTTTATTCCTCATATTTTTGGTTTGGGAGTTCTTATTGATCCATGTTTGAAGGATATTGGTCTTCGAAGTTTGTTACAGTCATTATATGGTGGACAGATTATAGACTTAGATGATGGTTCCATCCTAACTTCTACTTCTCATCATTTATCTATTAGAAATTAGTTTCAAACATTATATGATGAGTATGCAGCTAGACATGGTGTAGCTGCACAACAGTCTATAGCTTCAGCGCCTTCGGTTTCGAGCACAGGTCGAGGTAAAAGTGTATGTTTTGATAGGTATGCAATGATAGCTGAACTAACTGGTGGATCTGGAATTGGTTCAGGATTAGAGGTTTCTCAATTAGATGAATATTTTTCTGCTTCCTTAGTTAAATGTCAAGGAAATGCTTTAAATATTTTGCAATGGTGGAGAGTATATGGATCAGTTTCATATCCTATACTTTCCACCATGGTTCGTGACTTACTATTAGTGCAGATTTCGACGGTAGCTTCGGAATCCGTCTTCAGCACAGCAGGACGTTTGATCGACGACCATAGGATATGCTTAGATCTGTATACTGTACAAGCGGTAATGTGCTTACAAGATTGGTGGAGGTACGAGAAGCGAACACAATGCATCGATCGGATTGCTATAATTGAAGATAAATTTGAAGAGTTAGGACTAGCAGATCGATATAAAGATTAGATAATATTCATCAAATTGTAATTTTTATTTCTTAGTTTTAAATTTATAATGAATTATTTCGAAAAAAGTTACAAATGATAGTGATATGGGTGAGTAGGTGCCAACCTAATGAATTATTTCGAAAAAAGTTACAAATGATAGTGATATGGGTGAGTAGGTGCCAACCTAGTTGGGATTTACTCATCTATTTGAGTAGGTGCCAACCTAGTTGGGATTTACTCATCTATTGTGATGCGACGAATTTCGAAATAAATTTATAATTATAAATGTTTTACTGATTATTAATAAAGAAATTATTTTTATCATCTTTTATTTTTGTAATTTTTGTACTTGTAATTTATGTCATTTCAAGTTATTAAAAAAATTTATGTCATTTTCTGTAATTTTTATGTATATTTTATAATGTATTATTTTTTTAAAAATTTAAAAAAAAAATAAAAAATAGGAAAAAAACCGGCCCGGCCCGAAGCCCGACTGCTCAGGCCCGGGCCCATACTCGGGCCCTGGTCCAGGCTTCGATTTTGGTCGGGCTGAGCCCGGTTTTTCGGGCCGGGCCGGGCCGGATGGACACCCCTAAATATATGTAACTCCTCATGGGAGATTTTAATTATTTAACGCCTTTTCTTTTCGATGCTTCTACTGATCAATTTAAGTTTGTGGTTTCTATTATCTAGATCTTCACGCTTTCATTATGTTATTTTGTACGGTGCACAACAATGTTTTATATTTAATACATATGAACAACGATTTCCAGAAGGACAACGTCTTACCTTAATTTTTTTAAGACATTTATTAGCTAGCTAGTATCTGATATCATTTTCAATTAGAAGTTTTAGTTTTTATGACTGTGCTTTGTTAGATGAATATGATATATTGTTTATTGCATCGTGATAGGTATAAGGTGGTATATCTCTAATTTTAGACAAGTTACACTACCCAATGTTTGAACTCATCCAAGCAGATGCATTTAATATAATATTAGTTGGCTTGAGGGTAAAATAGTCATTCTGTTGTGATATTAATGCAAATGTTCATAATCCCCACTTAAACAAGCATTAGTCAAAACTATTTTATATTAGCCCGAATGTCAGTGTACGTGAAAATAAACATTGGATTGGACTAAACTAGTTCAAAAATAATACAATGACACTTTTAATTCTCACAATGACACTTTTAATTCTCTATTTTGCTGGAATTTACTAATTTACTAAATAATACAATGGCGTGTGTTTTGCTCACAATGACACTTTTAATTCTCTATTTTGCTGGAATTTACTAATTTACTAAATATCATTTTGATCACGAGATATGTCTCGTGTACATTTCTCTAATCACGAGAGATGTACAAACTATACTTTCAAAAAAAAAAAAACCTACCACTAACGTCTGTATAAACATGGAGGGATTAATTTGAACTAAACTATATATGGTTATTGGGAAACGTGATAGTCCATACGATAGCTTGTGCTTAGTAATCCCTCTAATTGATATTGAGTAGAGGACTATTTTTAGAATAACTCAAGAACTAGGAGATTTATTAGTAATTTTAATGATTTGGGGATTAATTTCAGAATATATTAGGAGGGGCTAATATCGAGAAAAACCATTACAAAGTAATACAAACAAAAGTTACGTACTACGTCCAGAAGTCCAAGCGGAGCAAGCCCATGGCGATGTCAGTGTTATTAGTGGACTACCAGCCAATTTGGAAGCATGGGTCATGAAAGTTAAGGACAACTGGGCCACTAGTCTATGGCCCAAGAAAGAATTCTATATTTCTCTAGGATAAGGCTAGTATTTGTTATTTTGTTTTTACTGTTTTGCGATTACATCATCCTTGGTACTTTGCTTTAATGCTTTGATTAATTCAAATCCGAATTCCTCAATCATCTGGCCTCATCTTTTCTTTTTGGAAAACTCTCGTACGTTTAATGAGCTCGGATCTTATCAGAACTTCCTGCATCGTGCACGAGGTTCTCCTCCGTTAATTATCAAATAAGTGATTGTTTGTAGATGTTCTTGCCTATATGACAGGGAACCCCCACGTGGTACAAAGTTCTGATAAGATATGAATTCACTTTTAATTGCTCTAGAACTTAATTTGATATTGTTATTTTTTGTTAAATATGTCTTAATTCTTTCTATTTTATCTACTAGACAATGATCCTTTTGCGGTAAATTCTAGCAATAGTTGCGACTCTTGTTTGGTTGGTTTATTAAATGAGATAACAAAAAAAAATGGGGATATGAAACAATATAGAATGAGTTTCCCCCCGTGTCCTTATAAAAATCCATGAAATGAATTTTCTTAGATATGAGTCCCATCATCGAATAACAATGTGTCATGTCATCTTTCCACTTGATCTTAATATGTGAATTTTATCCAACAAAGAAAAGAAAAACTTTATAGAAAATATATTTTATATAACTTATTTTCTTTGATTAATTTTCAGCCAACCGAACAGCGTCGGCGTGAGCTAGGGACACCCCATGAGCCATTCTCCCTGCAAGGTGGCAATACTTGGACGCAATCAGTCAGATACATCTTCCCCGTGCTCCGCACGTGCGGACCTACCCCATGTCGCCTGGCTTTCATGCGTGGTAAGTGGTAACGGAGCACACACGTGCCACAAAAATTCTGGTGCGTTCCTCTTAACCCATCCTCGCCCTTGAGCAGGTTCACATGCTCCTATAACTACGCTCAAATTTAGCCGCACACGTGGGGATGGGGTTGATGAATACAAACATTTCGGTGGTCATACGTGTGGGCATTATTTGACTTGTTTCCTGTTCAAACAGGAAATTTAACTGTTTCATTTCATACATCATAGCAGAAAGCGTTCAATTTTTTTTTAATACCTAGTATTACTCAAATCTCTACTCTTCCTTTCTCTAATCTTAGCAAGTTTATATATATCTTTATCTCCATTCTTAGATTCTAACTTATTATAAAAATTTCCACAAGCCTTGTATTTATTTTCACTATCCGCTCTTTTTCGCTTCTGTCTTTAGTTCCTTACTAGTTTATATTTTTTTTTAGTTTTCCCTACTCCTACACATTTGCCACTCTTTATATAAAGTTTTCTTCTTTCTATTAACCTTTTGCATACTCTCATTCTACCACCAACTCTACTTACCGTCTAATCTACAACCTTTAGATTCTCTTAGTATATCTTTAATCACTTTCCTAATACATGAAGACATGCGCGCTATTCCACATAGTATTAGTCTCATTAGTCATAGTACAGATGTCGATACTACGAATAAATTTTTTTTTCATTAGTCATGGTATAGATGCCGATGTTTTTGAATAAATTTGGATCTTTTCTCCTACCAAAAAGTAGTAGAGAGATTGCTTTATCTTATAGTCGCTAATTTATCTAGTTGGTGGTTGCAGTTCATAGTACTCACCATATCCGATGAAATGTCAATTCCTAATTTACACTCAAAAGACAGATTATTATAATCATCCACTATACAATTAATAGTTATGATATAAAAATAGTGACGTCTCCATTACTTTTTGATAGTACAAAGTGTCCTGAATCGTTTATGAAGAGATTGAATACCATGCACTTGCTATTGGTTACAGCTCACATGAAAATTAAGTTTGGGAGAAATTTAAGGAGTATGAAAATTAATCCTTCACAGCTGATGAGCTTTCTGTACATCCCAATATTCGTCTTTGAAGAACATATCCAAGATATATAACTTGCCTAGTGGTTTACCTCAAGCGGTAACAAGAGAGTAAGGCGAAAACAAATTAAGTAGATTATATCAAACGAAAGGTAAATTAAGAAAGAACCCAGGGGAAGGTCGGTGAATAGAACAGAGGAGAAGATCTCAGAAGCTAAGTTGTCATTCTACATGTTTCCATGTCTGTACTGCTCCTTGTTTGTAGTACGTGCATGCTTGCTTCCGTGATTCTCCCTGCTCACTTCCATCAATTATTACGGTGCTCATTGCAGGCTTTTATGAGACATGCAACCGTAGCTTCCTTCACTGTAAATTTTTTGACTTGATCTTCTTGGTATGATCCATGTATGTAAATAATATTATGAGCGTCAAAAAGGCTTAACTTGATGGCATGGGCCCTTGAATATAGAAGACAACTTGATTTGTATCAACCGTTTCCGTTTGGATATTAACAAACCCTTTAGTCATCGACGTTATTAATGGTATTATAAGTCGAACTAGATTTATAGCCAGCCAGGCGGCAAGATCATGTTTTTTATGGTTAAATTTGAATTCATTGGTATTATGCACACTTTACATACCAAAGCAAGGTCTCTGGATTCCATAATTGCATGTATATACTAAGGATTTGGATTATCTCCACTACAAAAAGTAGTGGAGAGAACACTACTTTTAATCTCAATCGTTGATTATTTAGTAGGCGGTTATGATACAATCTAAATCTAATACTCACCATATCCCCGTGTATTGTACTCATTCCTAATATGCACTCAAAGGGAAAAAATCATAACCGCTAACTAGATAATCAATGTTATAATTATGTAGTGGTCTCTCCACTACTTTTTAGATAGTGGAGAGGATCCGAATCCATATACTAACTACCACTTCATTAAAACTTACGACTAAATATATCCCCCAATATAAATGTTATGAACGCACATGCGTTACGGCAGAGTAACTATCCCGCCGAAATATAGAAAATTTTATGTTTATTAATCCTTCATCTATTCCTCTATAATAATGTGAGGACATAAGAATTACTATTTATGCTACAGTAAATAGTACAATAATTTACTGTGGCATTTCAAAGTAATATTACTGCAACATATGCGAGGGGGCACAGTAGCATTAGTAAAAAAAATATTGTTGCATTAATAAAAAATACTGTAGCATTTTTAAAAATATATTGTTGTAGGAGTGGCGAGACACTGTAGCATTTTAAAAAATAGTATTTAAAAAACATTGTTGTAACATTTAAAAATATATTGTAACAATCAAAAAATGAGATTACTGTAGCAATTAAAAAAAGGCCATCTCACACTAGTATTTAGTTAAGTTTTAATGAAGTGGTAGTTAGTAGCAGAGTAATCTATACCGTATATTAAAACATGGTAGGGGTAAGGGGGGTTATTGATTGGGACAAATTGAGACCAAGTGAGAAAATTATTCCAATAGAACAATTTTACCATTTTGGGATATTTTGAGTGGGGTAAAGTGGGATAAAGTGGGATAATGAGATAATTTGAACATTTGATTTGATAATTCATGTGAGATAATTAATGATGTGACACCTTATTAAAATATAATTTTATGTATTAATTACTTCTAAATTAACTTATCCAATTGGTTTAGTATATTATTTAGTACATTATTATAATATAAATATTATTTTACTTTATATTAAAATATAATATAATATATTATATTATATTATATTAGCATGCTATACTATATATAATAATTAATATAATATAATATCAATATATTTAATATAATATTTTAATAATATAATATTTAATATAATATATTATTTTATTTATACAAAAATATAATATGTTATACAATAATTACTAATTAACATTAGATTAGTATATTACATTATATAATAATTGATATAATATATGAATAATATATATAATATAATACTTTAATAATATATTATTTAATTTAATATATTATAATATAGTATCATAGGATATAATGTACTAATTAATATTATATAATAATATATTACATAATATTATTAATATATGTTATTAAAATATTATATATATGTTATTAAAATATTAATATATGTTATTATATAATATTATTAATATTTGTTATTATATAATATTATTAATATTATATAATAATATATTACATAATACTATTAATATATGTTATTAAAATAACTATAATTACTATTATATAATATTATTAATATATGTTATTAAATTATGTAATTAAAATATTAATATATGTTGCTAAAATATTATATAACATTATAATAAATATGTTATACTATAATTACTAATTAATATTATATAATAATATATTACATAATATTATTAATATATGTTATTACAATATTATATAATATTATAATAAATACGTTATACTATAATTACTATTATATAATATTATTAATATATGTTATTAAATTATATCATTAAAATATTAATATGTGTTATATTTTATATATCATGTCATATATTTATAATATATATAATTGCATGTATTAGTTAAGTAATATAAAAATATTTTGAAATTATCCTAATTGCCTTCAAAGTGGAATAACATTGTTCCAATATGGAGGATGGGGTAAATTTTTACTATTGGGATAAAATTTTTGTACATGAGTGGGGTAATTTTATCCCAAGTGGTGTAATTGTCTCACTAGTGTTCCAAAAAACAAATAACACAAAAAGGTATTATCCTTGTTCCATTGTCCCAATGAATAACACTATGAAATAGAATCCCCAAAATTATCTCATTATCCCCCAAAATATCCCAACCAATAACCCCCTAAAAGAAAATTTGAGGACAATAGGGAATTTATCCTTCACCGTACTAAAGACAAAAATTGTCCTCTTATGTTATTACTAAAAATAGCAAAATATTAATACAAAGTCTGGTATCTCCAAATCTAAAGGGAACTTTGCAATTCGCATCATCACAAACGAAACTCGTGAAGCGTCAACAATTTTTGGGCATTTAGTGAGAGTTCCAAAATTTTTGAAGGTGATCAGCAGTGTCAAAGGGCCAAACTTATTAATGTTTAATAAAATTTATCTTTTCTAAGTTACTTTTGGAAACCCGGAACATTCGCTTTTGACAAATTGATCGCAACATTTGTTGCAACTTTTTTCCACAAGTTATGAGTATACATGTACATATTATTATTATTATTATTTTTCCATTGCAATCTAGCAAACAAAGCATGTGAAATGAGTTCGCTTGACTACACGGAGCCACTGAGGCATCCAAAAGGTCGTATCCACTGAGGCATTATTTGTCCAGCTGATCGAATTTGCCGTCCAAAAAGTTGAGAACAATACGAAGAGAATAAAAAGATCAACGTATAAAATCTGATAACCTAACTTCTAATTAAGCCTGTAAATGAGTTCGCTTAATTAACTACACGGAGCCTGATGAGGACCCC
>NC_033794.1:106500540-106569634 GCF_001876935.1 Asparagus officinalis | reverse complement strand
GATGAAGCCAACACGAACCAAAATTAAACACGCACACACACTTAATAAGTCTAGTGGGCTACTTTTCTTGAATCCCCATTCGATCCCACATAAGATTTTTGAAGGCGCATATAATTTATGTCTACACCCATTGAACAACCCATGTGAGAGGAAATGTACGTACGAGCTGATCGAGCTAGCTGTTGATGGAGGAGGAAATTAGAGGGACCTCTTCTTATATTGACATTCATGACTCCACCTGTCCTTGATTCACGCAAGGGAAGGGCAGGGAGAGGAATAAATACTCTGGACGGAGACCCTCTGTCTCTGAAGAATTTCGAGGAAAGAGAGGGTGGTGGTATCTTGTGCATCGCACATTCGCACGTTTTATGCATACGTATTCCTAATATTTGGTTTGGAGCCTCATTTATATATATAAAGATTGTGCGTAACACCGACAACTTGAATTGAACCCCTACAGAATTGCATCCGGACTGGGGTGAGCGGAGGACAACAAAAGGTTTTGGTTGAAACGACCTCTTTAGGGAAGGGGGTTCCGGTGCAACACTCCCGGAAAAAATAAAATAAAATAAAATAAAATAAATTAAATAATAGTTTTCTTTTAGAGGTATTCTTGTAATTTCGTCATATAATTGGAAACCAGTGTTATAATCACGGATCTTCAGCCACCTATTATTTGGTATTCAAATTAAGAGCCTACATAAATACAATAAAGATGTGAGATTAGCGTTTGAGAAATTAACTTTTAACTTCGTTGATTAGTAAATTGTGCCAGGGTTGTACTGTGAAGAAATCAGAGATTTGGTTCAGATTGTGCAGATTCTGTATCATAAGTCGACTCATGCACAAGCATAAGTCGACTTACGTTTTGTTTTGAAATTGTTGGTTTTGGCTTTGTCAAGTCGACTTGTGAAGCCTGTTAAGTCGACTTGTGGTAGGTCGATGATAAGTCAACTTACAATCTGTTCTCTAGTTACTATTTTTCTCTCTGCCAAGTCGACTTATACACCATGTTAAGTCGACTTATAGTGGGTTTTCTACACAGTTAGAGTTCCTATTTGGATTCTGTTTGGGTTTTTGTTTTGGTATAAATAGGAACACGATTTTGAGGATTTGTAAGGCTTGAATTAGGGATATTTGGAGCACAGGAAAGTGATATTTTCTGAGCTATTTGATTAGGGTTTATTTGGAGAGATTAAGAGCTTTGTTGGTGAGATTAGTTTGTTCTTTCGAGTGATTTATAATCTCAATTTGTACTCTTCTTCTCTATTAGTGAAAAACTCAACCCCTTCTTGCCCCGTGGACGTAGGCAACTTGCCGAACCACGTTAAAATTGGTTTGTTTGTGTTTATGACATTGATTTGGTTGATTTGGCATTTATCTCGACGCTTGGTATTTAGTTTCTCGAAGCACGTTTGGTTGTTTGGCTTCCGCACAGTGCACAACAATTGGTATCAGAGCTTGGGCTACGCTTGGGCTATTTGGAGGAGTAGATCATTTTAGAAGTTCGGTTAGGGCTTCGTTTGGTGATAAAGGTGGGGATCTTTTTTGTAAAGACTCTATCTTTTTCAGTTTGGATCTATTCTTTGTTTGTTCCGTATTTGTTTTGGTGCTTTGAGAAAGATGACCGAGAAAAAAGGAGTTGTGGAGGGTACTTCCGGCGTGAAGATCGTCCAAAGTTTGAATATTCACTCGATGAAGATTGACGTGGAGAAATTTAATGGCACAAACAATTTTGAACTTTAGCGATGCGAAGTCTTGGATGCGCTTAACGCGCAAAATTTAGAAGATACGTTAGAGTTTGACGGAAAACCGGACTACATTGATGAGAATGTTTGGAAAAAGATGAATCGAACGACGTGTGGTGTGATTAGATCTTGTTTGACACAAGATTTAAAATATGATGTGATTAATAAGAGTTCGACTAAGAAGATTTGGGTGATCTTAGAGGGAAAGTATTTGACCAAGAGTACAGAGAACCGCTTGCATTTGAAGAGGAGGCTTTATCGCTTCCAATTGAAGAATGTGACCTCCATTGGTGATCACATGAACCACTACACGAAGTTTCTTACGGATTTGACAAATGTAGATGCGATGATTAAAGATGAGGACAAGGCGTTGTTATTGTTGAGTTCCTTGCCCGACGAGGAATATGAGACATTCGTTCTTACTCTTATTAATGAGAAGTCATCTCTTTCGTATAGTGAGGTCACCACTGCACTTGTAAATTATTAGCTTCGAAAGAAGGATAACGAGACTTCAGTTGAGCCGGTAGCGGGGGCATTAGTCGCAAGAGCAAAGAGTCTAAACCATGGTAGAAGGTCACAGTCTAGAGGGGCACATCTTGGAATTCGTAGGAATCAGTATGCTTTATGTAAAGAAGATGGACATTAGAAAGCCGAATGCCCAAAGCTAGTTGATCGAGCCGGGAAGAATAAGGGGAAAGTTATTCAAGATTCAGAGGTGAATGCTGTCAAGGCTAGTGGCAATAATTCAGATTCAGAATCTTCGGGCTACTCGTTATCTGCACTACCGTTAGTTTGTGTTACCGACTCTACCGAGTTGATGTTGGATTCGGGTGCTTCTTACCATATTTTTTTCTAGGAGGGATTAGTTCTCCAGCTTTCAAGAGTTGGAAAGAGGGGAGGTCGTGCTCATAGGTAATTATTATGAATGTCCTATTGGTGGTATCGATACTATTCGGATTAGGATGAGTGACGGAGTGATTCGGGAGTTGGTTGGAGTGATGTTCGTTCCTCAATTGAAGAAGAACACCATTTCACTTGGAGTTTTAGAGGCAGCAAGCTATAGGGTGACCTTAGTCGATTCACGTTTGAAGGTCACATTGGGGTCCATGATTGTGTTGAAGGGCATCAGGAGGAATAATTTGTATTATTTAAATTGAGAGCACGGTGTTTGATAGAGAGCTGACGACTTCTTTGGATTTGGCTAGACTGTAGCATTTGTTAAGGCTAGGTTATTTGATTGGTTATGCCGTGCATTGTTTATTGTGGAGTGCTTTGACCTGCAGTTTGAAGTTTTTTGAGCACGTTGATATGAGCAAGACCGCGGTGGAGTTTGGCACTTCTATCCATCGATTGAGGGGCCTTTTAGGGGTATTCAGTTAGGTGTTTAGGGGCCTTCCAAGGAGACATCATTGGGAGGTAATCAGTATTTGGTTTTCGTAGTTGGTGATTATTCTAGGTATTATTGGGTCGCAACCAGTTCCCGTTGGTGTAAAGTCCTAGAAGTTAACAACAATTGAAAGAAGTATATTAACAGAAAGGTAACCCATCGTTCTAGCTTTGGTAGGGGTTCTTTCTTACATTTGTTCCGAGCTCATGGCAATTTGAGACACTTTATTGATGTGGAGACATTGGGGCGACGAGATGAGATGACGTTTTTGGGGGGTCGTTCCTTACTGGAGGGGGTCAGCGTTGGTTGTCGAGCATTGGTTTTGGTTTTAGAGCTTCAACATATTTGGGTCATCTTAGTCATAGGTTGCCGATTGCTGCATTTGAAGTTATTGGATCTAGTAGAGCTACTTTAGATTTTGGTTGGCGTCGGATGTTTGGTTACCTAGCATTTGGTCACATCATGGATGTGAGATTTGATCCGATTGTGCATTTGGGATTTAGAGGCTCGTTTGATTATCGATTGGGAGCTTCTGATTTTGTTCTAAGTAGGTGTGTCACTTTTGACTCTCGGCGGGTAGAGAGTGTTGATCAGGTCATTTGGATATTGCAGCAGGTAGAGGGTGATGCTACTTCACATTGGGTGGAGATTACTCCATATACTCCAGATCATATTGCATCGTTTGGGATTCCAGCTGAGGTGACACGGGTTGGGAATCATTTGGATTTGGATGCATATGATGGATTAGTTTTGGATTCGGTTGCAGCTGGTGGACATGATTTGGATACGGCCATTGGTTCACCTTAGATAAAGGTGTTCGATATGTTTCAGTTTGTGGCCATTGGGAGCGCTATCAGTTATAGATCCGTTGGTGATATTGGTGAAGAGTTGCAAACTTTTCTATTTGTTTGAAGGCCTTTGGGGGTCGTTTAGGTGAACTACGTGAAGGCTTGATTCCTTGGGCAAGAGGATATGTAGGCAGTCTTTATGATGCAGTGGATTTGGTGAGTAGATACCGATGTTATGAGAGTGTTTGCATTCTCATTTGGGTCTTGACTTGTTGTGGATTGAGTCCGTTGTCGTGAATCGTTTTACTTCGTACTGGACGCAACAAGTGAGGCATTTGGTTTGGTTGGTGTCGGGTCGGTTTTGGAAAAACTTCGCCGAGGTAGAGATTTGTGGAGAAATCAGAGATTTGGTCCAGATTGTGCAGATTATGTGTCGTAAGTCGACTCATGCACATGCATAAGTCGACTTATGGTAAGTCAACGCTAAGTCGACTTACCTTCTGTTCTGGAATTGTTAGTTTTGGCTCTGTCAAGTCGACTTATGAAGCATGTTAAGTCGACTTGTGGTAAGTCGATGGTAAGTCGACTTACGATCTGTTCTCCAGTTGTTGTTTTGCTCTCTGCCAAGTCGACTTATACACCATGTTAAGTCGACTTATAGCAGGTTTTTTGCACAGTTAGAGTTCCTATTTGGATTCTGTTTGGGTTTCTGTTTTGGTATAAATAGGAACACGATTTTGAGGGTTTGTAAGGCTTGAATTGGGGATATTTGGAGCACAGGAAAGAGGTATTTTCTGAGCTATTTTATTAGGGTTTATTTGGAGAGATTAAGAGCTTTGTTGGTGAGATTAGTTTGTTCTTTCGAGTGATTTGTAATCTTAATTTGTACTCTTTTTCTCTATTAGTGAAAAACACACCCCCTTCTTGCCCCGTGGACATAGGCAACTTGCCGAACAACATTAAAATTGGTTTGTTCGTGTTTGTGGCATTGATTTGGTTGATTTGGCCTTTATCTCGACGTTTGGAATTTAGTTTCTCGAAGCACGTTAGGTTGTTTGGCTTCCGCACAGCGCACAACATGTACTCCGATAATGTAGGTAATTCCAATAATGGTCAAACCTTGTCAAATATGTGTGTTTATACAATTGGCCTAAACCTACAACATTAGTCCGCTATAATTTAGTTATTATAGTCTACCAACATAATAGCAACCACACATTGATAAACATATGATTATATGTTTACCCTCATCATCCTGAGAGTACCTCTATTGATACCCAACGTATAAACTTCTTTATCTTATCTCAACGATATTCCAAGGGGTTTCGCCGGTTTCGTTGTAATTTTACTTCATTTATTAATTAATAAGAGAGAGAGAGAGAGAGAGAGGACGATACAAGATTTATTGGGAGATCTAGTCACGTGAGAGGGGCAAGTGCACGGTTGTGAAGTTGGGCCTCCCTTTGTGAGTTTGTCACTGCATGCACGTGCAAAAGGCAGCAGTGATGGTGACCCTAGCTAGTGTAGTGACCATCTCAACTGTGTGAGCTAGCTAACTGGCCTCACACATTATGATAGGGTAGTTGGGTATTTTTCTTTTCACCCTTCCCCTCCTTTCGTATATAAAAAAAAAAATTCTAAATTTAGTTTGTTTAAAAAAGATATTTTTGATGCGCATATCTAGCTAAGATTGTGTCACAGTCTTATCTTGTGCAAAAATGAATAAGCGAAAGAAAAGAGCAGGGTTTGTACAAAATTATGTAATGTTTCTTTATTTTAGATCGAAACAGACTTATATAATCTGATCACCTGTTTCGAAATAAAATCTCATAATTATTTACTTTTCACTTATTTCTATTCCTCTTTGTTCCCTAAAGTGAGCCAGCCATTTGCTGACTTGTTCACACGATTGGGTATCGCTAATGGTTACGTTTCACTAGTAACAAGAACTAAAGATTACTCAAATTAAGTGATTAATAAGCACACAATCAAAGAACCTCCTCGGCTACAAGTTTGGAATCTTTAAAGATGTGAGCAAAGCACCCAAAAAAAGCACAAACTAATGACAAGATTATTGATACAAAATTCCAAGTTCAGATTCTAAAGTATTTTCATCACCAAGTCCCAAAGCAAATCTTGGTCTCAATGTGAACAAGTAGAACCTCCTATTACTAATTACTCCCAAACCAAATCCAACCCGACAAAAAGAGCAAAAGAGAAAAAGTGCACTTGCCTCCTACATTTAATTAAAGAGAGAGAGAGAGAGAGAGAGAGAGGGAAGAATTCCTGCAAATTGAAAGTACACAAGAAAAAAGAAAAAGAAATAAACTACAAACATATTCAAATATAAAAGATAAGATTAATAAGATTTGAACCACAAATATTTTGAAATAAATCGAAAATTGTAATTGAAAAATATATGAATCTCTCTCAAATACAATGAAGAGGAAGAGAATCAAAATACACTTGAACCTATGAAAAAAATATATCAATTCGCTAATTTATACTATTAATGATACATCAAAATAATATCTATATGTTTGATATATAATGAGTTTTTAATTTTTTTTTTTATAGAATAAACAGCAGAGAACCCTCCTCATTATCTTTAGTGACATTTGTCATCCTTTTTATTATTTCACCGGCATTTGACACCTTGGATTCACATTTTGAGAAAGGATAATATTTCAAAAAATCCCCTTCTATTTTACGAATCCGAAGTTATCAGTTGTAACTAAAATAGTTGACAGATAAATAAACGTTAGTGAGATTATTTGTACTTTACCCCACTTTTTTAGTACACGCCGCAGACTTAAAAAAGCGCCGTCGCCGTGACTTCACCAGCGCTAGCCGGTAATTGCGGGCTCGTGCCGGTGACACGTGCCTCTTTCCGAAACTTTCGCTGTTCTCAAAGTATCGGTTCGAAATTTCGGCGGGAACCGACCCGTTAATCGCGGGGCTTAGATTCCCTTGTTAATCGCCGCGCTTTTGACCGCAGATCCGCCTCTTTTATCTTTATTCCTCTTTTTTTTTTAGAAACCAACCCTATTGTTCTGTATAACTACGAAGCTGCCATCATTCAGGAACTGTTAGTACATGTGTCGGCGGGTAAATTTATTTACGCACTTATTTGTTTACTAATTTGGCTGGAAAAATGTCGGCAGTATTGATTCGTGTCTTATTCATAATTTTTTGATTTGATAAATAAAAATATTGAGATTTATGTGGAGCTGTCACCTTTGATCCTGAATATTGTACAATGTTTTATTCACTGGATTATTGTTCACAAACATTCTTTTAAATTGATTTTATTATTTATTTATTTTTTTCTTTTTGTCCATTAATGAATGCTAGATCTGCAAAAATAACAAATATTGCTAAGATGGGATAAGCATATGTGGGGCTACGGTTGGCTTTTGTTTAGTAGTTTGGTATGATAAGTGGGCAAAGAGCTTATTGGGTCTAAATTAATAAGATCAAATCAACGAGGAGTTCCTAGATTTTAGGCGAAATTTGTGGTTCAAAATGATGGACGAAGATAATTAATGTTTTTTTTTCAATGAAAAGAGAATTTTTTTTGGTAAATGAAAAATTTTATTCATCACCAAAATGTAAAAATTATGTACATCAAGAATCTCATCTTAAATGTGAGATATCATCTATGAAGCTAGAGCTCAAACAAGCACAGAGCTCAGCAAAACACTCCTCAAAGAGAAAGAAAACTCAGCTCATTAAAACCTTTCACTACAGTGAAGCCTGTTAGTAAAACCTGCACAGATTATTAGCTGTTGGAACAAAGTAACACTGTTTGTGCACCTTTTTTGCCTCCTCAATTAATACCCTCCTCAGCAAATCTACATGGAGAGAATCCATTCCCTGCATTCAGTCAACGGGAAATTCAGAATGGCAGTGAGGATATCCATCTTGATGTTCTTAATTAAGGTATCAAAAGCTCTATTCTTCATCTTGAAGATTCTGTTATTCTTTTCTCTCAAAATATTATAAACTGTAGCAGCTAACGTCATCCTCTTAATTTTTTGCTTGATACCTTTGCCCCTCAACCCGAAACTGTACTAATTCAAGAGGGCAGACCAATCACAACATCTCCACTTGAAATTGAGCCATTCCATAATACCATTCCAAACATTATTTGATAATGTGCACTCAAAAAAGAGGTGATTTCTGCTCTCTGAAATAGAACCATCACATAGCTTACAAACAGATGCATGAATAATCACATGTTTGAGTAGTCTATCTTTAGTTTGAAGTTTATCATGGACTGCCAGTCACAGTATGAACGAGTGCTTAGGATAGCTCAAATTTTCCCAAAATGTGTCATGCCATGTCACTTGAGTTGTAACAGGTGACAAACTGGAGTATAAACCAGAGAGTTGAACTTTTGAGTTGATACAACATGAATTGATAAGTTGTTTAAGGTTTTCAATCCCTCCATACAAATCAAGACATTTATCTCTGATTTTCAATAATTGTTTCCACATCCAAGAATCCCCCTTCCTAGCATTTACCTGCCAAATGCTTCTGTTTTTTAGGTAATTCTCATGGGTCCATTTAGTCCATAATTGTTCCTTGTTCTTGTCAATACTCCAAAGGATTTTTAGAGCAGCAGCAGTGTTCCATAGCGTAGCCTTAAAAATTTTCCAATCCTCCATTTTTCTTTTTATACACAGACATTACTCCATGACACAAGGGAAGATTTGAAAGTCTGATCTGATTTACCCCATAGAAAACACCTACATAGCTCATCAATCTTTTGTAGCACTTTAACTGGAATGATGTAACTAGATGTCCAGAAAATTTGAACACCCAATATGACACTCTTGATAATGTGTAATCTTCCAGCATAAGACAGTTTTTTATTTTTTAAACAACTCTGGAACTGGTTGGATATCTTCAAGAGCAGAGGATTGCAGTCAATGTAAGACATCCTTTTGCAAATAAGGGGAAGGCCTAAATATCTGATTGGGAGTGTACCTTCAAAGAATCCCAGGGAATTAGTAATCACTTGCTTAATTTCTTCAAAAACCCCACCATAAAAGATAGAGCATTTTGCAGGGTTTGCCTCTAAGCCAGAGCACGCTCCAAAATATTTAACACATTGAAAGAGTTTATTCACTGAATAAGGATCCCCTTTGCAGAAAAGAAGGAGATCATAAGCGAACACAAGATGTGTTATTTTTAGATTTTTGCACTTGGGGTGAAATTTGAAGTTTTTGTCATCCTTCAACAGATTCAAATTTCTTGTCAGGTATTCCATACCTAGAATGAAATGAAAAGAGATTTTATTCATTCACCAAATATAGAAAGAGAGTAATCGCGATACTCAACATATGAGATATCCAACATTATAGTACTAGATCAAAATATCATACTAACTACCAGATTACAAAGCTAACACCAATTGTTTAAACTCATCTGATTGGTCGCTATTGAGAATAATTGACAGAACATCCACTTTTATGTCCATGATCAAATGCTCAACACTCCTGCTAGCTTAAGTAAAAATCCTTGCATTTATCTTGATAACCTGGTTCAGATTTGGTGAAGGATCCACAAAGAGTAGTAGATACTGCTATTGGGATGCTGGGCAAAGAGATAATTTTGAAGCTGTGCACAGTATTTGTATACAGGTTTTTTTTGTTAGCTGTTTTTTTTTTCTCATTTCTGTTGTTATAGCTAGGTCTTGATCTCTAGCTATAGGTTGTTTTGATTTGTTAGCTCAATTACATTTTCATGTTCTTGAGATTCTTGATGTACAAAATTTTTTTACATATTGGTGATGAATAAAATTTTTCATTTACCAAAAAAAAAAAAAAATCCTTGCATTTCTTTCCTTCCAAACACCGTAAACAGTTGCCGCCAATGTCATTCTCTTGACTTTGTGTTTGAATCCACTCCCCTTCAACCTGGTATTATACCAGTTTAGAAGTAAACACCAGTCACAAGATCTCCAATTAAAATGAAGCCAGTCCATAATTCCATTCCAAACATCTCTTGAAAAGCTGCGATAAAAAAACAAGTGATTTCGGCATTCAGGACCAGCTCCAGAGCACAGTTTGCAGAGGTTGATATTGATAACTCCCCTCCTAAGAAGCTTATCTTGTGTGAGAAGTCTATCATGAGCAGCTAACCAAAGAACAAAAGCATGTTTAGAAAAGCTCAATCGTTCCCACACAGTTTCACGCCATAAAATATTAGTTGATGTTGGAAGCGGTGCATAATATAAGGTGTGAATGCGAGAGGGGACCACGGGCATTATCTGGGCAAATACCAATGATTGGGCAAAGGGAGCTGGGCAAATTCCAATGATTGGGCAAAGGAATTTGTTTCACATGAAGAGAAACAAGGCCCACCCGAGATAATTAAACCGCAACTTATAAATACCCATGCTAGGGTATTTTTCGGAGATTGTGCGGGAGATTGTGCAGGAGATTGTTTTGGGTGCTTTTGCGGCTACAATGCTGGAGGCAGAGCCGTCATTATTTGTTTTTTTGGTTTTGTGCGGTCCCTTTCTTTAGGGTTTTGTACATCCTTTTGTAGAGAGAGTTTGTGAGGGATTTGAGAGTTTGTTTGAGGGTTTAGGTTGTGAGTGATTGTAAACCCTAGTTGTATTCTCTCCCTCTATTAGTAGATCTCCCCCCTCCTTGCCCCGTGGACGTAGGCAATTTACCGAACCACGTTAAAATTGGTTGTACTGCTTTTGTGTGATTTATAATAGCTTTTAGGGTCCCTCGACGCGCAGTCCTAGAGCTGACGAGAGGAAGAGCTAATATCCTACTTTGATAGGATATAGGCTTCAGATTCTTGTTTCCTTTGAGAAACAAGAATTCTTATTGCGACCTGCCGAAGTGCTGCCGAAATTTCCGCTGCACGCAACAAGTGGTATCAGAGCCCAGATTTCAGATCTAGGGTTTTTTGGTGGAGGAAGATTCTTGTGTGAAGCTTAGTTCTTAGAGTTCTCGGCTTCGGTGGAGATAGCATTAGGAGTTGCCGTTGGAGATTTTGCTTTCCTTGTGTGGATAGGAGATCTATTTGGAATCCGATCTAGGGTTCAGTTGTGTGGTTCCTAATTCTATCAAATTTGTTCTTTCTCTATAATTTGGAGTTAGTTCGCAATAGGAGAAGAAGGTGAAAGCAGCAAATCGATGGCGGGTACAATACAAGTTGGTTTTCAAAACACCAAAATTAGTGTGGTGAAATATGACGGAAAAATCAACTTTGGTTTGTGGATGAGCGACGTACAGGATGCGTTAAATGCTCAGAATTTGGAAGAGACCATCATGGTCCACGAGTGACCACCTAAATATGAAGAGGCGGTATGGGAGAAAATGAATAGGAACGCTTGTGGGGTGATCAGGTCCTGTTTGGAACAGGAGCTGAAGTATGATGTGATTGGGGTGACGTCTGCGATGAAGATGTGGGAAATTCTCAACAATAAGTACCTTACGAAGAGTGTTGAGAACCGATTGCACTTGCTGCGTAGGTTATTCAGATTCCAGATGTCCAGAGGCACCTCGCTTGCGGCTCATGTGAACAACTATACGAAGTTGTTGTCGGACTTGGCGAATGTTGATGAGAAGATATCGGATGAGTACAAGGCGATTATTTTGTTGGGCTCCTTACCGGATGAGGAGTATGATACCTTCGTGCTCACTTTGTTGAACGGGAGATCTTCTATCAGCTATAGTGAAGTGACTAACGCTTTGACGAACTACGATTTGAGGAGGAAGGATAAGGAGACTTCCCGCGCTAGTACTTCAGGAGAGGCCTTGTCGACAAGAGGTAGAAGCCCATATCCGAAAGGTGGTAACAGAGGGAGGTCAAAGTCTAGAGGCCGCCACCAATTAACAAAGAACCAATGTGCATTCTGCAAGGAGCAGGGACATTGGAAGAGAGACTGCCTGAAGCTCAAGGAGAAGGAGAATGGCAAGAAAAAGGGCCCGAAGGCCAATGAGGTGAACATTGCGAAAGGCGATGATTCCGATGATTCGTGCTTTTCTCTACTGATTACTCCGGAGGTGAACCATGTGGATGCATCAGATTGGATGCTTGATTCCGGCGCTACTTTTCATGTGACCCCTAGGCGAGACTGGTTTGCATCTTTTGAGAAAGTCGACGGGGGCGTTGTTGTCATGGGAAATGATCAATCCTGTGGCGTTTGTGGGATAGGTACCGTGCGGATTAGGATGCACGATGGAGTAGTCCGTGAGTTGAAGGAGGTGAGATTTGTTCCTCAACTGAAGAAAAATCTTATCTCAGTTGGAGCTTTGGAGGCGAAGGGATTCAAGGTGACTTTCGAAAACGCTGTAGCGAAGGTTACTAAGGGATCATTGGTGGTGATGAGGGGAGTCCGCAATCGGAATTTGTATTATCTGAAGGGAAGCACCGAGATTGGCCAGGTTGCTTCGGCTATTTCAGAAGCGGACATGAGCAGACTTTGGCACTATAGATTGGGGCACACAGGTGAAAAGTCACTGCAGGCATTGTGCAAGCAGGGGCTATTGAAGGGAGACAAGAGTGGGAAGATTGAGTTCTGTGAGCACTGTGTTCTTGGCAAGAAGACGAAGGTGAAGTTCGGGACTGCCATTCATCAGACGAGGGGCATACTGGATTACGTGCACACAGACGTTTGGGGTCCCACCAAGACTGCATCACTTGGTTGTCGACATTGGTTCGTCACGTTCGTTGATGACTATTCTAGGCGTTGTTGGGTGTACACCATGACGAAGAAGAGTGAAGTCCTAGATTTTTTTGTGGAGTGGAAGAAGAGATTGGAACTGCAGACTGGGAGAAAGATCAAGACGTTGCGATCCGACAACGGTGGTGAGTATACTTCTGACCCCTTTCAGCAGCTATGTCGAGACGAGGGCATAGAGAGACACTTCACAGTTAGTCATACACCGCAGCAAAATGGGGTGGCAGAGAGGTTGAATCGGTCTTTACTGGAGAAGATCCGATGCTTATTGTCGCAGAGTGGTTTGGAGAAGATCTTTTGGGCTGAGGCACTTACATATCCGAGCCACCTCATTAATAGGCTTCCTTCATCTGCGATTGAGGGGAAAACCCCTATGGAGATGTGGTCGGGAAAGCCAGCACATGACTATGACCAGCTCAAGGTATTCGGGTGCCCTGCATATTATCATGTTAGAACTGATAAATTGGAACCTCGAGCTAGGAAGGCCATATTTGTAGGATTCAAGCGTGGTGTCAAGGGATACAAGCTTTGGGATCCAGTGGATAAGAAGATTGTGCTGAGTAGGGACGTCACGTTTGATGAAGCTTCTATCTTGAAGCTTTCCAGCTCTCATCAGGTGGAGAGCGATCCGACGGAGGAGATATCGCAGGTGGTGGAGATCGATGCAGCTTCACATTGTCCAGATGGTACAGTATCTATGCAGGTGCCGACTGAGGTGACGCCAGGCGAGCACGACGGTGACACGGAGGATACGAGTACAAATGTGCAGGATCAGGAACCGACGGCTCAGGTTCAGGATTCTATTGCGGCTAGGAGACAGAGGAGAAACATACAGATGCCAGCACGGTATGCCGACACAGTTGCGTATGCACTTCCGGTGGAGAGTATCGATGAGTTAGTGCCTACTACATTCAGAGAGGCCGAGCAGAGTTCGGAGGCTGATTCGTGGCAGGTGGCTATGCAGGAGGAGATGGAATCTCTTCATAAGAACGATACATGGGAGCTTGTTGAGCTTCCAAAGGGGCGGAAGGCAATTGGTTGCAAGTGGGTATACACGAAGAAGGAGGGCATTGAAGGCACTCCGTTGAGATTCAAGGCTAGGTTGGTTGCGAAGGGCTATGCACAGGAGGAAGGTATTGACTATAATGAGGTTTTCTCTCCGGTGGTAAAGCATTCTTCGATTCGGATTTTGCTAGCTTTAGTGGCACAGTATGGTTTGGAGTTAGATCAGTTGGATGTGAAGACGGAATTTCTTCATGGTGATCTTGATGAAGAAATATATATGACTCAGCCATTGGGATTCCGAGCTGCAGGGAAAGAAAAATTAGTTTGCAAACTGAAGAAATCGCTATACGGTTTGAAGCAGTCTCCTCGACAGTGGTATAGGCGATTTGATGGTTTTATGCTTGGTCATTCGTACACTCGGAGCCAGTTTGATCCTTGCGTATATTTTCGCAAGTTGAAAGGAGGTGCGTACATCTATTTGTTACTTTATGTCGATGACATGTTGGTTGCCTCTACTTCCAGGTCGGCTATAGATGAATTAAAAGTTCAGCTTTCAAATGAGTTTGAGATGAAGGACTTGGGTGAGGCGAAGCGCATTCTGAAGGCTCCATATGCGAGCGCGGTTGGGGGCTTGATGTACGCGATGGTATGTACGAGGCCAGATTTGTCACAGGCGGTAAGCATGGTATCGAGATACATGCACGATCCAGGAGTGGGTCATTGGGACGCCGTGAAATGGATTTTGAGGTACATTCGAGGTACGCTCCATGTTGGTTTGGTTTATGAGCGGGATACTACAGGTGGGCAGCTATGCATTGGTTATGTTGATTCGGATTATGCTGGGGATTTGGATAAGCGCCGATCTACGACGGGGTATGTGTTCACTTTGATCCGTGCGCCGGTGTGTTGGAAATGCACCTTACAGTCGACGGTGGCTTTGTTTACGACGGAGGCAGAGTATATGGCAGTTACGGAGGCTGTGAATGAGGCTATTTGGCTTCGAGGACTTTTGGAGGAACTTGGTATATCGCAGAGGTCCGTCACTATTCATTGTGATAGCATGAGTGCTATCTATTTGGCGAAGAATCAGGTTTTTCATGCGAGAACGAAGCACATTGACGTTCGTTATCACTTCGTTCGGGATGTTCTTGAAGATGGCGATGTGGAGATTGTGAAAGTCCACACGAAGGATAATCCGGCGGATATGCTCACTAAGGTGGTTCCGAGCAACAAGTTTGATCATTGTCGAAACTTGTTGCACATTCGTAATTGTTGAGGCCGTTGGCGGCCATTTGGGTGAACTACGTTCGGCTTGATTCCTTGGGCAAGAGGATACGTAGGCAGTCTTTCAGATGCAGCCGGTTTGGATTAGTTGATTTTTTATGGGGGTGAGATTGTTTGGACTCTCGTTCGGGTTCTCGACTTGTTGTGGATTGAGGTCGTACTGGACATAACAAGTGGGACATTTGGTTGCTTTGGTGTCGGCTCAGTTTTGAGAAAACTTCACCGAGGTGGAGAATTGTGAATGCGAGTGGGGACCACGGGCATTAGCTGGGCAAATACCAATGATTGGGCAAAGGGAGCTGGGCAAATTCCAATGATTGGGCAAAGGAATTTGTTTCACATGAAGAGAAACAAGGCCCACCCGAGATAATTAAACCACAACTTATAAATACCCATGCTAGGGTATTTTTCGGAGTTGTGCGGGAGATTGTGCAGGAGATTGTTTTGGGTGCTTTTGCGGCTACAGTGCTGGAGGCAGAGCCGTCATTATTTGATTTTTTGGTTTTGTGCGGTCCCTTTCTTTAGGGTTTTGTACATCCTTTTGTAGAGAGAGTTTGTGAGGGATTTGAGAGTTTGTTTGAGGGTTTAGGTTGTGAGTGATTGTAAACCCTAGTTGTATTCTCTCCCTCTATTAGTAGATCTCCCCCTCCTTGCCTCGTGGACGTAGGCAATTTGCCGAACCACGTTAAAATTGGTTGTACTGCTTTTGTGTGATTTGTAATAGGTTTTAGGGTCCCTCGACGCGCAGTCCTAGAGCTGACGAGAGGAAGAGCTAATATCCTACTTTGATAGGATATAGGCTTCAGATTCTTGTTTCCTTTGAGAAACAAGAATTCTTATTGCGACCTGACTCTCTTGTTGTGCTGCCGAAGTGCTGCCGAAATTTCCGCTGCGCGCAACATAAGGCCGATAGTTTCAACTTAGAATTAATAGTGCAGGATCTGATTAGTTGCTGCAGGTTTAAAACACCATCACAAAGATTCAACACTTTATCACGAACTTTTAAGAGCTGTTTCCATATCCATGAATCCCCAACCTTAAGTTAATTAATGTTAAGGTTGAGCAATGTCAAATTGTGAAGGTATTTTGAGTTTCTGTTGCAGTCTTGTTCTCTTTTATTTCATTTTTTAAGCATCCCAGTTAAACTCGGCTAATTCTTGTGTTAAGAGATCCACTTGGTCATGAAATTACGTAATATTGATATGGAAAATTAATTATATTAGAAATTATGACCGACAACAAAGGGTGGGGATGCTTCATGTACTTCCAAGCAAGAATATTTAATGTGTCTAATATAATGCATCTGAACATTGCTCATGCTTATTATATATGGATTATGGGACTTTATATTGTTTCTTTATAATATCATAACAAAACGGAGTAACAAATTATATGGAACTTTAGGTGTACGCTTATTGCAAGTGCCCCTCGTTACTGATCAAATCCTATAAGCCAAGAAAAAAGAAAAAGTTACGGTTTATTTTGCATTTGTTTGTGTATGGGGGGAAAGGAACATGCTATGGGGCAATAATTAAATACATGTGATACAATTCTATTGACACTGATAGCTTCAAATCATCGAATATTACAGTTTGGTTTATAAGAATTTTGGTAATTGCCGTCTATATATCATTGTTCATTACGCATTGGTGTCTTCTATACATTTAAGTGTTTGCATGAGGAGCTTTAATTAGTGGTTGCGCTTCATAATGTCCAGTAGCGTCAGACTATTTTATACATATTTTTATTTATTTTACTTGTATTTACTATCTAGGACTTCATTGAAATTACGGTAGGTCACCATTAAAAAGTATAAACTTTGGTAAATAACCAATGTAGATTCCAAATACAGGCATGATAAATTATATGAGGACACAACGGAAACAAAATCATGGCTCCGTCACTGGTTTTAAAAAAGTTTTTCGCCTACTTAGGGAGAGAATGGAAAAAGATAGATGGATTATTTTAATCATTTTGCTACATTCCGATCATTTTGTTACATGCTTTGAAGTTGCATGAGAAAATTGAGAGACCTATTGCAATTGATCCTGGCCTCTTTTCGCCATCTAGCTCTGTTAGTGAACAAAATCATGACCCTCAACTCCATCATAAATTCAAAAGTAAGATATATCAGAAGGGACAATATTAATATGATATCAAAGTAATTCAAAACCAAACCTCATGAATCCATTTTAATTAAAATGGGTTCTAGAAAATGAAATACATTGTTGCATAAAAAAATCCAGGTTTAAGTCATGAGAGCTTTAAGAACCTGGTTTAGATAACCACGAAGATGACAAAAATCTTTGGAGTATATGGATAAATATTTCTTCAGTGCATATTATATGCACTGATTTCCTACTAAGAATCACCTTAATGAGAATACTAATTAATATATGTGGGTATGTAATTCATATTAAGTATCTATATATAGATAACATAGTTTAAAGGGCCCTTAAGTTTTTCCTTTATCCTAAGAAGTTAAACTTTTTATTTTTGACAAAGAAGCCCTAAAGTTTTGCCCTTCTCTTCTTAAAAAACTCTTAACTCTTTGTGACAATGAAACACCTAACTTTATTATTATTATTATTTTGGTAAGTGAAAATTTTTATCTCATCAACAAAATGAAGAATTATGTACATCAATGATACTGGAGCTTAGAGACAGAGCTCAGCTAAAAAAACTCCTTAAGGAGTAAAAAGAACCACATCTTCATCCTATTACAAAACGAAAACCAAAAACCTGCACATATTATGCACAGTATGTCTACACTGTTTGTGCACCTTCTTTGCCTCTACAATGGATACTTTTCTCAGCACAAGGAGAGAATCCATTCCCTGTCTTCAGCCGAAGGGGAACCATTCAGAAAAGCAACTAGGATGTCCATCTTTATATTCTTGATTAAAACATCAGGAGCTCTATTCTTCAACTTAAACATCCTGTTATTCCTCTCTCTCCAAATGTTATATACTACAGCAGCCAACGCCATGCTCTTAATTTTTTGCTTAATACATTTGCCCCTCAGTCTGAAACTATACCAATTCAATAGGGCAGACCAATCACAAGATCTCCATTTGAATTTGAGCCACTCCATAATACCATTCCACACAAAATTTGATAATTTGCACTCAAAAAAGAGGTGATTTCTGCTCTCTGAAGTACCATCACATAGTTTACAAACAGAAGCTTGAATAATACCATGTTTGAGAAGTCTGTCTTGAGTTTGAAGTTTGTCATTGACTGTCAGCCACAGGATAAAAGAGTGTTTAGGATAGCACAAATTTTCCCACACAGTATCATGCCATGCCACATGAGTTGTACTAGGTGATAAACTAGAATAAAGACCAGAGATCTGGACTTTAGAATTGACACAGCAAGAATTGATAAGCTGTTTGAGGTTTTCAATCCCTCCACACAAAACAAGGCATTTATCTCTGACTTTCAATAGTTGTTTCCACATCCAAGAATCCCCCTTCTTAGCATTTACCTGCCATATGTTGTTGTTCTTTAGGTAGTTCTCATGTGGCATTTATCCCTAGTTTTGTTGGAATAAATTTATTTATTTATTTATTTAACATGGATAATTGTTTTTAGAATGATTACCTAACTTTATTTTCCTCTTATAAGAAGTCCCTAGTTTTTCTTAGAAGATTTTTTTTAAAAAAAAGACTATTTTCAAAAAAACAATTAGTAAAAATGACATTTTTGCTAAATAATAAGGAAAATCGACCTCTTTTTGGCCAGCTCACAAAGGCTGGCCAAAAAGAGGTCGATTTTGTAAAATTTAGTGTTGAAAACACACGGGACTATTAGTCCTGTGTATTTAACATTCACTAATCACCTAATGTAGAACACATAGAAGACACGTTTATGTCAAAGTGGGATAGTCGCAAGCCTAAATGCGGGCCTGGTCGAAGAAAATAACTTGTTTCGAAGAAACGACCGTAACTTTCAAACCGTACGTCGGAATTGGAAGAATTATATATAAAAATCGACTATCTCGACTGATCTCTGCATATCTATTCAATAGATAGTCTAATTCAAGAATGTAAAGAGTAATTAGAGCCTAGGCCCATGGTTGATTAGGCGATAAAATATAAATTCAAGTTGGATTATTCATTGACCTGACAAGTAGAAGCCTTAATTGACATTTTTTTGTTAATCTACATAACATATCTATCATATTTAAATTGTTCATCTATTTGCCTGGTTTTGCTAAGTGAGATATACATGTGACGCCCCTGGGTTCACACAAGGCTGCAGTCCAAGATAAAACCAAGAATGGCAAACCTGCTATGCACCACACCGTGCAATAACATGTTTCACCATCACAATTCTATCACTCTAGTAGAGTCAATAACATGTGTAGGTACAAAAGCAAGTAAAAGATAATACAAGAGATAATTGATGAAATGATAGAGATCAAAATAATATTTTATCATCCAACATACAGAAATACAAAGTCAATGTCTGACTGATGAAATGATAGAGATCAAAATAATATTTTATCATCCAACATACAGAAATACAAAGTCAATGTCTGAAATGAATAAACTGGAGTTCTTAACAAGTCTCAAATACAACAAGTCTGAGTAAAGGAAATAAGGCATACAGCCTTTACAACATCTATAACATAGTCCTCGACTGTCTAACAAAAACTACAGTGGAGCTCCAAAATAAAGCATAGCTAGAATAGATAGTTGAACACTAAAGTGTGTCGCCATCAACCTGCGACTCTCCGGGCTCCTGGCTCGTTACCTGAAGGGGGGGGGGACAACGAGCGTCAAAACGCTAGCGAGTAACATCACAACCAACCCCAAGGGAGAGGGCTCGTTGTATATGAAAAATATAGTTATCACAAAAAATATATATATATATAATTAATTTGTCCTAAGAATAATGGGTTTTAGTACTTAGAAAATTTCAACACGAGCATAGGTACGTCGAGCGAAATAATCCAAATAAGGAAACCCTCATGTATATACCTTGTATCTCAAATTGAAAATCCCTAAGTACCAAACCCGGAGTCTAATACATGAACATAAAAGAAAAGACAACAATCCCATCTCTACCAATAATCACAGTTATGTCAAAGGTGCAAAATTGCAATAAGTGTCATACTCAGCCTAGGTAGCTATCATGTCCTAACTTTATCAAATATGTCGTGTTCCAAACTCAAAAAAGAATCATGCTCAAGGTTTAGCAAAAATGTCCAACACATGGACTAAAAGTAATGCATGTCCAACACATGGACCAAGATGATAAGTATCCAACACATGGATTAATAATAATGTATGCTCAACACATGGACCATGAACAAAGAAGTGTAATTGTCACTAGCATATGTAGAAAGGTATACATATCCCACTCTTGCACGTGTTTCAATGTGCGGGTCTAAATTCGTGTCAAAAGTCAACCCCCATGTGTAGATAAGTCACTAACATCGCAAACTAGTGGGAGATAAATGAGGTGATCTCTCGAACACGCGAAAAGATCAACAATAAGTCAGTATGCACAAAACTGTGCAGCGGTCGACCGCAGAGACCACTCTGGTCGACCGCTCACAGAGCCGAGATTCACTGGGCTCAAAACTGAGCAGTGGTCGACCGCAGAGATCACTCCGATCGACCGCGAAAAGAGCAGAAACGAGTTCTGCTCAGCAAACACCCAGCGGTCGACCGCCGCGTCCACTACGGTCGACCGTGAATGAGTCCTCTACGGTCGACCGTGAAGTAGACAGAAGCCCAGTTAGGGTTTCTGTCAGTTTCGAACCACATACGAATTGATGATTTCTTCACTAGGGTAAATCTAACATTTTGAATATATCATATGATAGAAAAACAACGAATTTAAACCTTTAAAACCTCATTACCAAGATCCCAACATATATAAACATGATTTAAACGTTTTTAAAACAGTAAAAACATGATTTTTACTTTTGCTAAAACATTTTCAGATCTAGATCTCATTAATAAAAGCTTTAAAAATCTGAAATACTTTATCCTCACATCTTATGCCATAATGATCTACTATATCTACATAAAATACGATTTAGGCCCAATAAACCGGATTAAAACCTAAATAAAACATGAAAAATCAAAAGGGGTGAAGTTTGGCGAGATGTTACTCGCCTCTGATGAGAAAAGAACCCTAGATCTGAAAGATGATGATCCCTTTCGCTGAATCCCACCAAAATCCGCTGAAAAATCCTTCAAAGCTCCTCCCAAATCACCAAGAAATAAGAACTAGGGTTTTAGGGGAGAGAGAGGAGCTAGGGTTTCTGATTTCAGATGAAAAGTGGCTCTCTTGGGTTCATTAGTATATATACTAACCCCACAACCCGACCCGAAACCCGTTAAGACCCAAACCCAGGAAAACTCTCTGTCTGTTGGGCGGTCGACCGCAACGCCCAGTCCAGTAGACCGCACAACAGGAAAAAGATTTCCTGAGTGCACGATTGCTGTGCGGTCGACCGTCGCGTCCTCTGCGGTCGACCGCTCAGTAGGAAAAAGCCTGCCTAGATTGATTTACAACATGATGCTCAAAATATATATATATATATAATTATTTATCACAAAGGAATTATTTATTACTAATAATTGACATATATTCATTATAAAAATTTTGGGGTTTTACAATACATCACCTATTTTATTTTCCTCAAGGCAGTGATCTCTGCAACATGAGGCGTATTTGCAGTTTCCCTTTCAATATTACACGGACAACTTATATCTTTGATTAATACCGATTGAGGTGAGTGTAGAATGAGGAACTGTGAAATTAAGATAATTAGAACAGAGGACAATATGATATCATGTGATTCATGTGAGTACTGGATGCACATGACATGTTATAACTAGAGCATGTTATATCATAATGTGGTCTAAACCAAAATTTAGAATTCCAATTTTGAGAAGGCTTGCATAATGATGGTTGTATGACTATGAATCTGTCTAGTTGAATTTTTGCGCAACGTGCGAAAGCTCATTTTTAATTTTGATTTATAGCTTGGCTTGACACTGTATTTAGATTTAAGCTTCAAAGATGTTGTATACTTTTTGTATTGTTTGTGGTATGTTTTTTACAGATAAAAGATGAAGAACTTTACGGAAGAGTTCAGTGGAGAAGAAGATGAGGGTTTAGTTCAAAGAAGATATTATTGTGGGTTAATTTGCAAAATATGGATGTGCAAGCAAGGACACAATAAGAGCTTGGAATATTATGGATGCCCGAGATACAAGGGACCTAATTACAAGGGTTGCAACTTCTTCGAATGGGTTGGTGATAACAAGAACATCACAAAAAGGCTGGAAAGGCTAGAAAAAAATAATGAGATTTTGAAAAAAATATTGAATGATGTAATTTTATATTTAAAATTTATAAGTATCATCGTACTGATATTGTTGCTCTGTGTTATAGTCAAATGACTGAGGAACATATTAGTGAATGACTGATGTATTTAAATATCCTATTGAAATTGGTTCAGTTGTTATAATTATTTGCTATACTTTCCCCTAATACCTTTTGAGTTTGCTGAAAAGAGTTTGCTGCCTTGAGTTTGTTTTCTTAAGTTTGCTGTCTTGAGTTTGCTGACTTAGTTCTTCATAGATTATTTCTTAACAAACGCGTGCTATCAATGGAGAGTTCCTGCAAAAGATTATTTCTTCATAGAACTAATTAGTATTTTCCTGGGCTTCATAGAACTAATTATTTCTTCATAGAACTAATGTTGAAAGATTATTTGAGTTTGTTGTATTTTCTAATATGTTCAAGAACAAACAGGCAAAGCTCAAAAACAAACAGGAGACTAAACTCTAAGCATGTGTTTTGTTTAGTGCGGTGATCCCCATCAACTTATAGTATGCCTTCTGATGCATTCACAATAATATTACCAACACAAATTTTTAAAGGGTAGGCTCAGAAAAGCAGTAGCAATTTTTGCAGCAACACAAATTCTGATGCATTCACAATAATATTACCAACACATGACGTATAGCTTCAGATTGAGGAAAACCAAAAACCGAACCTGAAAACCATCTAAAAGTGTCACTTAAACTATAAACAAAAACATTTTGCTATACCTTCTACCGAAAAGATGGAACTAAACAACCTGGTCCATAATCAATTTAAGTACAAAATAAAGAACTATGAAAATTTTAGAAGCGCTAGTGGCAACATCAGCCATCTTCTACCAACACATGACGACTATTACCAACAAATTCTGATGTCAACGTACCAACACAAAAGATACAAAAACTCAACCCAAAAATACAATCACACCTCAAAAAGCCCCAACATACACAGATACATAACGACTTCAACCCCTTCTCACCAATAATGTTATGATTT
Source organism: Asparagus officinalis (assembly GCF_001876935.1). Taxonomy (NCBI): domain Eukaryota; kingdom Viridiplantae; phylum Streptophyta; class Magnoliopsida; order Asparagales; family Asparagaceae; genus Asparagus; species Asparagus officinalis. Next base: position 106,546,360 of record NC_033794.1, on the reverse strand, counting down.
GCTCTGCCAACCTTAATCAAACTTCATGCAATAGTGAGAACTTCATCTGTATTAAAAAAATAAAAAGCAAAGTGCTTCATCACATTAAAAAATCATATTATATAACAAAATGGCAATGTACAAGTTATTCCGTATGTATTAACCATTACATTCCTCAAAAGAATCTTCTAAATCATCAGTGGCTTCATTAATATTATCTTGTTCCATTGAATCACTAAAAAAATTGATGATAGAAAAACACATTAAAGATCATTGCACGGTTGTACCGACTTAAAAAAAGTTTAAAAAAAATAATAGCATTAGTATTACTAAAAAAATAATACACTACCTTGACAACTTTATTTTTGCTATCATGATTTTGTCCTTGCTTTCCCCACAATTTGCATTTCCTAGGCCGGCATTTGCGGATCTCTCTCATTGGCTTTAACCTCTTCCCTTTAGGCCTTCCTTCTGCTCTTGCTTGACTTAGTTCATGAACTATATATTGAGAACACTCCGCATTCATATAAGGTGCTTCCACATCTTGTCCAATTTCTTCATCATTGATGAGTTTCAAATATTGCATCTTATTAATAGCATCCATCATCATTTCATGTATTAATTCATATGCGTCATTAGAAGATAGTCCCTCTTCGACCATTTCATTAGCTAAGCAATTTAGTTCTCTAAAATGAGAAGCAAAATTAATTATGCCATTATCTCTAATAATATTACTATCTCTAAGAACAATCCTTTTTCTGACATTTCGGTGTCATCTTCTTAGAATATATTACTCTGGTAACTCACTATGATTGGTAATTTTAAGATATGCCAAGATGTTCGGTATGGAATGCCCTTGAATTCAAACATGAGACAAGAACAATGGACCATTTTAGTTGTTTTGCAATATATAATATGTCTCAATCTTTCATCATGACCACAAAAATTCAATTAGAAAGTACTTTCTCTTTCATTTTCTTTTACCAGCTCAATGTTATACATTAAGCTAGGTTGAAGCTCGTCAGTACTTTCTCTTTCATTTTCTTTTACCAGCTCAATGTTATACATTAAGCTAGGTTGAAGCTCGTCTTGAAAAATATAAAAGCTTTTACCAGCTCAATGTTATACATTAAGCTAGGTTGAAGCTCGTCTTGAAAAATATAAAAGATTTTTTTGTGTAGATTTGGGTCATTTGTTTTTCCATTGACCACAAAGTCTTCAAATTTGGTTTTTTCCACTGTGCAATGATCTTCTTTAAGCTCCCCCTCTCTTTGTCTCACCAAGACCCTCTGAAAGATGGTCATGAAATCATGAAGTAAATTTTTTCTTGATACATGAATTTTAGCAATGCATTCATCCCTTCACTTCTTTGACTACTAGACATTCCAGCCCAAAAGTATTGTTTATGATAAACCGGAGCCCATTTTTCACGAATTTCATAGATATCATTTAGCCAGTCATGTGTTTCCAATCCATTTTTTTTAAGAATTAAAACCTAATTCTCTTCAAAAGAGCTAGCAGTCTCAGAGTCCCAAAAATTTTCTTTGAAAGATTTCATAAATTCTATTCTATAAGCTCATTTACCCAACTTCTTCAAAACTTTGTCCAAGATATGCCAAATGCAAAACCTATGCCGAATTTCTAGAAAAACTATTTCAATTGCCTTGCATATGCCAAGACATTAATCTGTAATCATGTCCGAAGGAGGATAACCCATTGCTTCAATCCATTTGTTAAACAACCATACGAAAGACTTCGTCTCTTTGTTTGGGATCAAGCCACATCCTAAAAAACACTTTGCCCATAGTGATTTATGCCTACAAACGGCACAAATACCAAGCCATATTGATTTGTGTTATGCGTGGCATCGAAGGAGACAACATCACCAAAGTGTTGATAATTCATTCGAGCAGTGTCATCCACCCAAAAACAATGAGTTAGGCGCTTCTCTTCATCAACTTCATAAATATAATAAAATGAATGATTCTTCTCTTGTTCCGATATGAAATGATCCAATGTCATTTGTGCATCATGACCGCACCTCTCCTCTCTCAAATCTCTTTCATAATTTCTCACATCGGTCTCAATGCATCCAATTCTATCAAAGAAGGCCATTTGCTTGTTTGTTGGAATGTTCACCTCTCCAAATTGCTTTATCAATGTCTTCTTCGCACTTGTTACCTCATGGTTTCCCCTTAGAAAATGTGTTCTACTCGGTAAAGTAATTGTATGATTATGTTCTTCCACGAACTTGTAGACATTCCATATGCTAATGTTTTTGTCTAATTTCAAGCGAATCAAGGCCTTACAATTTGTTCTAATTGTACCACATCGTCGAATTTCCAACGATTTGCTCTTTAACACTCATTCTTTCGAACAAACATAACTTTTGCAAATTAACTCTCTATCCTTCCCATAATTTGTTGTGTTATTACGGATATCAAAACCTCCAGCCTTTCCGTAATTTCTGTAGAATTTTTCTGCGTGTTCTAAATTACCGAAAGTCATTCATATTTTTGGTTTTAAGTGCTCATCAACAATTGGCACAACTAAGTTATCTAACTGAGAGGTTTTACATCAACAACATGAGAGCAACCATCTTCAGTTTCTATTGGATCAAACATCAAGAATAATTTTTACCTACAAAAATAAACATCAAGAACAAACCATCAAAGACTACTGTGGAAAAAATAACACTATTCTAACTTGAATATGATAGATATGTTATGCAGATTAACAAAAAATGTCAATTAAGGCTTCTACTTGACAGGTCAATGAATAATCCAACTTGAATTTATATTTTATCGCCTAATCAACCATGGGCCTAGGCTCTAATTCAGAAAGCAACGACTTGTCGGGGTAAAACAAATATGTTGTTAAACGCAATATTTGGTCACCAGGGTTTAAAGAATAATTGGAATAGAAGCAGAAGACAAAATTTCCATGTAAAATAGCACATGAGTAGTCATTATAATTAAGTAATTTTTAAGGACAAGTAGAACCAAAACATCTAATGAGGAAGGGCCTAACATGGTAAACATTCCATGGCATTGACAGTCTTTGATGGGTTCAAATTCTCTTAAGAAATTGTGATGTTTCCAGTAAAGTACTGGATCATCAATGAACCTGAATGTTTTTAAGAACCATCATAATCATGTATATCTCATTAAACAACAAGAACCTTCAATCTTAAAAAAATTAAATTTTTACCTACAAACACTTTTGATTCAAGCTCCCTTTGGATCCAAGTGAGAGAGAGAGAGAGAGAGGAGAAATCGTTCTGGGCGTGGTGGAGTTAGGGTTCTCATGGCGGAGTGGCCGCTGGGATTGGGGTCAGGGTCGGATCAAGAGTTAGAGGAGGAGGTCGGATTCGGAGTTGGTCGGAGTTGAAGTTGGTTGGCGGCGATGCTTGGGGTCACGAGCGAGAGAGGGAGAGGAGGTTTGAGGAGTTGGTCAGGTTTGGGGCGACGGTGCTTGGGTTTCACGAGGAGAGCGTGAGTTCCACGAGGGAGGGAGAGGGAGGAGGGTTTGAGGAGAGGGAGGGAGGAGGGTTTGAGGAGAGAGATGAGTAGGGTTTGAGGAGAGAATAGGGGTCACGAGAGAGTATTTCAAGTTGGGCTTTATCCATCAGCCGCGTCGTAAAAGTGCAAGCGGCCCGCAGAATGTTTTCACACGTTGCTGTTGAGAAAACTGTTTCGCACAGGAAGCAATCATCTCTCCGTCTCTCTCGTCTCTCTCTTCTCTCGTCTCTCTAATATATATATATATATAGTATATAATATATATGTATATATATATATATATATATATATATATATTATATATATATATATATATAATATATCATGTTATGAATTCATGATGTGAAGCTGGAATTTGTACTAAAATTCTAGTCACATCATGAATCAAATCTGAATTATAACATAATATTGCATGATTTATGGTGTGTGTATAAGGACTCCTATCAACTTCAGTTATCGTCCATCAAACTTCCAGCTACTGCATTTATTATATAAAAAACAATTTCTCATAAGATTATGCAAGGATCCCTAGGCAAAATGAGTGGCTAATATATATATATATGATATATATATATATATATATATAATATATATATATATATATATATATATTATATATGATATATTACGCCACATGCGCGAATTATGATGTGTGAGCTACCGAGTGGCGGTGGCACACAGCACATACATGATTCATGATGTAAGCACGTTTCATAATATCCATGTTATAATTCATGATGTGAGCTAGAATTTTAGTCAATTCTAGCTCACAATCATGAAGTGTGTATATATATCATTATATATATATATATATATATATCATATATATATAATATATAAGTATAATATTGGTTTTTAATTATATATATATATATATATATATATATATATAGGGAGAGGTTCAAATAAAAACCTCACTATCCTAAAAACTAAAAATCAATCCTCTCCATTGGATCTAGATTCATCCAATGGCTGAGATTAAAGCTGCATAAGGGTAATCAGGTAAAATTAACAGCCCCCAAAGAGAGGTAATTAATGCTTGTCTGTTGAGTTTTCCATGCAAGTGTAGTGGTCCATTTTCCCATGCAATCTCACGGCTCAGGCAACCCAATAGTCACGAACAGCAGCCCTCTCACTCCACAACCAGCAGCTCTCATTCATCGTCCTTCAGCTCTCTCTCAATCGAGAAATCGTCTTCTAGTCACTCCACAACCAGCAGCTGTCCTTCATCGTATTTGAGCTCTCTCGTTCATCGTCCATCATCTGGCCATTCTTAAACATTTTATGGAGATTTAAATGGAGAGCTTGAATTCAGGTGAGCAGGTTCTAGTTGTTTTCATTGTAATCGATCCAGATTTAGTATTTTAATACTTAGTCATATGACTTATTATCTAGGAGCTTACATTCTTAAACATTTTATGGAGATTTAAATGGAGAGCTTGAATTCAATTGAACACATTCTAGTTGTTAATCTAGATTCACTACATTGAATCGAGATTCATTGTTAGAGACTACAGTGATTTTTATAATTTATTCACTTGTTTACTGTAGTGAATCTGGATTCAATGCAGTGAATCGAGATTCACTCCAGATTAATTAGCAATAATATGAATTCAATGCAGTGAATCTAGATTCACTCCAATGAATCTAGATTCATTGTAATAGATCCAGATTCAGTATATCAAAACTTAGTCATATGACTTATTATCTAGGAGTTTACATTCGTAAACATTTTATATAAATTTAATTGGAGAGCTTGAATTTAGTTGAACACGTTCTAGTTGTTAGAGAATGCAGTGATTTTCATAATGTATTCACATGTTTACTGTAGTGAATCTGGATTCAATGCATTGAATCCAGATTCACTACAGTAAACATGTGAATACATTATGAAAATTACTACATTCTCTAACAACTAGAACGTGTTTAACTGAATTGACATGTTTACTGTAGTGAATCTGGATTCAATGTAGTGAATCGAGATTCACTCCAGTGAGACCAGATTCATTGTAATGAATCCAGATTCAGTATATCAAGACATAGCCATATGATTTATGTTGTTTTATTTTTAGTTGTAGGCAGCAATGAACAAATAAAGGAACCACATATTATAAATGCATCGGACAGTGATTTTGGGGAAGATGGAATGGACGAAGTTAGCTCGATTCATTTTCAATCACCAGGTGGTGGTATGTATTGAAAACCTCGGGTTGAAGCTGAATTTAAACCTTATATAAACCAAAGCTTCCGATCACTAGAGGATGGTATAGAGTTTTACCGAGAGTATGAACGTAAAAGTGGGTTTGAGATCAGATGGCATACCGAGAAGAAACATGAGGACGGTACAGTTCTTCTTAAACACATTGTTTGAAGTAGAGCTGGCAGCAATGAATCAAAGATGGATGTTGATTTTGAGGATTTTAGTAGCATTTCGAAAAAGAGAAGGAGAACTGTATCTAGTAGATGTGGTTGCAAAGCTAAAGTCATTTTTAAGTTCGATGGTTTGAAAGGATATAATGTTCTCTTATTCGTTGAAGAGCATTCTCATTTTTTGGTCTCCGGTAGTGGGAAACAATTTTTGAAGTCAAATAGAGTTCTCGGTCTCGCACATAAGAAACTTGTATTTGATGGTGCAAAAGCCAACATGGGGCCTAACAAAACATATAACTTTGCTAAGGAGTTGTGTGGAAGTTATTCTAATGTTGGTGCTATGTGTACCGAGTTTAAAAATTGGAGTAGGGATGTGAAGCTTTATATTGGTGATCGAGATGCTCAAATGATCATCGAGAAGTTCACGGATAAGAAGGAGATGTGTGATGGATTTTTCTATGATTATGCAGTCGATGAAGGGGGTCGATTAACTCGTATCTTTTGGGCAGATGTTATTGGACGAAGAAATTACGATGTATTTGGAGATGTGATATCATTTGACTCTACATATTTCACAAACAAGTAAGATTTTATGGTTAATCTCTTACGGTTTTCAATATTGTAATTATATATCATAGTGAATCTTATATTTTTTGTATGTGATACAATAGGTACAACATGAAGTTTGTTCCATTCAGTGGTCTCGACAATTATAAGAAGTGTGTTGTATTTGCAGCAGGATTGATAGCTAAAGAGGACATTGATAACAATTATAAGAAGTGTGTTGTATTTGCAGCAGGATTGATAGCTAAAGAGGACATTGATAACTATGTCTGAATTTTTGAGGTATTCATGAAATGCATGATTCGCGAGCCAAAGTGTATTGTTACAGATCAGTGCCCTGCCATGAAGCAAGCTATACCAACCGTCTTTAGAGAAGCACGTCATCGTTTGTGCATGTGGCACATCATGAAGAAATTTTACCAAAAGGTAATGAATCCCACATATAAATATCATGAATCCTTATTAGATAAATACTGAATCTTTCGTTATATATTTATATTGTAGTTGGCAAAATGCATTTCGAAGATGGAGGATTTCAAGAGGAAGATCAATGCACTGATTTGGAGTATAGATATAGATCCAGCAACGTTTGAAGTAGGTTGGAAAGATGTTATGAAAGAATTTAAGCTTGAAAGTAATGAATGGTTGTGTGAACTGTATAACATTCGGGAGTCATGGATTCCAGCCTATTATGCTAATGATCCAATGGCTGGTTTATTACGTACTACATCAATATCAGAGAGTGAGAACAGTTTCATTGACAAATTCAACCGTAGATCTGACACATTAACAGAATTTTATCTCTGATACGAGAGTGCTATGGAGAAGCAAAGGCATACAAACGCAAGATTAAACTATGAAGGAACAAAGTCGATGCCAAGAATGGACACGCAATTGTTATTGGAGAGGGATGCAGCAGAGTTGTACACTCGAACAATGTTTTATGAGGTACAGAAAGAGATAATGTCATCCTGTTATGATATGAGTATCAACAGTATATCAAAAGAAGATGGTGTGAAGGTTTTTTCCATAAAGGACAAAAAGAGACATGGGAAAATATTTGAGGTAAAACTTAATAATGGAGATTGAAACAATAAAAATTGAATCCAGATTCAATGCAGTGAATCGCGATTCAATGAAGTGAATCTCGATTCACACCACTGAATCGAGATTCAGTGACCATTTCATGTGCTTGTCATTTTTTTTATTTGGTGCTAATATACATTGTTTTTTGAATTTTAGGTGAAACACGCTTATTTGAACAATGACGTGCAATGTACATTGTCTTTTTTTATTCGGTGCTAATATACATTGTCTTCATCCCTTGTACGCTTTGATGTTTCCTCACTGGCAGGATTATTTGGGGGGTTGATGAAGTTATCGTCACTGCTGAGCATGTTCACAGTGCGTGTTGTCCTCTGTTGAGTATAGGTGTAAATACCTCAACAATCTCAACACATGTTGTTTGTTTGTTCCTTGAGCTAGATCGTAGACCTGCTAAACCGATGACAATTCATTTTTTAATAAGACCAGCCTTTGAATAATGCATGGCAAGCATGAAGGTGGAATCACATTATTGAATCAAGATATTATAATCTGAATCGCGATTCACTCCAGTGAATAGCGATTCGCTGAAATGAATCTCGTTTCACCCCACTAAATCGCGATTCACTTGAGTGAATCTCAATTCACTCTATTGAATCACTGTAGTCAATCGAGATTCACTGTAGTGAATCGAGATTCACTCAAGTGAATCGAGATTCAACAAAATGTATTGAGATTCAGCAAAGTGAATCCAGATTCAACAAAATGTATCGAGCTTCAGCAAATTGAATCCAGATTCAATGATATGAAACCAACTCCATGATATACCATACATTGTTTCAGTGTCTCGTCCCTCAACACAACAAGGAAAAACTGATCATCATTAAAGTTTAATTTCACTGTTAGTATACATAAAGCATATAATTTTTCCATCCTATATACTCGGCATCGGATCATATTTTGGAAAGTTTCCATCCTATATACTCGGCCTCGGATCATATTTGTTATTTTTTACAAACAAACAAACAATCATGATAAAGTTGAAGTTTAAAGAGCAATCATTTTTTCGTAACTGGTAAGAACATCCAATATATGAATCTCAATTCTCTACGAAGTATTAGGATTCACATTAGTGAATCGAGATTCTCTATGTTTGAGTGAATACAAATTGACTCCACTAAATAACGAGGATTCACATTAGTGAATCGAGATTCTCTATGTTTGAGTGAATACAAATTGACTCCACTAAATAACGATTCACTTGAGTGAATAGAGATTCATCCAATGAATCTCGATTCACCGCAGTGAATCTCGATTCACCGCAGTGAATCTCGATTCACCGCAGTGAATCTCGATTCACTCAAGTGAATCGAGGAGATTCAACTACAGTGCATATTACAAAATCCAGACAACCAAAATTAATCGCTACCCATTTAGAACAAATGAAAACATCTTATAATGTTAAAAAAAACTTAACTTATTCTAACAAGATCAAGGAAAATGTAAAAAATAAAAACCCTAAAGTAGAACATGCATCGATAACATTTTATAAAGCTAAAAAAATAAAATAAAAAAGTATTCAACAACATGCAAGTGGTTCATGTCTAAATTTTGAAACTTTCCTCACTGAATCTATAAAAAATGTTCAAACTTTGATAAAAATATACATTTTTAATACGAGGGTTGGAATCGTTTTACCCCTTCTTGAAGACGAGGGTTTTGGAGTCTCTGAGTTGTTTTTCTTCATCTTGATCGTCGAAGGCTTGCTGTTCGTCTTCGTTCGAGTTGTAATGAGATGTTGAAAGAAACCTAAGTGTTGACAAATCGACGGAATGTGAAGAGTTTAGTTGTTCGGGTAGAGAGAAGATGAAACTGAATTCAAGATAGAGTGAAACTGAATCGACTTTTTCGTGAAAAGAAGTGTTTGATAACTTTTGCTAATTAATTACAACGTGTTTCATTAATGATTCTTTCCTAAATTACCCCTTTTACTGGTATTTTGTCAGCTAATGTGTATTTATTTTCAATTCTGCCATTTTCAATCTTGACCATTGGATGAGATAGAATGTAGGGTTAGGATTGGTTTTTAGTTTTCTAGGTTTTTATTAGAACCTCTCCCTATATATATATATCTATATATATAGATACATACATACACATATATATATGTATGTATATATATATACATACATACATATATGTATATATATATATATATATATATATATATATATATATAAGGTGACGCCTTAGATCATCTAAAAAGGACGCAGTTTAAAATAACATGATTGAGCTACATTCTGGATGATCCGCTCCGGTTAAACTTAATCTACATATTTAAAACCCCAAACACACAAAGGTTTGGGTGAAACCCAATTGGTCGTTTGACCCCTTCCGTCGAGCCTATGTGGAAAGTTCTATTCATTCGAAACCCATGAAAATTGATACGAGTGGAAAATTGGTCAAAACAACGATGTGTTTTATCCCAAACTTGGGTGTTGGGGTTTAGAATATGTAGATCAAGTTTAACCGGAGCGAATCATCCCACGAATGGTAGCTCATTCATCGTGAATTTTAGGCTGCGTCCTTAGATGACTTAATAAATCGTCACCTTAGACACTTAATAATATATATTATATATTATATATATATATACTAAATATATATTATATAATAGTATATATTATATATATATATACTATATATATATCTATATAATAATAGTATATATAATTAATATATATAGTAGTGTGCTGTGTGGTGTGTGTGTGTGGTGTGTGTGGTGTGTGTGTGTTTTGTGTCCGGTGTGTGTGTGTCGGTTGTGTGTGTGGTGTGCGCGCCGCGCGCCGGCAGTGTGTTGTGTTTGTGTGGTGTGTGCGCGTGCACGCGCACGCCCGCGCCCCCTTAGTACTAAGGCATAAGTTTTTGGTCCTTGGTATGAGGTGACATATTACCCTCCCAATCATTTAAATCACAGGGCCCACATTCACCATGGTTGGGGAGTGGGCTGGGGAACAGAATGAGTGTGGGTTGAAAATGAGAAGCACCTTACACTTTTCTGCTTCCATATATATATATATATATTAATACTATATATATATATATATATGTGGTGTGTTGTGTTGTGTGTGGTGTGTGTGTGTGTGTGTGTGTGTGTGTGTGTGGTGTGTGTGTGTGTGTGTGTGTGTTGTGGTGCGCGCGGCGCGCACAGCTTGGTAGTAAGTGGCATATTCCAACCACTCATTGAAAATCAGGGCCCACATTCACATGGGTTGAGGAGTGGTTAAAGAATTGGAATGAGTGATGGGAATAAAACACCTTACTAACAAGGCAACGAAAACTTTGTGCTTGGTACCAAGCGCATACCCATTCTTCCTCTCTCTCTCTCTGCCCCCTCCCCCCTCCTCGCTCCTCTCTCGTTTCTTCTCTCTCAGTCTCTCCATCCTCGTTCTCATCCTTCTCTCTCTCTATATAATTATATATATTATATACTATAATTATATATATATATATATATATATTATATATATACTATATATAGTTACTATATATTATATAGTACTATACTATATATATTCAATATATACCATTATATATATAGTATAATTAAAAGATGTAATTGTATCCTGTCGATAAGAGGAGATTTCCTTTCTGTGTCGCATATCGTCCACAATCCACCATTCCTCATAAGTAGGCCACATATCCCTCACCGAACTCCACACACTTCTCCTACTTTAAAGCGATCGTGGGGATTGTACCACAAAGGCGTCAATGAGGCAAGTCCATCCTCAGTAGACAAGGCATACACATTAATATATATATATATATATATATATAGATAGTATAATAATATATATTATATATATTTATATATATATATATTTACTATATATATAGTATATATATATATTACTATATATATATATACTAATATACTAGCTTATACCTTATAATATATATAATGGGGAAAAGTGATTCTACAGGTGGACACCTTTTGACACCTATGGACCGCGGTCTAAAATCACATCATTCACTATTTTATTTTTTCGATCCGCTCCATTGAACTTGATCTACAGGTTCTTAAACCCAAAACATTAATTTATATATGAACCCGTCGTGTTTTGACCATTCGTTGAGCCGTGCAAAAAGTTCTATTCATTCGAAACCGTTAAAATTACGACGAGTGGATAAATGGTTAAAACACGACGGATTCACACTAAAATTGGTGTGTTTGGGTTTAAAAAAGTGTAGATCAAGTTCAACGGAACGGATCGGAAAAAACAATTAGGGAATGATGTGATTTTAGACCGCGTCCTTAGGTGGGAATCTAAGGTGTCACCTTAGAATCACTTTTCCCATATATATATATATATTATAATCCAATCCTAACCCTCCAATCTATTTAATCCAATGGCCTACATTTCGATGGCAGAATTGAAAATATACACAAATCTAATACACATCAGCTGTAAAAATTAATGTGAAAATGGTAAAATTGGAACGATTCACTACAATGGTGGTTGGCAATATTAAAAACTGGAGATAACGATTAAAACAAAAAATACAACACGTCCTTTCACTTCCCCATTTCTCTCTCTAACTAACTTCCCGCTCTCTGTAACTCACTTCCATCTTCTATCAAGCTTTGATCTTCCATCTTGACATGAAGAACACGACAACAGTTCATTAAAAACCATCCTAACCATCTTCCATCTTCTATGAAGCTTTCATCTTTCATCATCCATCTTTGCAGGAAGAACACAGCAACAATTCAGCGTCGAAAACAACATTCTTTGCAGGAAGAACACAGCAACAATTCATCTTTCATCAAGCTATAAAATTTTAAACCATAAAAAGATTTCACCTTTTACAGCAAAAAGTTACGATTTTTATGGTAAAAAACAAACACCTCACATAACTGAATCTGGATTCACTACAGTGAATCTGGATTCACTGCAGTGAATCTAAATTCACGCATGCGTGTCTTCGTTTTTTAATTGGTTTCTTCAAAAAACAGGAAACTTTTCAGACTAAAAGGTGAAATTTTTCACCTTTTACAACAAAAAGTTACGATTTTTTATGGTAAAAAACAAACACCTCATATAACTAGATCTGGATTCACTGCAGTGAATCTAGATTCACACATGCGTGCCTTTGTTTTTCAACTGGTTTTCCAACTGGTTTCTTCAAAAAATAGGAAACTTTTCAAAAAATTGGAAAATTTTCACCTTTTATAACAAAAAGCTACGATCTTTAAGGTTAAAACTAAAACTTTTAGACGAAAAATCAAACAAATTTCATAAACTTACCATTAAAACGTCAAAATAATTTAACGATGACAAAGGTTGAAGACGGTGGTTGAAGATGAAGGTTGAAGATGAAGGTAGAAGAAGACCGTTGATAGAGATGTAGTTGAAGGCAAACGTAGCATTAGATAAGTTGGGACGAGTTTTGGAGACAGAGAGAGTTGTCGTGACTTTTTGGATAGGGAGATGTTGAAGAGAGACAGAGAAAAAGAGAGTTGCTGTGATTTTGGAGAGAGAGAGATATGTTGTGACTTTTGGAGAACTCAACAGACATGCATTCATTACATCTGATAAGTGGCTGTTAATTTTACATGATTACCCTTATGCAGCTGTAATAGTATTATAATCCCAGCCATTGGATGAATCTAGATCCAATGGAGAGGATTGGTTTTTAGTTTTTAGGATAGTGAGGTTTTTATTTGAACCTCTCCCTATATATATATATATATATATATATGCGGGATCATGTGCACCGTCACTACCAAGCAAAAAAATTACATGCTTAGTACAAACATAACTCATTTTTTCTCGAATATATATATAATAATATATTTATATATATATATAGTATATCTATATATATATATGATACATGTCGAATATATGTTATACATGTAATATATATATATAATAGTATATAATATATAGTATATATATATATATATATATATATATATATCTATATATATATATATATATATATATATATCTAATATATATATATAATATATAATATATATATTATAATATATATTAATAATATATATATATATATATATAATATATATATATTATATATATATAGACCAGCACAACACACACATATATATATATATATATATGTGTGTGTGTGTGTGTATATCATATATAATGTATGTATAAACATATATATATATAATGTGTATATATAATACATATACACGACACAATATATATATATATAGATATATATATATATATATTATATATATTATATAATATACTATATATAATATATAATATACACACACATGTGTATATATATATATATATATATATATATATTATATATTATTATATATATAATATATATTTATATATATATATATATATAAATATTTATATATTATATATATTAAAAGCAGCGCACTGTATTAAAAGACAGAGGACTTATCGCGAGCCGATTCTCTGTCACTGACGTTTGTGGTGTACTATTGCTATTCTGAACTCGCTATACATGACGTAGTTTTTTCCTTCAAATAGAAGCACGCCTAGTTGAAAGTTCTTGAACTTTTTACCCTTGGATGGGGACAAATTTTCAAAACTGACTTGTTTTGAAGTTTATTCTTAAAAACAGGCATGTTTCCAACTTAATTTCAAAAACCGACCCGGTTGACTAAAACTGGATCGGTTTTTGAAAAAAAAATTCACAAACTTTACGTGAGTTCAACTCCCGTGAACTTTTGTTATGAGAAAAAACTTCACGGGAGTTCAACTCACGTGAACTTTTGTTATGAGAAAAAACTTCACGGGAGTTCAACTCCCGTGAAGTTTGTGAACCTTTTTTTTTCAAAAACCGACTCAGTTTCAATCAACTGGGTCGTTTTTTGAAATTAAGTTGGAAACGGGTCTTTTTTTGAAAATAAATTTTAAAACCGGTCTGTTTTGAAAATTCCTCCCCTTGGATGGACTTGTTCATTTATCTAGAGATAATATCTGTCAAATTTCACCTAGGATAAAAGAATAAAAAAATTATTTGCCTAAGGGGGGTTCTACCTGCAAAAATTAAACTACGCGGATAGCAAGTTCAAACAACGATTCTAAAGGTGTCTACCTGCAATTAACCCTGGTTGTGAGTCTGTGACCATGTTCATACAATTCTATGCATGTGTACATAGTAGTAACTAATGTAGTTTCCTTGTGGAAACAGATAGCACTATTTTTGGAGCAGGTGTGGAAAAATCAGCAGAGAGAAAGCTGCCGAGTGTGCAAAGCACCAAAAGGGCAAAAAAAAAAAAGGAAAAAAAAAGGTAATCGGCGATGATGGCGGAGACATTGGCGGATTCTCTGTCCTTTTGTCTCTCACACTCCATAACGCTCCCCCTCTCTCCCCCCTTTAAAACCTTGGAATTTTGGAAAACTCACCTCCACAGTCAAATTAAGCGCGGGAAATCCAAGATTAAATAACTAATCCACATGCTTTACCCTTTTTTAATTAAACTAATTGGCTTGTTATAAAGTATTTGCATGCGAGTCCAAGCTTTTCATCGCATGCGTGGTGGTGATCAATTGGTTCTAGCTCTTGCCCCTTCTAGAACTTTTCTTCGCAAATTGAGTATATTAGTTTAATCGTCTCAAATTATATATAGCATTCATGCATTATTTGTTATGATTGTTATTTCCTTTTCGTGAAATTGAAAAATATTAGCTTACATGCATCTCGGAGGTGAAAGATGTATAAAAAGCTCTCTAGCCCTCTTTAAATTTGTATATTTGAGATTGTCACTGGTCTTCATGAATTATTATTGCTTGTAAACCGAGCTAGTTCCGTTAATGATCCATAACGATGTGTCCGTGCGTACTTAATTCATGATCATCGATCCACATACATCATCACAAATAGGAGAGAGCTCTTATAGTGTCTGAATTAATTTAATCGATTAAAGTTGTCACTTTGCTTCATCTATTTAATTAATTTTAGCTTGCCACTAAAAATTTCCCATTCTTATGTTGTTGATTAAGATTATTAAACTTGTTATTAATGAAAATTAAAATACTAGTAAATTCCGTTCGCCAAGTAAAGCATCTCTCATATTTCTCTTTTGACTCCTTTAGCCGATATATCCTTTCTGCTGATTTGTGGTAAAGCATCCCCCCGCCTCTCTCTCTCTTAGGGATAAGGAAAAAAATTTGTTACATTGCGTAAACTTTGCACTATGATCCCGAATAAAACGTTGAGTTAATAAAGTTCAAAGATATTGTCATGCTCCAATTTGGCTTAACATGGAAACTTTTTGACGCGAACCCCATTTAGTTTTAGTTTAACAATAAACAAATATTTCCCTAATTAAGGTAGATTTACAACCTCGATTCCAAATCTCCGAATTTAATTTCTTCAAAAATAAATTTTTATCTTTAATATCTCCCTTAATCAGCATTTAAAACTTTCTTTCATGTTAGTTCGCATGAACTAACAAAAATTTGCACGCGCAATAACTAGCCAACAATTTTAAGCTCATGCTGGGATTATGTCTTTAATTTTTTGTATAACTTCCTAAGTATTAGATAGGCTTAAAGGTCTATCATGATTAGAAGGTTAGGTCTCACCATGATATAGAATTAGAATCCTATTCTAATTAGAAAGTTAGGTTAGAGATACGATTTTTTGTTTCTCTATCTATAATATTGACGCAGCGCAGAAGTGATAGCCTCGGAATCTACCAAGTGCGTTCTATGAATCCACAAAGAACAATCTTCGAATCAACGAAAAAAGTTGAATCCACGAAGAAAATATCGAAAAGAGAAATTTTACTGATCAAAAGTTATCCCTCTAGGGCTTACAAGACTCTGTTTAAATAGAAAAGAAAAAAGACTCCTACTACGACTCAAGTTTTACCAAAAACATAAATAACAAAACTCTTCCCAAAAAGTCTCTTTAAGATTAGAGAAGTCAATCAGTCAAATATGAGATCAAACCAGATTTGTTTCAATCAAAACAGACTCCATTTTTTTTAAAAATACTAAAAATAGTAAAAACTTGACAAAAATGCTGACATCTCTCAAATCGGAGGGGATTTGACGAAATGGACGGCGACAAACCGAATTTCGTTGGGTTTGGTTGGCCCCGTAAAAAAACACGATTTTCATATATAATTCGTCTAATTCCGACTTACGGTTTGAAAATTATGATCCGTTTTCACATCAAGTTATTTCCTCGACCGGGAACAAGTTTGGGCTTGCGGCTATCACGTTTTAACATAAGCATGTCTACCGTGTTGCTTGAAAAGAGTTCGACCCCGAGCTTACACTTGCATGAAGGAGTTGTTTCTTCTGGCAAGTAATACTCAAACAAATCTGCAACATTGAAGCTGGGAGAAATAGCCAAATCTGAAGGAATGTCAACGATATAAGCATTGTCACTAATCTTCTTCAATATTTTGCATGGACCATATTTTTTATTCTTCAGCTTGTTGTATGTACCCACTGGAAAACGTTCTTTTCGCAGAAACACCATCACCATGTCTCCCTCTTCAAACATCTTCTTCCTCTTGTGTCGATCAGCATCGGCCTTATATTTATTATTAGACTGCTCTGTCTTCTCTTTCACTTCCTGTTGGATAGCACGTATCTTTTCAGCCATATGATCTGTAGAAACACTCTGTCCTGGAAGCTTAGGAAGTGGAACTAGGTCAAGTAATAGTTCAGAAGCCTTCCATATACAATCACAAAGGGAGCATTGCCCGTAGTTCGATTCTCCATACAATTATAAATAAACTCATGATGTGCCAGAGCAAGATCTCACTGTTTCAGACGATTGCCAGAAATGGATCTAAGAAGGTTATCGAGAGTACGATTCACCACTTCAGTTTGTCTGTTAGTTTGAGGATGGTAAGCAGTACTGAATTTAAGTGAAGTATTAAAGCGCTGCCACAAAGTCCTCCAAAAGTGGGATAAGAACTTGGAATCGCGATCAAATGTGATGGATTTTGGCACTCCATGAAGGCGAACTATCTCCTGATAGAAAAGATTGGCAATGTTGCTAGCATCTGCAGTCTTCTTGCATGGAATAAAGTGTGACATCTTTGAAAATCTGTCAACAACAACAAAAATAGAATCTATACCTCGTTGGGTTCTAGGGAGTCCCAACACAAAATCCATTAAGATATCGTGCCATGGTGCTTCAAGAACAGGTAACGATGTATACAATCCCGTATTTTGGGTTTGCCCCTTAGCAACTTGACAAACTGAACAATACCTCACATATTTTTCCGTTCCCTTCTTCAGTTGAGGCCGGTAATATTGCTCTTAAATGGAAGCAGTCATCTTGTCACGCCCCAAATGTCCTCCTCTTCATGATCCACCATATTCACAACACTTCTTTTAGGGCACTGATTGGATCAATGATCAGGTTGACCATATATGTAGCACTTGATTGGGTCAGACTTGGTATATAAGTTCGGTGGTGTAGCCTTCTTTGTTATAGTTTTTGTCGCTGAACCCTTGGCCTTCTTGGTTATAGCATCCTTATCAGAAATAGTTGAAGATTGTTTATTCCCATAACGATTAAAGCTCGTGCGCGACTCGTCGGAAGCTACCCATGATCCTCTATTATTTCGTCCAAGTTGTCGTTCCACCTTTTCGGCTACGCTAACCGTGTCTGCCAAGGAATATGTCTGTTGCAAAGAAACACGATCCTGTATCACTATCCTCAATCCCCCAGTATATTGATACATATGTTGGGCCTCGTTCTCATTTAAGTTGTTGCGGGATGACGGTCGATAAAATTCCTGTGTGTAGTCATCAACGGTTCTTCCATCTTGCTTATAATTCTGGTATTGTCCAAAAAAGATTTGTTCATAATCACTCGGCAAGAAACGAGCTTTCAATAGTTTCTTCATCTTTTCCCACCTATCGACTTTCGGCTTTCCTTGATTAGATCGATTCAGACAAACTAATTCCCACTAAGCTAAAGCTCCATCTTTGAGTCGGTAGGCCACTAATTTTACCCTGCGCTCTTCTGGGATCTCCATATATTCAAAGAACCTCTCTACTTCTGCAATCCAATCAAGGAATTCTTCGATATGAAGTTGGACATTGAAATATGGCAGATCCATCTTCATCTTGAACCCTCCAGCATCATAATTATCCCTTTATCGACGGTCTCTGTGATAATCACCGCGGCGTGGGACTTCATAGCCATCGTCATCGTTGTTGAATTCATCAACGGTCTCTGTGATAATCACCGCGGCGTGGGACTTCATAGCTAGGGGTGTCTAAGTCCGGGCTCCGGGCCAGACCCGGGCCTTCTCTTTGGTGCCCGGCCCGAAATAGTGAATTTTTTTATTTTTTATTTTTTATATTTTTTATATGTATTATATATGTATAATATATGTATATATAAATAAATATAATATGTATAATATATGTATATATAATATATTTTTATATATGTATAATATATGTATATATATATATAATATATGTATATATATTATATTTCTACATATGTATAATATGTCATATGTGTGTATATATATACTCTCTCTTATATAAGTATATATATGTATAAGTATCTCTCTTATATAAGTATATATATGTATAAGTATATATAAGTATACTTATGTATGTATGTATATACTCTCTCTAAGTATACTCTCTCTTATATATGTATACTCTCTCTTATATAAGTATATATAAGTATACACTCTCTTATATATGTATAATATATATGTGTATATATATATATATATATATATACTAATATACTCTCTCTCTTAGTATATATAAGTATACTCTCTCTTATATATGTATAATATGTGTGTGTGTGTGTGTGTGTGTATACTCTCTATCTTAGTATATAAGTATATATAAGTATAGTATATTACAACGGCTACTTCTTCTCCATTTGCCTAACGGACAATGACTACTTATGCGATTCTCTCTCTCTCTCTCAAGTTATAACTTATAAATATATACAATATATTTACATATAATATATGTATATATTACATAATATTTTGTAAGTATATACTAATACATAATTATATAAAATATAATAATATTAAACTAATTTTTAGTATTTTTTATTAAAAAAAAGAAAAGAAAAGAAATTTAAAAAAACCTAGTTGGGATGTACTTATCTATTGTGATACGACGAATTTTAAAATAAATTTATACTTGTAATTTGTAAATAATTTATTAATTATTAATAAAGAATTTTTTTTATAATTTTTTTATTTGTAATTTATGTCATTTTAAGTGATTAATAAAATTATTTTTTTATTATTATTTTTTTGTATAATTTAAAATTTAAATAAAATTAAAAAAAATTGATTAAAAAATTTAAAAAAAAATCGCGGCCAGAACCCGGCCCGGGTACCCGGTCCGGGCTCCGATTTTGCCCGGGCCGAGCACCGGATTTTCGGAGCGCGGGCCGAGCCGGTCGCCGGTCCGAATGACGTATGGTCTAATAGGACGGGTCTATTCATAGCCATCGTCATCGCTGTTGAATTCATCATATGGAGTCAGATCACGTCGTAGGTGACCATCAAAGCGATTTCGAACTCCCGCAGTGTTCAGACACTCCACTGCCACTGCAAGCCACTCCATGGCAGTCTTCATCTGATTAATATTGGTCTTCAGTACGTCGAACTCAGTTTGAGAGATAGGGGCTTCATCGCCTACCATCGGATCGGAGGAACCTGCTCTGATACCAATTGACTCAGCGCAGAAATGATAGCCTCAAAATCCACCAAGGGCGTTTTCTGAATCCACAAAGAACAATCTTTGAATCCACGAAGAACTTCGAATCTACAAAGAAATTATTGAAACGAGAAATTTTATTAATCAAAAGTTATTCCTCTAGAGCTTACAAGACTCTGCTTAAATAGAAAAGAAACAAGACTCCTACTATGGCTCAAGTTTTACTAAAAATAGAAATAACAAAACTCTTCCTAAAAGGACTCTTTAAGATTAGGGAAGTCAATCGGTCAAATCTGAGGTCAAACCGGATTTGTTTCCTAATCAAAATAGACTTCTAAAACATTACTAAAGATAGTAAAAACTAACAAAAACGCTGATATCTCTCAAACCGGAGAGAATTTGGCAAAATGGATGGTGGAAAAACGAACTTTGGTAGGTTTGGTTAGCCTCGTCTAGAAAAAATACGCGATTTTCATATATAATTCGTCCAATTCTGACTTACGATTTGAAAGTTATAACCCGTTCTTCATAGTAAGTTATTTTCCTCGACCGGGACCGCGTTTGGGCTTGCGACTGTCCCGCTTCAACATAAACATGTCCGTCGTGTTGGGAATGAGCGTGTATGAACCTTGTATGATAATAACAAACTCCTATTAACGTTCTGATCTGTGTGTTGAGTTGTGTAGGTTGCAGGTTGAACGGAAAAGGATTGTGTGTGTGTGTGTGTGTGTGTGTGTGTGTGTGTGTGTAAAATTTATAACAAATATATAATTAATATATATACTTTTATATATACTTATACATATATATTTATATACTATATATATATATATATATATATGTGTGTGTGTGTGTGTGTGTGTGTGTGTGTGTGTGTGTGCATACTATTTCCAAAGCCCAAGAAAATTTGTTTTATAAGATTTTTGCGGGAGGATATTTCAGTGAATAATTGTGTGTCACGTGGCATATGGGGTGCAGAAAAAGAGGTACAAAAACAGAGTCCTATACGAGAACGTGCACAGAGTTTCTATAGGTGTTTTGACTTTTCTATGGTCCCATATTGTGCCACATGTCATATCCAAGGGGCAGAATTAAACCCTAAGAAGATTAGGGTTAGCAAAGCCTACTTAAAGGCTATTAATGACTGCAGACAAAATATGAACGCAGAAATACAGAAAATTACAACAGAATTCGCAGTTCCTCCTCCTCGCGTAGGCTTCACCCAAAAATTCGTAGAAATTCACAAAAATCTCCATTTTGTAATCTGTCAGAAGTTGTATGAAATAGACTCAGAGATGGAACCTTCAATACTAGTTTTACAGTGAGTACTACTTCAAAAAATTCCAGATTGACGTGACATCCTTGTGCTGAATACAACAGAATATGTAGATCCTCCCCCTTGCGCAAGCTTCGCTCAAAAATTCGTGGAAATTCGTAGAAATATCTGTTTTGTGATCCGTCAGAAGCCATGAGAAGTAGACTCAGAGTCAGACACGTCAATACTAGTTTTATAGAAATTACTATTTCAAAAAATTCCAGATCGACGCGACATCCTTTCACAGAAGACAGCAGAATATGCAGATCCTCATCCTTGCGCAGGCTTCGCTCAAAAATTCATAGAAATTTGTAGAAATCTCCATTTTGTAATATGTCAGAAGCTGTATGAAGTAGACTTAGAGACTGACACGTATATATTAGCATTACAGAGAGTTTTACTTTAGAAAGTTCCAGATTAACGAAACAAAGACAATATTGAGCATCTCTAAAACTTTGTTCCTTTTATTTTATTCGTTGTCGATCTGTATTATCTTTTTCACTTATTTTGAACTCTAGATATGTTTTAGGTTGGGTTGCGGACTATGAGGTTGTAGTTCATAGGAATTGTTAGTAGATTCAGTTTATATAGTGGTGGTAACCATCGAATCTTGTCGGGGAGGACGATTACGGTGGGTAGCTAATCTTACTAGGTGTAAGGGGTTGTGAAACTATTTTGCTAGTGATTCTGGTTGCAGGACATAGGTGTAAAACCCCGAAAATTTGAATACTTCATGATAAATAATAATAAATATGTTATACATGTATAAATAATATATTATGATGTTTGAGTATGCTAGGAACTGATTTGAGATCAATTCAATGTATATATGTATATATGTGAGTACAAATACACAAATCATGCACAAAGGCCAAGAGTGAGAATCTGGGAATTTTGACTAGTTGAGAGTTTCTATGTTTTTCTTACTGATTCATTAAGAATCTGGAAAAGTGTATAATACCAACGTTGTAGGTCTCTTCAAGTGCTTTCCAACAAATCTTAGATCACCTTATTCCGAGGTCGTATGAGAAAGTTATAGCCAAAATACCGAAGAGAATATTCCTAGTCAGACTGAATTTCCAGTTTCGGGTTTCGGGTTTCGGGTTTCGGGTTTGCTGCTATATATATACATGTTATATCACGAAAATCACCTCTTTTCTTCTGTTTTACAAACCCTAGCAGCCCCCCTCTTCTCTCCCAAACCCTAGATCCGTTCTTGGAGGATTTTGGAGGAGCCGACGCGAGATCCATCGGTGTTCAGCGAAGGAGGATCATTCTCACTTATTTTTGGGAGTTCATCTACACCCCTCAGGCGAGTAACTTCTCGCCCAACTCCACCCCTTTTGTTTTCATGCAAAGTTTGAGTTTTTATTGAATTTATTGGGCCAAAAATCGTATTTTCTTGTAGAGATAGTAGATCTATATGGTACATGTTATGAGAATCATGTTTTCAACTTTAAAAGCTCACCAAAGGACTTTTATCAATAAGATCTAGATCTGAAATTGCCTAAACAAGAGTTAAATCATTTTTTTACAGTTATTAAAACGTTTTTGGTTTGTTTCTCATGGATTTAGAATATTAAAAATGTAGATTTCAAGCTTGGGGTTAGTTGTTTATCTTTAGTATGATTTTTGAATCGTTAAAACTCTTGTTATCGTAGAATATCAAATCTTGTTTCAGGTTTCGAGCTGACAGAAACCCAGAATTGGGTTTCTGTCCGCTTGGCGATCGACCGGAGCGGTCGACCGCCGAGCTCCCAGTTGGACGAGTTATTAGCTCAGGGTTTTATTCGTCGGAGTCATTCCGTGGGGCGCGCCGGTCCTCTTCGTGAAGAAGAAGGACGGTAGTATGAGATTATGCATAGATTATAGAGAGTTGAACAATGTCACTATCCGGAATAGGTACCCACTACCTAGGATTGATGACTTGTTTGACCAGTTGCAGGGTGCGTAGTATTTCTCGAAGATTGATCTTCGTTCTGGTTATCATCAGTTGCGGGTTCGGGAGATGGATATTCCCAAGACCTCTTTTCTTACTCGATATGGGTCTTTCGAGTTCTTGGTCATGCCATTTGGGTTGACCAATGCACCCGCGGTATTCATGGACTTGATGAACCGGGTGTTCCGTCCCTTCTTAGATCAGTTCGTGATCGTTTTCATCGATGATATTCTCATTTACTCGAGGTCGGAGGCGGATCACGAGGAGCATGTGCGGATAGCATTGAGGACTATGCAGGAGCATCAGCTGTATGCTAAGTTCAGCAAATGCGAGTTTTGGCTTTCAGAAGTCAGATTCCTTGGCCACGTCATTAGTAGAGAGGGCATAGCAGTGGACCCGGCTAAGGTTATGGCAGTTCTTAATTGGGAGCCACCGAAGACGGTGACAGAGATTCACAGCTTTTTTGGGTTTAGCTGGATATTACAGGAAGTTCATTCAGGACTTCTCGAAGGTTGCGACGCCTATTACACACCTTACGAAGAAGGGTGTACCGTTCATATGGAGCATGGAGTGCCAGAAGGCCTTTGATATATTGAAGACTAAGTTGACTACAGCGTCGGTTTTGACTATTCCGAGCAGCGACAGGACATTCGTCGTATACACAGATGCAGCTTGGGAGGCATATTAATGCAGACTCAGAGGGTAGTAGCTTATATCTCACGGTAGTTGAAGGTGCATGAGCAGAGCTATCCAACTCATGAATCGGGGTTGGCAGCAGTGGTAATTGCGCTAAAGTCTTGGAGGCACTACCTGTATGGGGTGCAGTTTGAGTTATTCGCAGACCTGAGGTTGGAGGAACCAGTGCATTCTTGGGAGCTATGTCAGTGCAGCCATCTTGGAGTGACAGAGTTGTCAGAGCTCAGTTGGAGGACTCTTGGATTCAAACCCGTAAGGGGGAGATTTCCAAAGAGATTAAGGCAGACTGGTCCATTGGAACAGATGGAGGATTACGGATGAAGGGTAGATTGGTTATGCCAGCCAGTGTAGAGTTGAAGAGAGAATTATTGGATGAGGCGCACCGTACTCGGTACACAGTCGTCCAGGGACTACCAAGATGTACAAAGACCTGAAGAGGCGTTTCTAGTGAAGTGGTATGCGGAGAGAGATTGTAGACTATGTGGCTATATGTTTTACCTGTCAGCAGGTGAAGGCAGAGTATCAGAGACCAACAGGGACACTGCAGCCTTTACCCATTCCAGAGTGGAAGTGGGCAGATATTTCTATGGACCTTATTGTAGAGTTGTCGAAATCGAAGAAAGAGAATAATTCGATTTGGGTGGAAATGGATGGACTGATGAAGTCAATACATTTTTATTCCAGCAAGGACTAACTATACAGCTGAGATGTATGTGAGGATACCTATTCAAGAGACTATTCGACTTCATGGAATTTCAGATGCGATAGCATCGGATTTAGATTTCAGTGTTCATTCCACATTTTTGGAGGAGTTTCCAGGACTCAATTGGCAGCAGGCTATCTTATAGCAGCGTTTTCCACCCCCAGACGAATGGACAGACGGAGAGGGTGAATCGCAATCGAGGAGCTTGTGGCGAATCACATTTCACCACCACCACCAGTAGCCGAAACCGCCATTTCTCAAGAAAATGAGACAAATAAGTTTCAGAAGGGCAAGGAAGGGAGTGCTAAGAGAGGGCACGTCGGAGACAAGGGTAAGAACAAGAGACCCTTATATCGACCTCAGCAGCAGCAGTAGAGCCCTCATAAGAAGGGATCCCAGCTGGATCGGAGAGAAAGTCAGCAGCACAAATTCTGGGGATCTTGTTTTAATTGTCGCAAGGTCGGACACAAGGCATTAGAGTGCCGCAGTGCACTAGCAAGAACTCAGATGGGATATGGTCCAATTCAGCAGCAGCAGAAGACTGAAGGACAGGTTCTAGCAGTTCGGGAGGTTTCCCAGGGGCAGATTGTCCCATATTCTCCAGCACCAGTGATAGAGCAGTCTTTAGCCACCGGCAGAGTATATGCAGTAGTTCCGCATGATCATGGAGCTAATGGAGCAGTTTTGGAGGGTACGTTCTTTGTGAATTCCTTTTTCCACCCGTATTCTTTTCGATTCGGAATCGTCGCATTCCTTCATATCGCATGCATTTATGGCTAGACTCCAGCTTGTAGCTCAGCTTCTAGACACCCCTTTTATCTGTTCCCACCCCTTTAGGTGAGGTATCGCTTCTGGAGAGCGTTTGTAGGAGGTGTACCGTCAGTTTAGACGAGTCAGAGTTTATAGTCGATTTGATAGTGTTGCGTATGTCCGAGTTCGATGTCAGTCTTGGTATGGATTGGTTATCTTCCTACCATGTTAGCATTGACTGCTTTGCGAAGACAGTCAAGTTGCGAGCGTCCGACGGGTCCGAGAGCGGAGTCATTTCTGGCGTACATCGAGGAGGTGATGCGACGGGATCAGGGTGCTGAGTTATTGGAGACTAGAGTTGTCTCAGAGTATCAGGATGTCTTTCAGGACATACCTGGATTACCTCCAGTGAAAGAGGTGGAGTTCTGCATCGAGTTGCAGCCAGGCACAGCCCCGATATCCCGCGCACCCTATCGTATGGCACCAGCTGAAATGAGAGAGCTTCAGACCCAGTTGGACGAGTTGTAGCTCAGGGTTTTATTCGCCGGAGTCATTCTCCGTGGGGCGCGCCGGTCCTCTTCGTGAAGAAGAAGGACGGTAGTATGAGATTATGCATAGATTATAGAGAGTTGAACAAGGTCACTATCCGGAATAGGTACCCACTACCTAGGATTGATGACTTGTTTGACCAGTTGCAGGGTGCGCAGTATTTCTCGAAGATTGATCTTCGTTCTGGCTATCATCAGTTGCGGGTTCGGGAGATGGATATTCCCAAGACCGCCTTTCTTACTCGATATGGTTCTTTCGAGTTCTTGGTCATGCCATTTGGGTTGACCAATGCACCCGCGGTATTCATGGACTTGATGAACCGGGTGTTCCGTCCCTTCTTAGATCAGTTCGTGATCGTTTTCATCGATGATATTCTCATTTACTCGAGGTCGGAGGCGGATCATGAGGAGCATCTACGGATAGCATTGAGGACTCCTCAGGAGCATCAGTTGTATGCCAAGTTCAGCAAGTACGAATTTTGGCTTTCAGAAGTCAGATTTCTTGGCCATGTTATCAGTAGAGAGGGGATAGCAGTGGACCCGGCTAAGGTCACGGCAGTTCTTGATTGGGAGCAACCAAAGACGGTGATATAGATTCGCAGCTTTTTGGGTTTAGCTGGATATTACAGGAAGTTCATTCAGGACTTCTCAAAGATTGCAACACCGATTACACACCTTACGAAGAAGGGTGTACAGTTCATATGGAGCAAGATTGTCCCATATTCTCCAGCACCAGTGATAGAGCAGTCTTTAGCCACCGGCAGAGTATATGCAGTAGTTCCGCATGATCATGGAGCTAATGGAGCAGTTTTGGAGGGTACGTTCTTTGTGAATTCTTTTCCCGCCCGTATTCTTTTCGATTCGGGAGCTTCGCATTCTTTCATCTCGCATGCATTTATGACTAGACTCCAGCTCGTAGCTCAGTCTCTAGACACCCCTTTATCTGTTTCCACCCCTTTAGGTGAGGTATCGCTTCTGGAGAGCGTTTGTAGGAGGTGTACCGTCAGTTTAGACGAGTCGGAGTTCATAGTCGATTTGATAGTGTTTCATATGTCCGAGTTCGATGTCATCCTTGGTATGGATTGGTTATCTTCCTACCATGTTAGCATTGACTGCTTTGCGAAGACAGTCAAGTTGCGAGTGTCTGACGGTCCGAGAGCGGAGTCATTTCTGGCGTACATCGAGGAGGTGATGCGACGGGATCAGGGTGCTGAGTTATTGGAGACTAGAGTTGTCTCAGAGTATCAGGATGTCTTTCAGGACATACCTGGGTTACCTCCTGTGAGAGAGGTTGAGTTCTGTATTGAGTTACAGCCAGGCACAGCCCCGATATCCCGCGCACCCTATCGCATGGCGCCAGCTGAGATGAGGGAGCTTCAGACCCAGTTGGATGAGTTGTTAGCTCAGGGTTTTATCCGTCGGAGTCATTCTCCTTGGGGCGCACCGGTCCTCTTCGTGAAGAAGAAGGATGGTAGTATGAGATTATGCATAGATTATAGAGAGTTGAACAAGGTCACTATCCGGAATAGGTACCCACTACCTAGGATTGATGACTTGTTTGACCAGTTGCAGAGTGCGCAGTATTTCTCGAAGATTGATCTTCGTTCTGGCTATCATCAGGTGCGGGTTAGGGAGATTGATATTCCCACCCCAAGACCGCTTTTCTCACTCGATATGGTTCTTTCGAGTTCTTGGTCATGCCATTTGGATTGACCAATGCACCCGCGGTATTCATGGACTTGATGAACCGGGTTTGGATCAGTTCGTGATCGTTTTCATCGATGATATTCTCATTTACTCGAGGTCGGAGGCGGATCACGAGGAGCATCTGCGGATAGCATTAAGGACTATGCAGGAGCATCAGCTGTATGCTAAGTTCAGCAAATGCGAGTTTTGGCTTTCAGAAGTCAGATTCCTTGGCCACGTCATCAGTAGAGAGGGCATAGCAATGGACCCGGCTAAGGTCACGACAGTTCTTGATTGGGAGCCACCGAAGACGGTGACAGAGATTCGCAGCTTTTTGGGTTTAGCTGGATATTACAGGAAGTTCATTCAGGACTTCTCGAAGGTTGCGACGCCTATTACACACCTTACGAAGAAGGGTGTACCGTTCATATGGAGCATGGAGTGCCAGAAGGCCTTTGATATATTGAAGACTAAGTTGACTACAGTGCCGGTTTTGACTATTCCGAGCAGCGACAGGACATTCGTCGTATACACAGATGCATCGTTAGCAGGCTTGGGAGGCATATTAATGCAGACTCAGAGGGTAGTAGCTTATATCTCACGGTAGTTGAAGGTGCATGAGCAGAGCTATCCAACTCATGAATCGGGGTTGGCAGCAGTGGTAATTGCGCTAAAGTCTTGGAGGCACTACCTGTATGGGGTGCAGTTTGAGTTATTCGCAGACCTGAGGTTGGAGGAACCAGTGCATTCTTGGGAGCTATGTCAGTGCAGCCATCTTGGAGTGACAGAGTTGTCAGAGCTCAGTTGGAGGACTCTTGAATTCAAACCCGTAAGGGGGAGATTTCCAAAGAGATTAAGGCAGACTGGTCCATTGGAACAGATGGAGGATTACGGATGAAGGGTAGATTGGTTATGCCAGCCAGTGTAGAGTTGAAGAGAGAATAATTGGATGAGGCGCACCGTACTCGGTACACAGTCGTCCAGGGACTACCAAGATGTACAAAGACCTGAAGAGGCGTTTCTAGTGAAGTGGTATGCGGAGAGAGATTGTAGACTATGTGGCTAGATGTTTTACCTGTCAGCAGGTGAAGGCAGAGGACCAGTAGGATCACGTCAGCTTTTAACCATTCCGGAGTGGAAGTGGGCAGATATTTCTATGGACCTTATTGTAGAGTTGTCGAAATCGAAGAAAGAGAATAATTCGATTTGGGTGGAAATGGATGGACTGATGAAGTCAATACATTTTTATTCCAGCAAGGACTAACTATACAGCTGAGATGTATGTGAGGATACCTATTCAAGAGACTATTCGACTTCATGGAATTCCAGATGCGATAGCATCAGATTGAGATTTCAGTGTTCATTCCACATTTTTGGAAGGGTTTCCAGGATTCTTTTGGGTAACAGATTTATCGTACTGTAGTGCATTTCATCCATAGATGGATGGTCAGACGGAGAGAGTAAATTAGATGTTGGAAAACAGATGCCGGGCTTGTGTCATTGACTTTCAAGGTAGCAATTCGGAAGACGGAAAAAGGTTACGACGAGATACATTGGACCGTATCAGATTTTGGAGAGCATTGGAACTGTGTCATACAGACTAAATCTTCTAGAATCGATGTCTAGTATACACAATGTATTTCATGTTTCTATGCTTAAGAAACAATTACGTGATGAAGAACAGTAGTGAGTGTTGAACGCATTAGAAATTTAGCTTCAGGATGGTTTGACTACGATTGAAATCCCAGTTTGTATACTTGCTAGAGAAGACGAAAAATTTAGAAACAAGACATTTTTTTTCTTGGAGAAAACTCAGTGGAACCAGAAAGGAGTTGAGATGATCTTCAGGGTCGCGAAGATGTTATGCCGCGCGACTTCCTGAACCTATTGAGGAAGTGCATTGATTTATGTGTACGATTATTTGTGTGGTTATATTTTGATTTAACGCTAGAATGAGGATATTTTCACTTAATTCTTAATCTTTCGGAACACATGGTATATATATGGGGGGTTCCTTGTTTGGATTTTTCGCCCGACGTACTAGTTCCATTCGATTAAGGGTTGAGTGAGAATTGAGATGATCTTCAGGGTCGCGAAGATGTTATGCCGCGACTTCTTGAACCTATTGAGGAAGTGCATTGATTTATGTGTACGATTATTTGTGTGGTTATATTTTGATTTAACGCTAGAATGAGGATATTTTCACTTAATTCTTAATCTTTCGGAACACATGGTATATATATGGGGGGTTCCTTGTTTGGATTTTTCGCCCGACGTACTAGTTCCATTCGATTAAGGGTTGAGTGGGAATATAGTTATCCTGGACTGTTAAATATAAATATCCATATATGCTTATCAAGAGTAAAATTCTAAATGTTTCTGGTTGCGGGTTGAATTAGACCCACTATGTGTTTTTCTAGTATTATTATTTGCTTAAGTATGATTTCTGAATTTCGAGGACGAAATTCTTTTAAGGGGGGAAGAATGTAAAACCCCGAAAATTTGAATACTTTATGATAAATAATAATAAATATGTTATATATTTATAAATAATATATTATGATGTTTGAGTATGCTAGGAACTGATTTGAGATCAATTCAATGTATATATGTATATATGTGAGTACAAATACACAAATCATGCACAAAGGCCAAGAGTGAGAATCTGGGAATTTTGACTAGTTGAAAGTTTCTATATTTTTCACACTGATTTATTAAGAATCTGGAAAAGTGTATAATAACAAAGTTTTAGGTCTCTTCAAAAGCTTTCCAACAAATCTTAGATCACCTTTTTCCGAGGTCGTATGATAAAGTTATAGCCAAAATACCGAAGAGAATGTTCCTAGTCAGACTGAATTTCCAGTTTCGGGTTTCGGGTTTCGGGTTTGCTGCTATATATATACATGTTATATCACGAAAATCACCTCTTTTCTTCTGTTTTACAAACCCTAGCAGCCCCCCTCTTCTCTCCCAAACCCTAGATCCGTTCTTGGAGGATTTTGGAGGAGTCGACGCGAGATCCATCGGTGTTCAGCGAAGGAGGATCATTCTCACTTATTTTTTGGAGTTCATCTACACCCCTCAGGCGAGTATCATCTCGCCCAATCCCTCACCCCTTTTTCCTATGGTTTTATTTTGATTTCTCATGAGTTTTTGAAGAGCCCAACAGGTATTTTTGTATAAAAATGA
This sequence comes from Asparagus officinalis, assembly GCF_001876935.1. Classification (NCBI taxonomy): domain Eukaryota; kingdom Viridiplantae; phylum Streptophyta; class Magnoliopsida; order Asparagales; family Asparagaceae; genus Asparagus; species Asparagus officinalis. Next base: position 106,515,349 of record NC_033794.1, on the reverse strand, counting down.
GTTTCTTTACATTGTAGATTGCAAGAATCGATATTTCAGTTTGTGAAAGTTCACCCACGTTTTGTCCAATAAAGATCTAGATCTGAGGATTATTAAACAAGAGTTTAACAACGTTTTACTGTCATTAAAACATTTCAATTTGTCTTTCTCATGTATTTTGAAATATTGGGAATATGGATTTCATGCTTGAGACTAGTTATTCTTCTTCCAGAAATTTAGAACACTTGATATTGTAGAATTTTTGTCAATTTTGTTTCAGGTTTCGAGCTGACAGAAACCCAGATTTGGGTTTCTGTCCGCTCGGCGGTCGACCGCTGAGCTCGTTTTGAGGCTCTCGTTTTGAGGCTTCGGTCGACCGCAAATTTATTTCGGTCGACCGCGGCGTTCTTTCGGTCGACCGCGATGTTATTTCGGTCGACCGCAGAGCTCTTTCGGTCGACCGTGACGTTTGTTCGGTCGACCGCGGCATTTATCCAGTCGACCGCGACGTCTGGTCGGTCGACCGAGATGCCTAGCGGTCGACCGCCAGGCTCATGCCAGAGTTCGGTCGACCGGATCGGTCGACTGAAGTACTCTCTGTGGTATATTTCCACGTTTTGTACATTTTTGAATATTTGTTCAGGTTCGAGTGATTTCCTGGACTATCTGACATTGGTATATGGTCTTACTATGTACCCAGGCATGATAGAAGACCTGAGGGTACCAATTATGGATATATACACTGTTTTGACTGTGAATTAATTTAAGTAGATTTCACTATGTATCCCCTTGAGATTGGACTGTGAGTTATGAAAGTCCTCGTGTTGGACTGTGATTTATAGAAGTCCTTGGGTTGGACTGTGAATTATGAAAGTCCTCGTGTTGGACTGTGATTTATGAAAGTCCTCGCGTTGGACTGTGATTTATAGAAGTCCTCGTGTTGGACTGTGATTTATAGAAGTCCTCGTGTTGGACTATAATTAATCGAAGTCCTCGTGTTGGACATTTGACACTTAGTTTTATGAGTTTGGAAACTAAGACATAAATAGTTCCTGATTTGAACATAGTTCTTAACCCTGCATATGACTTCTTCACAGAAGTTCACGACATGATGTTGATATGGCACTTATGTAAATAATAACATGGCATTCATGTTAGCTATGGTATGACACTGTATATTGTTCTGAGATTAGCTGTATTTCTTTTATTATTGTTTCTGTTAGGGGTTTACAATTTGAGATACAAGGTATATACATGAGGGTTTCCTTATTTGGATTATTTCGCTCGACGTACCTATGCTCGTGTTGTAAATTTCTAAATACTTGAACCCTCTTTAGTAGGATCAATGATTTTAGATCTATTATACATATTATCTGTACTTTCTTATACAACGAGCCCTGTTCCCTTGGGGTTGGTTGTGATGTTACTCGCTAGCGCTTTGACGCTCGTTGTCCCTCCCCCCTTTCAGATCACGAGCCAGGAGCACGGAGAGTCGCAGGTTGATAGCGGACTACTTTAGTGTTCAGCTTTATTTTCTAGCTATGTATTATTTTCTTTGGGCTCCACTGTAGTGTGGTTAGACATTTGAGGGTATTATTCTAGAAGTTGTAAAGGTTGTATGCCTTATTTCCTTATCGCCAGACATTTGTATTCGAGACTTGTTGAGTATTTCAGTTTATCTACTCAGACCTTGATTATGTATTTCTGTATTGTTGGATGATGAGATATTTATGTGACTATTATCATTTCATCAGTATTCCCTGTATTATCTCTCACCTGTTTTGTACCTACACCAGTTGTTGATTCTACTAGATAGATGTTGATTGTGATGGTGAAACATGTTATTGCACGGTGTGGTGCATAGCAGGTTTGACATTCTTGGTTTCACCTTGGACTGCAGCCTTGTGTGAACCCAGGGGCGTCACAATAGGTGTGGGGGCCAAACGTGGATACATATGTGTATGCTTTACATTCTGCATTACTTTCTGTATATTATAACTACCTGCATTTGTGATTTAATATATCTGCATGGTTGTTTGGTTGTTTGGCTAAATTGAAAATTTATAAATTGGTCATAGCCTATTCACCCCCCTCCCCCCCCCTCCCCTAGGCTATTCCTCGATCCAACACGTCGTGTGTTCTACATCAAATCTTTTATTATTGAAGAAAAAACTAAGAATGAGAAGGAGGGAGCCACTATTATTGTAATTTAGGTCAGCATTCAACAAAAGGTGTAAACCAGATTTAAGAATAGTGTGCGAGATGCAAAGATTTTGTAGTCTTTTATGCATACAAATGATTACAACATTGGTGAGGATTTCATAGTATTTATCCATACAAAATATTACAATATTAGGAGACGGTTTCGCAGTATTTATCTGTTCAAAACATTGTAAGAAGAGAGCTTTGGAGAGAATATGAGAGTTGATTATGTATGTGACGGTGTTCTTTCTCTTGATTATGAATATTTTTATCTTGTTGATTGTGGGTTGGCTTCCGAGTCGCGATGATCATAGTAAGTAAGGAGACTAAAATCCCCAACAAGTAATATCAAAGCGATGATGATGAATCTAGGAGTAAGTTTGTAACATAGATGTTGTGCAAGATCGAAGTTCGGCATTACAAGAATCAAGATGAATAAGAAAAGAAAAAAAAGGATCACATGAAGAGAAAAAGAAAAAAAACCATGTGACGATGAAGGAATTTGGTGAACTTAATGATCTAGTGTTCAGGTCTCTTGGTGTTTGCTGTTTTATGTGATGAATTTTTTTTAATTAGATCCAATAACTGAGGTTGATTGGAGTGTAGATGGGTGAATTGAAGGCGGATTTTAGCGATCCATGAGTAGCTTTTTAGGTTTTGGAGTGCTCTGAATATGATAGAAGGATCTAATTTTTTAGAATATGTTCAAATTGATTGGAAAGTGCTAGGAAGTTCTGATTGGTGTTAGTGAGATAGATTTGATGGCAGATATGGTTAACAACTATGTGATGGGTGAGACCAATGTAAATAATTAGACGTGATTTTAGCAATAGAGTTATTGGCGTGCAATTATCTAGGGTCATCGCAAGAGTAAGAGATGGATGATATGTGTAGCCTCGAGGAGTGCCAGAATGGGTGGAGCTTTAAAATGGGCACAACCGAGTGACGCACATGAAGAAGGAGATGGTGAAATTGGACTATGGGAGATATAGGATAATGAACGCTCATGTTCGACCCAATCCAAGTAATATAGAAGATGATAGAATTGGGCTAGTTGTGCGGAGTAAGTAAGGTGTACTAATATGGTTCGAGACGAGTGATGTTCATGGAACTGAGGACATCAAGCGAGGGAAAGACTGTCAGGCTCAGATCTAAGGAGAAGCATGTTCTATTTGCTTTTGTTGGTAGTGTCACAAAGATTTATTGGTGCACACAAGAGAGGTGGAGGCACCACGGTAAGATTGCCTCCACGGCAATGTAAGTGTCTAAGTGACATAGAGAGTTGTGGGGCATCCAGATTAGAGTGTGGGTGTTTCGATTAGGAGTGTGAGTACTTAAATTGAAGTGCAAAAGGAATAGAAAGATGCTAACATGAGGCAAACTTTCAAGATGGCAATGCCATAATGGTTTGTCTTCAAGGTGGTTTGAGAATCAAATTCAAAGTGGAGATTGTTAGGATTATACATTTGATTTTTTTATAACTTCATAAGAATTAGATAAGATTAGAAGTCTATTATGATTAAGAGATTGGGATGATATAGAATTTGAATCTTATTTTAATTAAAAAGCTAGACTAGAGATGTAGGCGTCAAAAATTACCCACAGACTCCCGCAAACATCTCGAAGCTGAGAGAAGAAGATGAACGTTACTATCCAAGTCAAGTAAGATTAATTAAAGTTGAAGAGCACATGAAGTAATTCGACAAACCGTGTGAAGCAACAGAACTGCAGAATAACGAGGATATGAACTGATCGGGAGCCACGCTTTGCCGATAAAAAGATGAATCACCATTCATATCCCGTCTGATCCACATATGATCCAACTATATGAGCTTGTAGATCTCCTCGCCGGCCTTCCTACGCACTTTGAATCACATAATTCCGAGTTCAGACGGCAAAGATACGGTGAAAACAGATAGAATGCACGAAATAATGTTCCAGGCCTCGGCGAGACACCCATAAGTGTCTCGGCCTTCGCTGAGACACCCACAGGTGTCTCGGCCATGGCCGAGACACCCACAGCGTCCGTAACTCCGAAAACCTGTTTTTGACTGTGTTGAGCTGTTTTTCGACTGTTAACCGTTTAAATTTATTTCAACTGATAAAATTTCATCCAAGAACATGGTTAAGTGATTACAACTAAATATAAGAGTGAATCGATCATTTTTATCTAAAAACAGAGGTCTCAAAGCGTAGAAATACAGCCCCAGGGCCTTCATTTTTTTAGATCTGGAATTCTCGAGCGTCGGCGAAGCCCTGCTGAATTGAAGACTGAAGGAGCACGAATTTTAAAAGAGAGGAGGAGATCAGATCAAGTTCATCAGCATAAAGAAGAGGAGCTCGTCAGATCTACAGTTCTCGGTTCTGTTCCTTGAGATTGCTCCATTGCGGTGATCTTGAGAAGAGTGATTATCTCGCTGTTGTCGAGATAATTGCTTCAGTTTCTTAATTCCTTCGTGAATCAACGAAGCTCTGGATCTGATCTAATCGTTTGGTAGTTCACGGATATCAACATCCCCGTCACAAGCCAAGATCTCACGCAAGCAGCGGAGGATAAACGTCCGTTGCGTTTGTTGAAAGGAAAATTGTAATTTTTGTTAAAAGTCCTATAAAAAGACTATTTCTTTAAGTTTGTTGTGAACGTTTGAAGTTTTAAATGAACTCATTAATGAAGAAATCGACTTTCTCCCCAAATAATTTGGCGACCACAGTTGGAGTCAACAGCCTTACTGCTAAGGCTATCATGTCGCGACCGACGATTAAGATCCCGGTGAACGAAGAGGTCGAATATGAATTCGACCAACAGAAGTTCGAGGAGTACGTCTCCTCCTCCTCCTCCAGATCCGCCTCTCTTCGTAAGTGGAGGAAGGCCTCCTCCTCCCAGAAGATCCGTTGGTCTTCAGATCTGAATACCCAAGAAGGCGATCTCCCCGCTACCGCCACCACAGTTGCACCTCGCAATGATCCGTCAATGTTCGATGAAGCCAAAGCCACAGATTCGGACACCTTATCAAAGAGGGCTCGTCAGAGGCGCCGCCGGCACCGCCAACGTCTCGCCCGCCAATTGTCTAAGGCTTTAGAGCAAGTGGACGGACTCCGCTACCAAGCGGATCTAGAGTTCAGAAAGCCCCAAGTTGCTAAGTCGTCGCCACAACAAGCATCAGGGTCCTCCTCCCAACCGTCAACTAACAAATGAGTTCGTGTCAAACTAACCCGTTCTACTCTCGAGGAGCGTATCCGTAAACGTCGCACACTACTTGCGCATGCACGAATTCTCGCACAAGAATAGTGTAATCTAGGTCACTAATATTGTAATCTAGGTCAGTAGATGGCGTGAATTGGATTCAAGAATAGTGTGCCAGATGTGAATGTTTTGTAGTCTTTATCTATGTAAAAACTTACAACATCAACGAGGATTTCATAATCTTTAGTCGTGCAAATGATGGGAGAGGGTTTGACAATATTTGTCTATTCAAAATATTGCAAGGAGAGAGTTTAGAGAGAATATGAGAGTTGATTACGTATGTGAGGTTGAGAGATTAAAAAATGAGAGTTGAGTGGTTCCTCTTGTAGTTCTCTCTGATACATATTGAATTTCTCGTATTGTTGTTCAGTGTATGTAGATCGAAGTTGGTTGAACGAACCACGTAAATCTCAGCGTTCTTTTTCTTAATTGGGAATATTTTTTTGTTAGAAATTTAGATCGTGTTGCGGATGAAAAGTAAACTATAACTACGAAAAATTAATCATAAGCACAAGACGTCATTTTAATATGGTTTGACAAATTGCCTAAGTCCAAGTGCACATATTTCTAGTTCTTTCATATAATCAAAGAGAATGTATAAGTACAATAGGACCAAGAATAAAATAACAATGGTTAGAAAGATAATACCTGAAACAATGCCTTTACAATACTGGGGAAGAAACACGATGACTCGTCCTATCGTGAACGTCACCGAACAATAGACTTTCTAACAAGTACTGCATCGAATGTAAAGCCACACAATCTCTCTCAAACTTTCGCTCTCTTTCTCTTCAATTTCTGGCACCATGAAATCCTCATAGCAAGTCTCAATATTTACAGCTTCCTCCTTCTTGGCCTCCAAGAAACATGAATGAATCTTTGTCGTAGGATTAATTGACTTGTCTAACAAGTAAATCTCTTAGTTTTTTCTCATATAGCAAGTAAAATCTTCAATTGATTTCTCAATATATGTTGCCATATATTTAGGGTAACTAGTAAGGCATGAGTTTAATTACCAACATCTTTATCTTGTTGATGGACATCATAGTCAGGTGGGAGACTAAAATCACCAACACCTTTCATGTTAGTTCGCTTGAACTAATCGCATAAACGAAAACCATTGTATTAAATATTAATTAACAAAATCACATGATTAAACTAACTCAAAATGGCACGTGCAATAACTAGACAAAAACTTTAGTAAAAATTGTGTTAAGACCCCAAAAGCAAAAACTTCATGTGTTGCAGCCCCTTCGACTTTTTCTCATGTGTTTTAGCCTTTAAATTGGAGATCTATATTTTGCAGTCCTTCTTTAGCAATTATTATCTACCAACTAAGTATGAAAAGAGAATACAAAATAAAAAACCCCCAAAATGGTCTTATCTCCTCTATTCTTTCATGTTAAGTCCAATTTAAATTAGACTTAAAATGATCTAATTTAACTTATAATCCATGTTAAGTCTATTTTATTTTATTTTAAGTCTAATTTTATGTTAAGTCCAACTTAAATTAGACTTAAAATAATTTAAATTAGACTTAACAAGATTTAAATTAGACTTAAAACGATTTAAATTAAACTTAAAATGATTTAAACTGAACTTAACACGAACCAAACTGGATATAACACGAATTAAACTGGACTTAACATGAAACAAATTGGACTTAACATGAACTAAACTTGACTTAACACTAAACTGGATTAAAATTGGACTTAAAAGGAATTAAATTAAATTTAATATGAATCAAATTGGCTTTAACATGAAGTAAAATTAGACTTAACATGAAGCTAGACTTAAAATAAGTTGAAATAGACTTAACATGATTCATGTTAAATCTAATTCAACTTATTTTTAGACTCAAAATAAGTTGAGTTAGACATAACATGATTTAAATTAGAATTAAAAAGAATTAAATTAGACTTAACATGAATCAAATTGGACCTAATATGAATCAAATTGGACTTAACATAAAATTAGAATTAAAACATGTTAAATTAGACTTAACATGATTCATATTAATTCTAATTCGACTTATTTTTAGACCTAAAACAAGTTGAATTAGACTTAACAAGATTTAAATTAGACTTAAAATGAATCAAATTGGATCTAATATGATACATGGAGAGAACGAAGAGGGAGGAGGAAATGAGGGTATTTTAGATTTTTATATTTGTTTCTTTCTCTTTGTGCTTAGTTTGCTTGATAATTATATAAAAAGGGTTGCATAGAAGCTGTAGCACATAAAATTTTACTTTTGAGGCATTGACACAAATTTCCCAAAACTTTAAGCCATGCTACAGTTGATACATGTGCCGTTTGTTTGTTAACCGGTTAGTGTTAGCTTATACTTCACCGCGGTAACCAGTCAAATTAACTATATTAGATGCTGGCTGTTAAAAAGATAACTGTCAACGGCAGTAACTGTAAGATTCCAGCAGTCAAAGATCACTGTCAAAAAATAAAAAAATTCAGAAAGCAATTAGGGTTGGTCTTTTCCTCTGTCTTCTGCAGGTCGGTGATGGCTTATTCTCACTGGTCGCAAGTGGCAAGATTCAACTCATTTTCATAAAATGACAGTTGAGTCCTTGGTTTGACCAAAAGTATGCTCAAATTGGTTATATTTCCATATTATTGTTTGGCAATTTTTGGCTGTCACGTTTTCCAAAATGACTTACGGAAACCCAATTTTATTAGTGTATATTTACCAAACTTTTTTTCGATTTTTCAATTTTAGAAATTATCTATTTTCATGCATTACATGGTCAAAAATTTATTTTCGTAAAAATTTGGAGTTTTTGTTTTTTTTATGTTTGGCTAACCTCCATTGCACCCTTAAGATTTTATAATAGGATTTACTAGGAAGCCATCCTTAAGAAGGTTCATTATATCCCAAAAAAAATTGCATGTATATGGTATTCCAAGAAAAATTAAGAAAAACATCATTATTTTAGTCAAATGTTTTGCTACTATATCTACATATTCAATACAACCTAAATAAATCCTCGATACATTTCATTTCAGGAGAAATATATATCATAAACGAATTGACCTTAGAGAGCTTTGTTTTGTGAAAGTACTCTGTGATTTCAGCCCATTATATTCGTAGTACAAAAGAAATATGTCTATCTTAGATTAGTAAACTTAGGTGTACTAATTCAATGATTGATATAAATTTCATGTCAGCTTCGCGTAATGAATACTTCTTGTTGTATTGTACACATAATTTTTGGTTTAGATGACCAACATTTAAGTTACCATAAGTACTTACTAACTAGAAAGATTTCGTATGACAGCTAAAACGTGCAATTAAACTATTGCAAGCACTGCAATTTCTTTGGTATTTTTATTTTTATTTTGCAATTCAACCTTAAATAAAAAAGCAGCAGCAAGGGTACTTTTGTAAAGATAAAAGGCATGCTTGAGACAGTTGAGAGCGAAGCAGGGTCATTACTCTGTCTTCACCCGCTCAGACCATTCAAAACGCCAAAGATAAAAAGGGAAAGGAAAAAAATGATTTTGGCATGCATCTGTCCTTTGGATCATCCGCTGAGCCCACGTGTACGGCCTAAATCTCTTTTCTCAATGTCCCGGAGGACCCAGGGACCACCTCCTCAAAACTTTTATAGTTTCCAGTTGCCATAAATTATAGCAGTGAGAAATATTAATTGGTCGAACATAGTAGCATTCATGCAAATAGGGGCAAAAAAGACAAATTTAGATATGGAACCCTGGGTTTTTACACCGAACTTATCCTAGGCCCTAGAACCTTGAAATTCTATTTTTCATCCCATTTATGCTCTGAATACAAAATTTTCCACTAAATTACTTAAATAAAATATATTTTACATGCTTTCACATTACATAATTTTGCTGATGCTAAAAGTTCTTTGTACGTAAAATATAGGTATAACAATTACTTGTAGATGTAACCGTTCGTTTTAGCAACTGATTTTTTTTAAATTGCAATCATTAAAAAATCACCTTTTTCAGCCAACACAAATTTATGGTTGAGTGCAATTTGTTTTACAGAAACTCACTTATTTTAATGGCAAATAGCTTTACATAAATTTAACTAATGTTTTACAAATATAATCTTAACAAGCCATAACTATAACGAAACAAGCATCGTTATTAAATTTATAACTACCTTTTAAAAGTTAATATCATATATACCTTATAAGTTTTTCACAAACCAAAAAGTATTTACCTACAGCTACATAAACATTACCACTGCCTCCTGGAGGAAAAGTGAAGCATTAAGGGGCTAAAACATAATTTCACCAAAACTTTAGAAAATTACAAGAAGAGTCCACACAGACTGCACTCTGTAGAAAAAGCGCAGGCACCACATGACTCGTCTCTTTAACTTTCTCAACCGTTTACAGTTTCCAAACACATAAATAATTTCATCTACAATCCTTCATTTAATAATTTCTAACTATTATTTATTTCTACAAAAAATCACAAATTAATTTATTAATCTCTGCCATACTGAGTGGGACCCCGGGCTTTCTCCTTATATAGGCCTCTTGAGCTCCTCATTCTCTTCACCATTTCCTCCTCCTCTTCTTCTTCTTCTTCTCAAAGCTCCTCCCTTTATTATTCTCCCTAGCCCCCTGTTTCTTTCTTTACTTCTTCTTTATTTTTTTGGGGAAGAAAAATGGGGAGAAATGGAGTTTTGTTGGCGTTGATGATGGCTTTGGTGCCATTTGCTTCATGTGGGCATGATTATGGGCAAGCTCTGAGCAAGAGCATTCTCTTCTTTGAGGCTCAGAGATCTGGTTACCTCCCTCATAACCAAAGGGTCACTTGGAGAGCTAACTCTGGGCTTGAAGATGGAAAAGCTAATGGGGTAATGCTCTCATTTTGAAAAATAAAATTATGGTAGTTTTAAGTTTTACTAGTTTGAGATAGAAATGGGTTTGAAGGAAATTGCTCTGTTTTTTTTTGTATGTATATATTTTAAAGATTTTTTTTTTGTTAGTTTACAGTTTTTTTAGTTGGAGAAGAGCTTGAAAGGAACTTCTCTGTTTTATTTATACAGTGTTCTGTCATTGTTTCATGTCATTTCTTTTCATAAGTTTGTTTAATTCATGTTTATAATCATAATAAAAGGCTGGTTAATAAGAGAGGGTCTCACTCTCTTGATCTCATTTTCTTGCCCACTTTTATCACTGACCTTTATTTTTTTTTACAGTTGTAAAATTACCTTTAGTTTTTTTACAGTTGTAAAATTTTATTTTGTTCTTATTATCTTAGTATAATCACGGAGAAAGCGACACCTGTCCACCATTGTTTCACTTTGACCTCTTTTCCTAGTAATCATTAATTCTTTACTTGATTACTTTTACCTACTTGGCAAAACTTTTTTGAGCTTGCTATTCTCATCCTTTATTGCTTATTTTAGAATGGTATTCCATGTGCTAGTTAATCTTTAAGGTCCCATTTGGTAAATGGTTAAAGTATGAGGTTAAGGAGACTTTTCCTTAACCCCTCACTTAATCCACCAAACATAAAAATCTATACAATGGTTAAAGTGAGTTAATCCTTCCTAATTTGTCAAACATAAAAAATATAGAAGGGTTAAGCTAACCCCCTCTAGAGGGATTAAAATGAGTTGACCTCTCAAAATGAGTGGTTTACTAAGGGTCCGTTTGGATGTGGTATTTTGCCCCGAAAATTGGGAAGAAAACTGCCAAAATAGCAGTTTTTTGACGGCTTTCCCCCAAAATTGCCTCTTAAAGATTTTGGGGGAAAGCTGCCAAAAAGCTATCATTTTGGCAGCTTTCCTCCCAATTTTTGGGGTAAAATATCACATCCAAATGGACACTAATAATTCTATTTAGAATGATTAAAAGTTAACCGTTCTAATTATAAAGAAAATAGCTAAATCGTTGTTATTCCCAAACACAAAAACTTATTACAATGACTAAAATAAAACTTATTTAACGTATTATCGAATGAGCTAAGTACATTAATCATTCTTTTTTACCTATCTTCTTTAATCCTTTACCAAACGCGACCTAAAGGTATTTTGAAGAAGGAAGTGCATTTAATTAGCTCAACTACCCTCCCCTTGTTTTCGTAAACAACATTAAAATATGTGATGAGAAACGGCTCATGGAATTTCAAACTTAATCCTCTCAAAGTCTCAACTATTATTTGACTTAAGAGGAGGATGTTGGTACTGTCATTAGCAATTAAATATTAGATTTCCAATAATGATTGTCGTTATGTTGTGATTAATTAATAAAAATGCAAATTAAAAATTTGCAGGTGGATCTGGTTGGGGGGTATTATGATGCAGGGGACAACGTGAAATTTGGGCTGCCTATGGCTTTTACAGTAACCATGATGAGTTGGAGCATAGTTGAATATGGGAAACAAATGGCAGCTAGTGGGGAGTTGGGCCACGCTATGAATGCCGTTAAGTGGGGGACTGACTACCTCATCAAAGCCCACCCTGAGCCCGATGTCCTCTATGGAGAGGTATGGACTCCTCCACGCTCTACTTACCAAATTTGTTAAAGTAAACATGACCTTTACTCTTTTCATTTGCAATTACTCTTAAATTTAAAAATTAGTTTTTGTTTTTAAAGCATCTGGTTCTTGATCAACAACACTAGTGGCACACAAAGGGGGAAAAATAGTTTTAGATTAACAAAAATGCTAATCGTGAATCCTTAATATATTGCATCGACAATTCTTTGACGCATCGTTAATGTAATAGAGCAGATCGTACCATAACAGCAACACCACTAGATACTTTCTTTTAAACCAAATGCATTGTATTTTTAATTGTTCGTGCATTTATGAATGCCCTGGTTTCATGGTCTAAATTTGATTAAGCTAATTTGATTAAGCTAGGATGACTACCTTGTAGTAATTTGCTTTTCCAATTGAACAAGGGTTCTCAAGTAATTTAAGTTTTAATTTTGATTTTGTCTTTATGCTATTTATACCATAGGTCTTATCTTTAGTCTGGACATTATAGTGCAGGAATCAAATCATCAATTTGCTGTGCTAGCTTATTTTTAGCATCAACCTAAGCTTAACTTAGCTAGCCTAGCATTAGCTTAATTTATCTTTGTCTGTTGTTCTCCTGCACCCATTTATTTATCTCCCTTCATGCACTTTTGGGTGCATTTGACCCTCTTGAAATTTGGCCCCATTAAGTAACCCTCTTTATCCTTCGTCTCTAGAAAAGTAAATGCCAACACTCATGATTTCTTTTCATTCTTCCCTTTGAATTTTACCTTGTGACTGTGACTAACTTGGTTCTACCGCCAACATTTTGCTTCTATACCCTCGGCTTTTATAAAATTGTATGACATACCAAACTAATCTGAAGCGCATCTGTTAACAGGTTGGCGATGGCAACAGTGATCACTTCTGCTGGCAGAGGCCAGAGGACATGACGACCAACCGACAAGCGTATCGGATCGATGCGAACCACCCCGGCTCAGACCTCGCCGCGAGAGACTGGCAGCCAGGCAATGGCTTCAGCTTCCATCGTTTTCCGGCGATCAAACCCCGCCTACTCGCATGAGCTCCTCAACCACGCCAAGCAGGTTCGAGGGACTGAACACGCTTACGCATATCAGTGCTTTTGTGCAAAATTGGAATAGTATAGGGGTGCGTATGCGAAAAGTTAAAGTGGGTACCACACGATAATGGGGCTCAATGTTTGGGCCCCCTCTTGAGAACCCGTGACGAGCGGATCTGCGCCGTTTGGATCCGTAATCGTCCTCGATGCTGAGGACGCTTCGTTTCACGTGGGCTGTCGCCTGTCGGTGCCAAGCACCGCGGGGCCCAGTGAGATTATGACACTTTTGCCCCTGCTTACGTCCTTTGTTTTCTATGTCAGCCGTTAGATTTTGGTGTAGAAATGTCCATTTTAAAGGGCAGAGTTAATGTAGCAGGGTTCGTTGGAGTGATCCACGCTTAAAAAAGTGCGATGAAGAATGCTATGCTGTGCGGCGTGTGCCCTTATCTAGTATCTTTCAGCCCCTATATTTGCGTAGGGTTTTTTTTTATGAGCAAATTTATGTAAGGTTTTATTTCATAGACCAGACTTTAGATTAGTGATTGTTTGGGGTTTTAACAAGTAACTCCACAACTACATAGATAAATATAACTAATCATTATTAAAAAAAATCAGCATACTTTAGATTAAGGAAACAATATAAGCTTATATTATTTAATAGGAAAATGTGAGTGAAAGTTTGCAAAAATATTACAACGCCCCTGAGCTCTTGGATATAGTGAGAGTGTCTGGTCTTTTTTGGTTTCTTTAAATATTTTCCTAAAATCTTGGATATTTCTTTTTCATCACGTGGCGGTCAATTATTGGAAGAATATTATCGGAATGTTTCCACCTTAGAGTTTGAAAAATTTTAACGGCAAAACTTTGGAGAATGATATGCTTTTATGCTTACCTAGAAAAGTGGCGCGTTAACTATCTCACCCACTTGCTGTACTTTGTTATTTATAATATTGGGCACATATCATTTGTTGCATTATTTCGAAACTTTTAGCCTTCATTGTATCAAGGTCCTATAATGAGGTTTTAATGAAGGAAGTTATGTACAATAAATAAAATTTTTAATGCCATTTTCTCGTGGCGCGTGCCTAATTTTAACTTCTAATGGGGTAAAATTTGCTAGAACAGTGGTCCAAATATGTGATGTGTTTTTCTTAATTATTCATCAATAAACAAATACATTATCTTTGGTTGGCAGCTCTTCGCATTTGCCGACAAATACAGAGGCAAGTACGACGCCAGCATTACCGTAGCTCAGAAATACTACCAATCTATCAGCGGATACGCAGTGAGTATCCCAATCATTTTTTCTAATTCCTCGTTTTACGGAAGTTCCGGCCCAACTAACACTTAATTTGAATTAATCTCAGGACGAACTGTTATGGGCCGCGGCCTGGTTGTATCAGGCCACCAACGACCACTACTACCTCGACTACCTCGGCAACAACGGCGACGCTCTCGGCGGAACGGGCTGGGCCATGACTGAGTTTGGGTGGGACGTTAAATACGCCGGTGCCCAAGTGCTGGCTGCCAAGGTGATAATTCTCACCATTACTAGATTTCATTCCCCCAATACCCCCCGATGATTACAGGCTTTTAAAAGTTGAACCTGGTCCACATTTCCAGTTCCTCATGCAAGGGAAGGCAGCCCACCACTCGCCGGTGTTCGAGAAGTACCAGCAGAAGGCTGAGTACTTCATGTGCTCGTGCCTCGGAAAGAGCGGCCGCAACGTTCGAAGGACCCCCGGCGGCTTGATTTACAGACAGAAGTGGAATAATCTGCAGTTCGTGACCAGCGCGTCCTTCTTGCTCACCGTCTACTCTGACTACCTTCAGTCTGC
>NC_033794.1:106490356-106500530 GCF_001876935.1 Asparagus officinalis | reverse complement strand
CTGGAAGGAACGTTCAGTGCTCTTCTGGCACGGCTACCCCCGATGAGCTCCTCACTTTCGCCAAGTCTCAGGTAAATGTTTGGTGCGGAGGAATTCTGAAATTGATGACTACGACTATGGCCGTGACGGTCACCCATTAATTTCTTATCTCTGTTGACCCTCTGATAGGTTGACTACATTCTTGGAGACAATCCGAGGGCGACGAGCTACATGGTGGGATACGGCAGCACTTACCCGCAACAACACCACCGCGGCTCCTCCATCGTGTCAATCAAGGTCAACCCCTCATTTGTCAGCTGCAGGGGAGGCTACGCCACCTGGTTCAGCCGAAAGACCAGCGACCCTAACCTTTTGGATGGCGCCATTGTTGGCGGCCCTGATGCTTATGACAACTTCGCTGATGAAAGAGACAACTATGAGCAGACCGAGCCCGCGACTTACAATAATGCCCCCATTCTAGGCGTCCTGGCTCGTCTCAACGGAGGCAAAAACTCGTTCAGCCAACTCCTTACGGGTACAAATTCTCATCATCCTATCTTTCTTGCTCTTAATTGGTTTAGAGATCCGTTTAGTGATGTTTGTGGATTTTATCTGTAGGGGCTGTGCCGTTGCCGGATGAACCTGTTATAAGTGAGGAGCCAAGTCGGGCTCCTGCACTCAAACCATCTCCTGCACCAGCAGCAAAATCAACAGCACCATTCACAGTCAAGCAAACTGCAACAACATCATGGACCGCGAAGGGCAGAACTTATTACAGGTACTCTGTCATTGTGACCAACACATCGTCGAAGACTGTGAAAGACCTCAGCCTGTCAATATCTAAGCTATACGGCCCTCTGTGGGGGCTCAACAAATCCGACAATGGCTATGGATTACCAGCATGGCTCAACTCCCTCCCTGCTGGAAAGAGCCTCGAGTTTGTGTACATTCACTCTGCTTCTCCTGCAGATGTTTCGGTCTCAGGCTATACACTTAACTGAAGAGTTCTCAAAGGTTTGTGCAGATAAATATATATAGTTACAGTCGACGAGAAAGGGGCTTTTACTTCCTTCTTCGCTCGCTGTTAGCTCGTAAACTAAGCTTCCGAGCTTTATATATATATATATATATGTTAATAAGTAAGTATTATGTGAGGTGAAATGAGGAGAAAGGAGAGAAGGGACAATTATCAGTGTGCTCATCCTCTTTCTCCTAAACCTCTCTATGAAGTTTATAGGGCAAAGCCGTAGAGATCCTGTTGAAATGGTTGGGATGTAAGGAGCTTCTCAGCTGTTTCAAATAGGTTGTGTGTGTTTTTTTTTTTTTTGAAGTTTCTCGTCTCTCAAGCTTGTTTTGTTATAGTTTGGTGAGCAATCACTGGCTGTGGTTTTAGTTATGTGACCCTTTTGTGCTTGTTTTTATTTCCTGTAAGAGATCGTGTAGTGCTAGCGTCTGTGGATGCTATATCAGTACTTACCTTTGTACTCGTCAAACTTTGTAGTAGCAAGTTCTGTTCAGTTTTCTGCTCTTTGGTGTTCTCCTACTTTGCCTTCTGAAGTTTTAACTGTTTTTCTGGGTTCGCCTCCCACTTTCCGCTTTTCTTGTTTTACATGCCAATGAAGCACAACCCGATATGATTCGTCTGCTTCTCGTGCAGAAAAAAAATCTGATTCTCGTACGTAAATCATCTACCAATCATGTCATCTTAATGGAAAGTTCATAAGCTTCAAGCTTTGTCAGTATGCTGATTGTTAACACCAACATACACTTTATAATCAGATTGTGAAACATAATGGTATCTTATGTACCAGCATTGCGACAAGGTAACGAGCTCTGGCATACATAAATAGCAAGTTCCCTTCTGAAAGCCAAATTCCGGTATCTGCTACTGCTCTGTTTTATTGAGTTATCAGTGGAAAATGTGAACTTTGTGAGGAACATGTTCTCTTCATATTCAAATTGTTTTGGGGTGCAACTGATCGAATGTCAGTTCTGAAACTGAAATTTCAGATGTATTGTATGCGCCGCACAGGCTGCTAGAGCAGATACCTTCTCCTAGAGTTGGTAAAAGTTCAAGAGCAATACATGTAGTGACTAACGAAAATATTGATCGAATAGTTGGATAACAGCGATCGACAAGTGGGGTAATGACTATTGAAAATAGTTATTTAGAAAACAGCTATTAAGGCCAAGCGCTTCCAGAAATCCACTATCTGAATACATAAATACAGGTGAACGATCAGAACAATGTCAATGCATATCACATACCCACCGAACTCAGCCAGTTTTCGATATTTTCAGCAAACTGCGAGTACCCAGGCCACTTCATTATGTGAACGCTGGCGTCAGATTCATACCCTTGTTTTCGCGCCAAGGAAAATGAAAATAACTTCCAATGAGAGCGCTTAGGAAATAGTCAATTCCATCCTAACATTAACATGGAACTCCAAATAATTGATCCTGCCAGCTACCAAGTTCATTGGCAGAGAAATTGGGAACATCATAAAAATCTACATAAGCCCCCTGTAGGCGTCAAAAAATGCTTACAGACATCCAAATACCACTCAAGGCAAAGAGAAGACGATAAACACCGCTCTCTTAATCAGAATGTGATGATTCAAAGGAAGCGAAACAACATGGAAGAACAATATACAAACCAACAGACCGCACACGACGGCGTGACTGAGGCGTGGCAGGACATGGTGCCGCAGCTAAGGCGCGGCAACCCATGGTGACGCGGCTATGGCGCGGCAACCTATGGTGCCGTGGCTATTATAGAGGAGTGCTGCGGCGATTACAAAACAGTTATACGATGATTATTTGAAGCCCACGTGGCAGCATATCAGAGATAGAACGTGTGCTGACGTGGACAAGCAGTTAAACTACGAAAAAGGTGGTTAAAGGTTGTGGGAGAACGGTTTCAAGCACGATGGAACGTGCTGGTAACTACCTCCTTGGCCGCGGCAGTCCACACTGCCGCGCCAATAGCCGCGGCAGTGTTGGCTTGGCACGCGGCCAAGAGGGTTTATCGGTTTATTGTTTCGGCACTCCATTTCAATTGTTGTGCAGCTCATACCCCTATAAATACCTCGCATAAGACACGAAATAAAGGGGAGAGGGCATTTTAGAGCAGAAAAGGCTTGAGCTATGTTGGTGATTTGGAGCAAGAGAGAGAGTCTTCCTTCTTCACAAACATCCTCAAGAAGCTTTTGGCGATCCACTAGAGATATAACCTCTTGACTTGATCTTAGAAGAGTGAACATCTTACATCGATAAAGATATTCGCTTTAAATTCTACTATATCGATAAACGAAGGAAGACATCCCAAAACCATTCACAATTTCAATCAGAATGCTGTGAATCGGTGGTCCACGAGTCAAAGCACTCCCGGCACAGGCAAAGATCCCACGCAAGCAGCGATCCAAACAACGATCCTGCGTTTGTTTCTAAAAAGTTGTAATTTTTCCTTTTGTTGTGTAAGAGAAGTCTTATAAAAAGACTATTTCTTTTGAATTTGTTGTAATTGACCGAAGATATAATGAATTCCACAACAAAACCAACTTTTGACGAAAACAAGCTGACGACCACAGTGGGAGACAACGGTCTCGCTGCCGAGACTGTCGTGTTGCAGCCGATCAAGATTCCAGTTGAATCCATGGTCGAATACGAATTCGACCAAACCAAATTTGAGGAATATCTCTCATCATCCTCATCAAGATCTTCATTGTCTCGCAAGTACAAGAGGATCTCACAATTGAGGAAGACCTGCATGCCAAAGAAGGCACAAAATGAAGATTCTCGCCTGATTGTTGATGAGGATTCTACTCGTAACCTCTCTGCTCATAATGACTCTTCTCCAATTAAGGAGTCGTTAAATAAAAGCCCGCCAGCATTGACGAAAAGAGCTCGTCAGAGACAGCGCCAGCGCCAGCGCCAGCGCCGCGCTCGCCAAATGGCTAAGGCCTTGGAACAACCCGACGGAGTTCGTTATCATGCGAACTTAGAGTCGAGGAGGCATCGAGTGGTTCAGTTGCCTCAACGACCAATCACTCATGTCTCTGCTAAACTCACGACAGAGGAATGGACTATTGTCAAAAAGGCTCGTTCGACCCTCAAAGAACTTATACAAAAACGTCGTGCAAACGCTGCTCATGCTCGTGATCTCTTACAACAAAGACGAGAAAGAAACAGGGAGACGGTGGTCAAAGAACCGCCAAAACTCTGTAAAGTTTGGATTCTAAAGTCTGGGGTTGTACAAAATCAGCATTCGGAGCCCGTTAAGGCTCCATACCCGTAAGGGGGTGGTTCTAAACGTGTGACTCCCAACATAACCTTGGATCGCTCAAAGACAGTAATAAATTGTCCTGAGAATGCCAACAAGATTTTACACCCCCAGAAGAAGACGCATTCACCAAAAGACATCGTCATACCTGGAAGGTCATGCCAACAAACGATACGATTTTTTGGCAATCATACCGATGAATCGTATTATCAAGTTGGGGGTGTAAATAAATTTCGAAAGAGAATTATCACTCTCATTGTTCCTGTGCACGACTTATAAAAGCAATATTGTCGGAATATAACTACACAAAACGAGAAGCCATCCCACGAAGAGTCTCGGTATTCCACAGTCTTTTCACCGAAATGTCGAAGGCAAAGCCGAGACATTTCCGCAAAAGAAGATCAGCTGTCCAAGATGATGAATTCCCTGAAGTCACCATCAACGTGGCTGATAAAGAAAAATCTAAATGGCATTCAAGTGAATCAAATCCCGACTTTTTCCCGAGAGGAAAAGTCAATTCAAGAATTGCCAAACGGATATTCCGACTCCAATTAAGAGCCATCAGACATAGGGACTACAAGAGAATGCATAAAGGAATGTCATCAGAGGGTGAGCTTTCGGACACTTGTTCTGCGATCGCTTCGGATGATACAGTATCTAGCACAGGGCAAACCAGGGAAGTACTCACGATCACCTCTGATCAATTTGCTCAAATGCTTCAAGAAGCTCTAACGAAGCAACGTGAAGAAATTAGAGCTGAGATGAAGACAGAGATAAAGTTAGCTATCCAACAAATGAGAGAATTGCTAACTCAACGGCCTCAACCTCCTGAGTCCAGTCAGCGAGTTGAACCCACCCGCCACACTCAGAATGTGGCAGATGATAGTGATACAGAAGTGGATGAAGTTATTATGGCTGATACACCTCCCAATGACAATAACACTGGGGGTAGTTCAATGGATCCTCCCAACAACAATACTGGGGGTGGTTCAATTGTACCTCTTAATAACACTGGGGTGGCCCAATTACGTCTGCTTAACATCACTCAAAGAGAGATGAAGATGAGGACAAAAATATGCAAGAGCTTGAAAACAAAATCAATGCTTTGATGACAGCTCAGGAAGTAAAGAAGACGGGTATTCCGTGTCCCTATCCAAGAGAATGGGATTCAATATCGTACCCGTCAAAATTCAATCTGATTAACTTCACACCGTTTGATGGGAAGAGCTCGCCTATTCAGCACTTGATTTATTTCAAGTCTCATTTGGGCATGATCTCTGGAAATGAGGCTTTAATGGTCCGGTCATTCGTTGGCACCCTTCGCGGGTCGGCCTTCGATTGGTACCGACGTCTCAAGCCAGGGAGCATCAATTGCTGGGATGACATAGAAAGTTTGTTTCTCAGCAATTTCTTCGATGATGACACCGAAGTATCAATCGGAACCCTTCTGGATGAGAAGCAAAAAGACGGAGAGTCAGTCGACAATTTTGTCAAGCGCTTTTGTTTGTTGGAAATTTGATGTAAAAAGACAAAGAAAGAAAATTTGACTTGTATTCTCTCAAAATCGATTACAATTTGGATTCCGATTACAAAAGAGAAGAGAATGGATTTGATTCTCTCCTTTGTTTAAGACTGGGTTCTTCTTGGTAGCGATGGAGTGCTTCCTTCGATTGATCGCGTCGAACTTGCTCTCCGTTGACGATCCGACCGTCCTTCTTCACTGGAATAACTGAAGTGTTTGATGACTTCGGTTTAGAACTCTTGACGAGTGTTGAAGAACTCTGAACGAGTTAAAAACTCTGATAAGAGTTGTTGAAAACCGAATGTCTGGTTTGATGTGATTAACTTGCGTTACAAGCTAATTAAAAACTCTTAACGAGTTTAAGAACTCAGAATGAGTTAAAACTCTAAAACAGAGTTGTTGGAACCGAAAATTCGGTTAATTGCCAAGTGGATGATACCTTTGATGAAAGGATCCTTCGGGATTTGATTAACTGATCGTTGATCAGTTCCTTGATCCCCCGAAGATCTCTTCCTTCCGATTACTCAACTGCCGAGATTTGTTGACCTTGGGTGGTTTTGATCCCCGCTCCCCTCAACTCTTTGCGGTTTTGATCTCAGAAACCGATTGATCAACCTGCCAACCCCTTACTCAGTTGAGTAAGTCGGTTATTTATAGGGAGTTAGGGGTGTAACCACCCCCTAAATCTGCTCCTGAGTGGGCGAAGATCCCTCAGAACGTGGGATAAACGGTTATGAGGCCGTTCAGCTTGCGTTTGAACAAGTCAAAACGCCTCAATTGGCGTTCTGGGCTTTAACTCTGCGCCCAAGGTTTGGGACGCAGAGTTAAATCTCTGTTAGGGATTTGAGACGCACGGGCCTCGTGTGTTCTGAACTTGGAAACGCACAGGCTGCTGGTGCGTTGAAATTTAATTCTGCGTTCAGAGTTCGGGACATAGCTGAGTCTGTTGAATAACGCACGTTATGGGTGCGTTTCGTGATTTAACTCTGCGTTCAGAGTTCGATGTCTGTTGATGAACGCACAGATTGTGTGCGTTTGAGAAACGCAGAAATGAATTTCTGCGTTTGGGAGAACTTGTTGGCTTATAACCTCGTCCACTATAACATTACAAAGGCTATTGTTTATTGATCTTTGCCTGTTATAGGATATGAGAGTCGTCAGATTGTAACTCTCACTGTTGGTTGTGAAGGCCACTGAACAGAGTTTTCATCAGCTGTCGGAAGTGTCGTCGAATTGTAACTCTTCTCGATCCGTGTGAAAAGTCTCCTATTTGTCGTTTTCGATCGTCGGCGTGAAAGCTATTTGATTGTAGCTCTCATTGTTGGAGCTTGACGGGAATCAACATCCATAGTGTCTTCTGGACGAATATTTGCCCACAGCTCTCTACCCAGCAACTCACCAGCTAAGTCCAACCTTTTATTTCTCGGAGATGAGGCCGTGTTTATAGCGGTGGCAGAGTTGCGAATGCAGTGATTGGGGAGTCGTCTGATTGTAACTCCTATTGTCAGGACTTGTTTGGATCAGCTATCCATTGTGATTTTTAGACAGCCTACAGAACCCCCTCCAAAGTTTTCGAAAGTTCGCGGTTGACTGGGACGAATTTTCGGAATACTTTGGATCCCAAAATTTAGAAGACATTTTCAAACTCGGTTGATTGTAATTTAATTATACTCATCCAATGGACTCTTCAGTGGAGTCATCTGTTTCTTCTTGGTTTTAGTCACCTTGATGGCTGACATTAACCTCCCTCTATTTATCTGAAACCATGCCTTGGTTTTAAACAGAGAGGGAATTATCTGCTTGAATCATGACGCGCAGATAGATTTCTTGCGTTATCGAACTGAAACGCAGGTTACAGCTCTGCGTTCAAAGGTTTAACTCTTGCAGACGCACAAGTATGTTTCTTTGTGATACATCGATATAACGCAGGGCCAAGTTCTGCGTTCGGAAGCTCAAGCAACACAGGCGCACAGGCCGTGTTTAGCGGAATTCTTGAATCCCGACCCGATTTGACAGCTCATGGCTGTCTATAAATAGACCGCCAAAGGTCAAATCAAAAGTCACCCGACTTTTTCCTTCTTCTTCTTCGAGAGATTTTTAACGAAGCCTCTTCGTTTCCAACTCCGGTGATCCTGTTCGTCTTCTCCTCCATGGGTTCCAAGAAGAAGGCTGCTCCTCGCCCCAGATCTCCCGCTGCAGCTGCGCCGCCGCCTCCGGCTGCAGCAGCGCCGCCGCCTCCGGCTCCACCGGTCGGTGGTAAGTGCTGCCATTCGTGGCCGTCGAACTCGCTTCGGCGAATTCTTTAAAACCCTAGATGTGCTGCCGCCAAACTTGCTTCGGCAAGTTATTTGAGAAAACCCTAGATGGGTTCTTGCAAATGAGGAAGAAGACTCGTTCTATTTTTTGAACGCAGAGTTAATATTCTGCGTTTTGAATTCGAAACGTCAGGGGCCTGACCCTTGCGTTTATTAAATTCTAACGCCAGGCTTGAACTGTGCGTTCAAAACTTAACGCAGAGTTTAACCCTTGCGTTGATGAAAATTAGCGCCAGGTTTGAACTGTGCGTTCAAAACTTAACGCAGAGTTTAACCCTTGCGTTGATGAAAATTAACGCCAGGTTTGAACTGTGCGTTCAAAACTTAACGCAGAGTTTAACCCTTGCGTTGATGAAAATTAACGCCAGGTTTGAACTGTGCGTTCAAAACTTAACGCAGAGTTTAACCCTTGCGTTGATGAAAATTAACGCCAGGTCTGAACTGTGCGTTCAAAACTTAACGCAGAGTTTAACCCTTGCGTTGATGAAAATTAACGCCAGGTCTGAACTGTGCGTTCAAAACTTAACGCAGAGTTTAACCCTTGCGTTGATGAAAATTAACGCCAGGTCTGAACTGTGCGTTCAAAACTTAACGCAGAGTTTAACCCTTGCGTTGATGAAAATTAACGCCAGGTCTGAACTGTGCGTTCAAAGCTTAACGCAGAGTTTGATCTCTTGCGTTGATGAAAATTAACGTCAGATTTGAACTGATAATTTTCTTTCTTTTGCAGTGCCTTACACCCGCGAACCTCTCAATTTTCGTCATCACTTCGGGCATGGGGGAGGCGTAGACTCTAACATGCAATTCAATCTACGTCGAGAACTCCCAGTATTCCAAGATACTGACAAAGATCGTGTCGCACTGGTCTCGAATCCAAGTACAGACGTACTCAGGGTTTTAGTTACGGATGCTAAGTTTGAGACTGGGTCCCGTAAGAAACTCACTTTTTTCTTTGATTTCGTTGTAACCGGATCTAAAAAAGACCGGATCTTTTGTAACTCAAAAAACTGTTATTTAAGATGACAATGGAATCAATTACAAAGAAAGACACGATTTTTCCCGCGAACAATCTGGCGACCACAGTGGGAGCCACCGATCTCGCCGACGAGATCGGAGCGTCGCAGCCGCGGATCTCAATCCCGGTCGTGGAGGAGGTCGAATACGAGTTCGACCAACAGAAGTTCGAGGAATACTTGTCGTCCTCGTCCGGATCAACCTCTCCCCGCAAGTCCAAGAAGTTCTCCTCCAAGAGAAAGGCTCGTTGGTACGAAGACGTCGAAAATACCAACGAAGATCTCGCCCCGTTTGATGCCAAAGTCGCATCGGGTGAGATTCCTCCAATTCCCAACCAGGTCGGATCTGCTCTGGCCAACCCTTCTGCCGCAGGGGGCATGGTGACTCTCTCGAAGAGAGCCCGCCAAAGGCAACGTCAACGCCTTGCGAAACAATTCGCAAAGGCCATGGAGTCTGTTGACGGGATCCGCTACAACGCGGATCTGAAGAACAAGAGAGGCAAAAAGCCTCAACAATCGATGATGAAGAACAAAAGAGGCAAACAGCCTCAACAACAGATGAACGGCACCTCTTCCAAGCCGCCAATAATGGAATGGATCCGTGTCAAACGGAACCGATCGACGCTGGAGGAGCGCATTCGCAAGCGCCACGCACTATCAGCGCAGGCGCGGGCTCAAGCCGAAGAAGCCTGTAGAAAGCTGCAGAAAGAGGTAGCCAAGAAGCCGCCACCAACCCGCAAAGGTTGGAGGCTGAAGTCTAAAGCGGTGGTTCAGACCCAAGAGCGTCAATTGCAGCCGTCGAAGGGTCAACTTCCGGCAAACAATCCAACCCCTCCCAAAGAATAAAGCCAGTCTTGGAGCGCCTCGGTCCAATTCCCGATGAAAAAGGCAAAGTTCCAGTTCAGGAACGTTTGGGCCCGCTGAAGAATCCCCGAACCACTCAACACGCTGGGGGTCGCCGCCACCTCCAACGTGACAAGGAGCTCAGGGCAGCTATGCGCACCAATTTGCGTATTGAAGTCCAAGAGCCCATTGAGAACTCACGCCCACAAAGGCGCGTTTC
>NC_033794.1:106476468-106489356 GCF_001876935.1 Asparagus officinalis | reverse complement strand
TGCCAAATCTCTTCTCACAGACGAAGAAGAGCTCCTCCCTACGGATGATGATGATGAGACCTCCGAGGACGAGTGTGTGATGCAAATACCGGCAGAGGGGATCTCGATACCGGTTTGTCCTGTCTCTTTTAATTTTCCTTTTCCATAAATGACAGCTCTTTTTCATTGAAATGGCTATTGTCACTTTAGGTAGGACAGCCGGTGATCATGAGTCCTCTCCTACACACGTTGAAACGTGTGATAGGCCTGCGCATGTTCGACCCGTTGGCCCTCGGAGGGTTGGTGCCCCGAAGAGGAAGAAGACTGCCCATAAGTCCCATGACGGTCAGCGTCCCTGTGGAGTGGACTTAGGGAGCACCGCCGATGGAGGGGGAGGTAATATTCAATTGCTCTTGTTTCAAGGTTGTTTACCTTTTGGGATTTGTAACCATGTTTTGTGCTCCAGGTTTCTTCGAAGAGGGCGAACTCCCACCGGGTTCGGCGTCCCCTGGTGTTGACAATATGGATTGCTTTGTGCAACAAATGTGCGATGCTCTTCACGACGGGTCCTTGGGCATCGATCTAAACATCGACCTTGAGCAGATGAATAATGTTGAGCCCGCAGCCCCTTATTCAGGTATATCCACATTCGATGTCATTTTCCTCAAGCATGGGGAAGGAAGGCTTCCCGTTTTTGCTGAAAGTATCTCCTCGAGCTTTCCTCATCTTTCAACTCTCGGGTTACCCTGCAGATGTTGTGATGGAAGGGCCAAGCTTCTCGAAGCCGGATGCCGGCTTATTAGCTGACATGTTGGCTGAGCAGACTTCCAGAGGGACCGAGAGACCATTCTTTGGGAATGATTCATCTATCGGTACATATCTGATTCTTCTCCTCTTGCCCGATCTCTTATTTGACTAATGAATAATTGATTATCGCAGCGTCAACCATTGGAGTTAGCCCGGTATCTATCCCTGGCATATCCAGCTTGCCTCAGAGTGACGGGCTTGCAGGTATGCCTACGATTTAGGGATATCGTACTTTCTTATGTTCATCCGTCTTTTGACTAATATATGAGTGCAATCATTGGACCAGCCACTAGGACCGATCCTCATATGACTCCTGGCATCCCTCAAATGCCTACGGATAAAGGATCTACAGGTATGCAGATGATCGTACTATCCCAATCCTTCTTATTCGTCTAAATTTTCATTTTGACTAATAAGAGAGTGCCATCATAGGACCAGCCGTTTGGGCCGTTGCACGAGCGTGTCCGTAGCCTTTTGGCCGATACTGATCCTGACGGAGAGGCTTTCCGTACGGACCTCAGCTTCTTCACCGCCTGGTATAATGGCTTGATCGAGAAGCTTCTCCACCGAGGAGGCGGCTTCGATCAGTTCCGGCGTTCCTTCTCTCGCCACATGACGATGATGAGGGAAGAAGGATACCCGGAACTGGCTGATTCCTTCACTGCTGATTTCGCTGCCCTGGAGTCAGAGATACGAGAGTTGAAGGAACTGGAGGTTACCGGGGCTTCTTCTTTCGTATCCTCTGAGTTAGAGCATAGGATGGAGCAGTGGCGTGAACTGAGATCTTCCGTCGGGCGTGAGCTTCAGTCACGCTAGAGCTCCCTTGCGCATCTAATGGCTAACATGGCGAGGATGGATAGGGAGAAAGCTGAGTTACTCCGTTCCTTGGACTCGAATCGCGAGGAAGCGACTAGGTTGAAGGAGGCCTTGAAGCGTGCCGAGGAATCCGCCGTTCTTATCGCCGATGACCTGATTAGACTAGAGCGTTCTCGTGACCAGGTACTCGAGGAGCTCGAATCTACTCAGGAGGGACTGATGAAGTTGAAGAGTGAAGCTGCGGAGATTTTGAGCTGTTATGAGGAATCTGCCCGAGCAGATCTGCAGGCGGGACTTGAGCAGAGTTATGCAGATAGACTTTTTAGCTTAAAGTCTCATATTCTTAGCCGTCAGTTGCCTTCGGGCTAATGAGCTCTTTGTTGTATGCTTTTGACTTGACCTATTAATAGAAACTCCGCATTTGCTTCTTTCTTGTGATTTGTCTGTATTTCTTCTGAATGACAGATTTTATGGGATTTTTGGCAAACCCCTAGCCATCAACGGGTTTGATGTGCCTTTACCGATCACCGTTTGAATCGGGCTAGCATGTGGATTGTCTAGCTCTGTTCCACATGTAACGTTGTGCTAAGAGAGTCAACTCTCTAAGGCTTTGTGCTATGATTTTGAATACATAGGCTTCGTCTTTCTTACGGGGAATAGACTACCCGGCAACGCGTGTTAGGCGTTGACTTTGGGGTTTTTGGCAAACCCCCAGCCTTCAACGGGTTTGATACGCCTTTACCGATTACCGTTTGAATCGGGCTAGCATGCGGATTGTCGGAATCCGTTCCGCATGTAACGTTGTGCTAAAGGAATGAACTCCCTTAGACTTAATGCTACGACTTCGAATACGTAGACTTTGCCCTTGTTACGGGAATAGGCTACCCGGCAACACGTGTTAGGTGTTGACTTATCCCTACTTAGGATTCGGGATAAAATTCCCCATGCACCAAGTGCGCGGATTGGAAGTTGAAAGTTGTGTCAAAATAGGAGAGGAAGAATTTTATATTCTATCTCCCGCTGGAAAGGAAACTTGAGGTGGGATTCCCCACCCCCAGTATCTGGAAGGATGAACTGGGAATAGGATCTCTACTCCGAGCATCGGAAATGATGAACTGGGAGTGGGGAGCATCGAAAAGGTCCGAGGAGAGGAAGAATTTTATATTCTATCTCCCGGTGCTGAAGAGGAAGAATTTTATATTCTGTCTACAGCTGAAAAGGAAACTCGAGGTGGGATCCCCACCCCCAGAATCCGAAAGGATGAACTGGGAGCGGGATCTCCACTCCGAGCATCGGAAAGGCCCGAGGAGAGGAAGAATTTTATATTCTATCTCCCGGTACTGAAGAGGAAGAATTTTATATTCTATCTTCAGCTGGAAAAGAAACTCGAGGTGGGATCTCCACCCCCAGAATCCTGCAGGATGAAACTAAGAGTGGGATCTCCACTCCGAGAATCGGAAAAGTTCGAACGACACTACCTTTTATAGGATTGGTCATTTGAACCCAAAGAACCCCTCATTTATTGAGGAGAAGACCCAATTTCAACCCTAACTTTTATAGGTTTGGTGGAAAAGGGGACAAAGGTGGATTTTCGTTTATCGAAAAGGAGTGACTCGACCTTAGTCTTGACTATGTGTAGGCTTGACTAAGCGAGATCGGAAACAATCCTAACTTTTATAGGTTTGACTGTTCCAAGTGGACCTCTCGTTCATGGAAGGAATCGAGAGGGGATTTTGGCTTTGGTCCTAACTGTAGGAAGGGTTGACCAAACTGGAGTTTGAGATACGCCAATGACTGGCAGATGGAAATGTTGGTGGATCCACTGTCATTTGATTTGATCAGCGGATGGTGTGGTGAGGGAAAGATTAACCTATCAGAGGATTAGATCTCATCTCCCAAAAATAACTCATAAGAGTTAGAGAATTTTGTCGAGAATAAGAAGAGACATTCTGACCTTCAGAGTTCGAATGTAGATTCCTTACTCGTCAATTCCACAACGACCGGGTTATCCCTAAGAATATCCGTGTGGTATTCTTCCGGGAACTTCCCGATACATTGGTTATCCAAAAAGATACTAAGGGTAGTATCTTTTCAAGAATTTGCCGTTTATCGGCATCATGAGCCGGTCGCCGTCTTTGGTGACGAGGCGATATGCGCCACTCGAGTAGACTGTCTCCACTACGAATGGTCCTTCCCATTTGGGTTCGAATTTACCCTTCTTCTTGGAGTTTAGGATCATAGGCCGTTTCACAGCTAGAACCAAATCTCCTTCTTTGAAACTCCTTTGTCGAACCTTTTTGTCGAAGGCTCG
This sequence comes from Asparagus officinalis, assembly GCF_001876935.1. Taxonomy (NCBI): domain Eukaryota; kingdom Viridiplantae; phylum Streptophyta; class Magnoliopsida; order Asparagales; family Asparagaceae; genus Asparagus; species Asparagus officinalis. The sequence goes on along the minus strand of NC_033794.1, from coordinate 106,485,443 downwards.
AGAGATTCTAGCTTGGTAAAATTCAATGTGTTGTTGAGCTTCCAGGCGCTCTTCATCAAGCCTCTCGAGTTCTTCGAGGCGTTTCTGATGTTGTTCTTCGGTCGACATCTGGGTTGAAAGAGCGATCCGAAGAGATGGTATTTGGATCTCCAATGGAAGAACAGCTTCACATCCGTATACCAGTGAATACGGGGTCGCTCCCGTTGGTGTGCGCACCGTGGTCCGATAGGCCCATAGAGCCGCGCCAAGCTTGTCATTCCATTCTCGTTTATTAGTTTTCACGATTTTTTACAAGAGCTTTATGATAGTCTTGTTGAAGGCTTCAGCTAATCCATTCGCTGTAGGATTATAAGCCGTCGACGAGATGTCCTGAATTTTAAACTTTTCGCAGAACCTTATGAAGGCGTTGCTGACAAACTGAGGACCGTTGTCATGTATGATTCGTCTTGGAACACCATACCTATAGATGATGTGGTGCTTGATGAATCCAATGACGTTGCTCGTTTTAACTTCTCTGAGTGGAACTGCTTCGGCCCATTTGGAGAAGTAATCGGTGATTGCCAGGATGAACCGGTCGCCTTTGACTGACGGAGGATTTATGGGACCAACAATGTCCATTCCCCAAGTCTCGAACGGCCATGACGTAACCGACGGATGCAGGTGCTCCGGAGGTTGGTGTACATAATTCCCGTGTATTTGACATGCATCACACTTTCGGGCATATGCGATTGCATCACTCATCATGGAAGGCCAAAAGTACCCCATTCTTCTGATGCGATCATAAAGCTTGGGACCAGGTTGGTGTGCGCCACATTCTCCTTCGTGCGCTTCCCTAAGGACCTCTTCAGCCTCTTTGGTTGATAGGCAACGCAATAGCAACCCATCATACCCTCTGCGGTATAGCGTTCGATTCTGCGTGTTGTAGTAGAATCTGGGTGCCCTTCGCCGGATTGACTCTCTTTCCTTTACATCTTGTGGCAAGATTCCATGCAGGACGTAGTCGATGATGGGGAAACGCCAATCTCGTGGTTCGAACTCGACTTGAGTAGCGTGTACCTCTTGAACTTCTTCTTCCTTGGCATCTTCATTGTAAAGCGGCACTAGGAGTTGGTGAGTTCTTACCGTAACAAACTGCTCTGTTTCGGGAGGCTGCGCTAGTGACACGGCCAATGCGGCCAACGCATCTGCATAGGTATTTTGTAGCCGTGGAATATGTTCGATGAAGAATCCTTCAAATGATTCCGCTATCTCCACTGCCATCTTATGGTATGGTATTAGATCTTGGCTTCGAACTTCATATTCTCCCTGAACTTGTTTAACTATCAGTTGAGAATCGCCGAAGGCTTCGAGATACTCAACCCCCAGCTCCTTAGCGAAGTTGAGTCCTATGATCAGTGCGTTATACTCTGCTACATTATTCGAGCATGGCTCGGTTAGCGAGTAGGCGCGAGGCATCACATGTTTTCCTGGGGAAACTAAGACTACTCCAACTCCGGAGGAGATTTTAGAACTTCCAGGAGCACTTGCAACATTAGTTGCTCGCGAAGCGCCATCGAAGTATAAGCGCCATATTTGTTGGTGAGAAGTTGCGTTGACTTCATGGGTTTCATCTGGTAAGCCGTCATATATTTCGGCGGTATCCGTCGTTGGATTATCTGCAAGGAGATCGCATATGGCCTGTCCTTTGACCGACTTCTGTTGCTTGAAATGCAAGTCGTATTGGGACAAGAGTAAGGCCCATTTCGCTAATCGCCAGCTCATGGAAGCGGGTTGAGTCATGAATACTCGAACCGGATTAACTTTAGAGATGACGTAAATGGTCTGCCCGACCAAATAATGCCGCATCTTCTGAATGGCGAACACCAAGGCGAGGCATTCCCTCTCAATCATAGGATATCGAGACTCGGCGCCCACCATGGTTCGGCTCAAGTAATACACTGCCTGCTCGTGACCGTTATCGTCATCTTGTGCAAGCAATGCACTTAATGAGTGGCTCGTCGCCTTGACATAAATCAAGAACGGTTTGCCCGATTTCGGTGCAACGAGTACGGGAGGTTTTGAGAGATATTCTTTAATGCTCTCGAATGCTTTCTGACAAGCTTCATCCCATACAAATGATACGCCCTTCTTTGCGAGCCTGGAGAATGGTTGGCATTTTCCTGAGAGGTTCGAAATGAACCGACGGATATAAGCCAATCGCCCCTGCAATCCTCTGAGCTCCCTGAGGTTTCTCGGAGGTTGTAATTCATTGATCGCCTTTACCTTATCAGGATCGATGTGGATACCTTTGGTGGTGACGACGAATCCCAGGAATTTTCCACTCGACATTCCGAGGAAAGACTTGGTAGGATTCATCTTCAATTGATGAGCTCGCATCAGGTCGAACATGGTCTTCAAGTCTTTAATGTGATCCTTTTTATCACGACTTTTCACGACCAGATCATCTACGTAGCATTCAACAGTCTTTCGGAGATGATCCTGAAAGATCTTTGACATAGCTCGTTGATATGTAGCACCTGCGTTCTTTAAGCCGAAGGGCATAACCGTGTAGCAGAAGACACCGAGAGGCGTTCTGAATGCGGTATGCTTTTCATCGTCTGGATGCATCTTTATCTGGTTATAACCAGAGAAACCATCCATGAAAGACATCCTCTCGAACCCACACGTATTGTCGATGATGACATCCGTGATGGGGAGGGGAAAATCATCTTTTGGGCAAGCAGTGTTGAGATCCCGAAAGTCGATACAAATCCTGACTTTCCCGTTCTTCTTAAGGACTGGGACAATATTGGCTAGCCATTCTGGATGTTGCTCCTCTCGAACGAAGCCCGAGTCAATAAGCTTCTTGACCTCGGATTCGATCGCCTCCATCATTTGCGGACGAAACCGTCTTTGTTGTTGTTTGACTGGTTTGGCATCCATCTTGATATTGAGACGATGTACTGCTACGTTCGGGTCGAGTCCTGGCATGTCTTCATAATTCCAGGCGAACACGTCAATGTACTCCTTGATAAGAGAGATTAACTCTTCTTTCTCATCGGGTAGAAGACTATCGCTAATGAATATCGGTTTAGGATTTTCCTCAGTTCCCATATTCACCTGGAGTACTTGATCTTCGGTAGGAGGCTCTCTTTGCTCGAACCTATCACCATACTGCATGTTTAGGTGGTGAACCCAAGGATCTTCCCATGTTGGCATCTGGTCGTCTTCCTCTATTGCGGTAGGATCGACCGTGACCATATTTGACATCAACCTTTTGAACGTCTCGCCAAGGCTAGTGTCGGAACCCCCAGCCGAAGAGTCGGAAGAGTACCCGTTTCTAGCCTTGTTAGCGATCTGATCAATGATTTGCCAGCAACATTCGTCGTCGGACGAGGAGACGTAGCCGAGACCTCTTTTATAGCGATAATAATCGTCGGGTTTTCCCTTCGGTACATAGGCCATTCGAGGTGGAACTCGTGGGCCTCGACCAAAGAAAAGACCTTCTCCGAGTGTGAAGTCATACCCATACTTTTCCATCATATCGCGCGCTTTTGCGTCATATCTGAATAGATGAGGAGCAGGTTTATCTTCGTCTTCTTCTTCCTCTAAGAAGTGATCGGGTGTCGGATCTTCTTTTCCTTTGCCGTAGACGACTTCTTTTCCACTCCATTTTCCCGCGGGGATGACAAGCGTCGCTCCGCATGGATCTTGTACCTGCTTTTTCGTCAGACAAAATGACTGAAGAGGCATATGTAGGTCAGGATTATCACAAAGCTCTTTAGTGACGTCATCCAGACACATCAAATACTCTAAATCATCGTTTATTGATAGTTCTTCGGCAAGTTGCCAGTTACAACTATTCTCCGATGATTCATCATCGTCAAGATTGATTACAATGGGTACAATGTCATTAAGAACAAAACCACCATCATAATCAAGCCCTGGTTCGGTATCAGCTTCATCTCCGCTGTCCGTTCCTTGGGCCGATGGTTCAGTATCGGATTCAGCGCCGTATAAAAGGGAATCGGTGAAGTAATTCTCCAATCCCTTAAACGGTTGCTTATCCGCGACCACCGTCTTGACTTCATTGTTTGTGTCTACATATTTGAGACACTGATGTAGAGTTGACGGGACTATAAGGTTACCGTGGATCCAAGGTCGACCCAACAGTAAGTTATAGGATGTTTCCGCGTCAATCACATAACAAGTGACCTCCGACCTCAAATCCCCAATCTGGCACTTGACTCGGATCTTCCCCAAGGGCCTAGACCCGCTGGTGTTGAATCCATAAATCGTAGTGCCAGTGGATGCTAATTTGCTAGTCGGGATTCCGAGATGATGCATCAATCGGAATGGCATGATGCTAACAGCGGAACCCGGATCGACTTGGATCCGGTTGACAACGCTGGAGCCAATGTGACCGGTAAAGTACAACGGTCGGTCATGCTTTGAATTCTTCGTCTGCATATCTTCTTTAGTGAAGGAGATGCAGGGAAAGTGTTGCGCCGCCAGGTTGCATTGTTGAACTGACGGCTCTGGTCCTTCTGGAGATGGCTTGATCCGAGTCAGAAAAGCTTCAGAGTCACTTAAGGCTTCTTGCAGCGCTTTCCTTGTGTCCTTTGAAAGGCGCAACAGCTCGTATAGAGTTATGCGAGCTGGGATGTTGGCCAACTGCGCCATGATGTCGAAATGAGGCGGTGAGCTCGTATTTCCCGGTTTGTCTCTACCAATCGGATGATTGAATCGAGACTGCCTCGGGTTCTGGGCTTCTTGCCGCGGAGGCTCTTTCCCCTTCTCCTTTTGCTGGACTTTCTCCGCAGATGCGGGTGTTGGGGGAATTGCTGAGATTCCTAATTCTGCCAACGTTTTGGAAGGAGGGGTTTTGGTGCCCAATTGCTCGGAAGCGTCTGGGTACTTGTAGTGATACTCGTTCCCGCTTCGGGTTGCAAAGACCTCCTGTTCGTCTTCAGACAGTGGAAAGGTTGGGATTTTGTCGTCCTCTTCTCCTGGAATGGCAGAAGCTCCATAACAAGATTTCCCTTTTCCTTTTGACTTTCTTTTTGATGATGATCCGGTCCATTGCTCATCTGTGATCAAGTCCGGATGAACCCACAGAATCTCACCATTTGGGGTTGTGTGTGGCACGAGCCCTTTCTGGCGCTGTTGGTGAGGATCATCATTCACCGTCTTCACTGCTGCATTGATCACCGGCTCGTGTTGGAACCAACTCGAGGGAACAGTCCCGAAACTAATGGATACCATGTTTGCACCCACTTTCTTCTCTTTGGGCTGCTTCATGGTGATAACCCCAACATCGATTAGGGCCTGAATCTTATCTTTGAGAGCGTAGCATACCTTGGTGGGATGGTGCACCGCTCGGTGGAATGCACAGTATTTCGGATCGTTGACCCTCTTGGCATCTTCTTGATCCTGAATCGGTGGCAACTTGATCTTGTTGTTCTGAACGAGGTATTTGAAGATACCCGGGATTTCATCCTCCTTGAACGAGTAGGTCTTTGGGAACCTCGGCTCCGCGGCCTTTTGCCTTTGGGGCTGTTGTTGCCATCTCGATTGTTGAGGCGCCCTCTGTTGCTGCTGTGGCTGTTGCGGCTGTGCTTGCACCTCAAACACTTGATTCGCATCTACAGCATTTGCTTGTGTTTTCCCCTTACCCCTAGGGGTAAAGTTCTTCTGTTGTGGGACACTGTTTGGTATTTGGCCCCTTTCAGCCTTCTTCCTTTTGAGGAGTCGCTCGGCTCTTTCCCCTCTCACCTTCAAGTCTTTCCAGGTCGTTGGCGGTGCCGTTCCCATGGCTTCAAGGATGTCCAATGTTAAATTGTTGTGGCAAGTTTCGAGGATGAATTCCTCGCTGACCGGGTCCCTGCAATTCATAGCTTTGTTCCGGAATCTCTTCACGAAGTTTTCAACCGTCTCGCCATTCTTCTGTTTTTCATCGAACAGCGTGCCGATCGAAACCTCGGTGTCATCATCAAAGAAATTGGTCAAGAACATGTCCTCCATGTCATCCCAGCCGTTGATACTTCCGGGCTTGAGACGGCGGTACCAGTCGAAGGCAGCTCCGCGAAGAGTGCCGACGAATGACCGCACCATGAGGGGCTCATTTCCGGAAATAATTCCTAAATGAGACTTGAAGTAGATTAAATGTTGGGTAGGGGAACCCTTTCCATCAAACGGCGTAAAGTTAATGAGATTAAACTTTGCCGGATATGGAATGGATTCCCACTCCCTCGGATATGGACACGGTATACCTGACCTTTTTACCTCTTGAGCATTCATCAATGCATTGATTTTGCTCTCCAAGTCTTTCATCTTTTTGTCTTCACTCGTTTCTATTTTCGAGTGGTTTTGGGGAGAGGTAATGTGGTCTTCTTTGGCATTATCATCTACCGGACCACTTCCGTTGTCGTTGTTGACAGGAGGAATAATGACATTATTCCCTTCCCGTTCATTCTCTTCTTGGTTCTGATGATTGGGTCGAGTGGGCTCCTCTTGATGAGTTGTCAAAGCTGCGAGTTGCTGATCGTGCATCTCCCTCATCCGCTGTAGGGTCATTTCCATCTCGAATTTGAAAGCTTCTTTCTGCCGAGTTAGGGCGTCTTCAAGCATTTTGTTCATTTGTTCGGCACTGATCATGAGTGATTCGTACGGCTGGCCCGCACTTGAAGCCGTGTCATCTGATGCGACGGCGGAGCAGGTATCTGAATCAGCATCTGATTCTTCTTCTTCCAGAGAGAGGCCCTTTGGTACTCTTTGGTAGCCCTTCCGGCCGCTGGTTCCGGGCCGCATCCGTGCTATACACCGGGATACCTCAGCGAGCTGTTCTATGCTGAAGTGTGGTGTTGATTCCCCTCGGCCGGTCATGTTGACCGACACTCTTGAATACTCGTCTTTTTGGCGGAGCAATTTCTTCTTGTGGAAATGCCTCGGCTTGGAGAGTCTCTCGAACACCGAGATTCTTCTTGGGGGACTGTTGCAGCGGCATTCCGACAGCACCGTCTTGATGATACTTGCACACGGGCATTGGGACTTCATATCCTGCACATATCTCTTTCGAGATTTACCCACACCCCCAGCTCTGTAGTACAACTCATCAGCTTGATAGCTGGAGCACCCTACAGAGTGTTGGTGGGTGTCCCTTAGTATAACACTCTCATCTTCAGATGAGTGTGCTTCCCCTTGGGAATGCAACACTTGGTTAGTTTTATCAAGAGTGGCCCGTTCAATCTTACGCTTTTGTGAGCGTATGAACTGAACGGGCTCTTTTAATTCGACTCGCAATCCGATGCGGTCGGTGATAGGGGCTTTCCCTTTGTTTTCTTTATTGGGGGGATTAAATCGACCCCCAGTCTGATTTGAAACTTGGGGACCTTTCAATGGTCCCAGTCGTTCTTTGACGGGTACTCTACCTCGATTCGCCGGTAAGGGACCGAGGTGACCTGTCAAAGGAACCTGGGATCTTGAATGATCCCCTTTCTTACTTGGCGCCGTTGAAGGTGCCGGGATAGTAGAAACATGACCTGATTTGGAGGAGCTTTGGGCGATGGTTTCACCCTTCTTTGCTGGAAGTGTTGGTTTCGATTTGGGAACCCACACCCGTTTGCTTGTGGTCGGCGCTTTGACCGCCGTTTCTTGCTGCATTTCTTCCGCCTTCTTTAGGAGGAGTCGGGCATGCGCAAGTAAAGCACGGCGCTTCTTGATTCGCTCCTCGAGCGTGGAGCGGTTCCTCTTGACACGGATCCACTCACTCGCTTCTGTTTTGGAGGGGAGGTTGATTGCTTGCCGTTGCTCTTGTCGCTGCCTTGACTTCAAGTCCTCTGCATAGCGCACTCCATCTTTTGACTCCCTGGCCTTGGCGAGTTGTTGAGCAAGGCGTTGACGACGCCTTTGGAGTGCCCTTTTGGACAGAATCGGAGTTGCATCATCCATCGCCTTTGAGGTTGATGGGAGAGCTGGATTTGCTGTCTTGACCATGCTGAGCAACATGGGGACGTTGCGTGGTGCAAAGGCAGCGGAGGGCTCTTGGTTCTTTGAGTTGGAAGTCCCACGAACGTTCTTGGAAGCGGATGTCTTCTTGCGCCGGTTCGGGGAGGCAGATCTGGAGGAGGAAGAGGAGAGGTATTCTTCGAACTTCTTCTGGTCGAACTCGTATTCGACCTCTTCATTCACCCGGATCTTGAAGGCCGGTTGCGTCACGACGATCTCGGGGGCGAGATCGTTGGCTCCCACTGTGGTCGCCAGCTTGTTTTCGGTAAAAGTCGCTGTTTTCATTGATATTCTCTTTTTGAGATCTGTTACAACTTCAAGCGTTACAACAGAATAAAATGAAAACAAAAGATATTACAACTTAAACGAAAATAAACACGAGGTCCCGGTTTGGTGCGGTCTCGCTTGCGTGGGTTGTTGGCCTGTGACGGGGATGTTGATATCCGTGGACCGCCGACTCTTCAAGATCTCTTTTCCGGTATAATCCGGCAGAGTTTCGTCTATCCGCGAAGGGATATAGAAACAGAACCCCGTCGATCCGCGTGAGATCTCAGAGGTGTAAAGCTTATGTCTCGGCTAAAACGAGGCACTAGCTCTCCTTTGTATCACCGCTAAGGGCAACACTAAGGGAAAAGAAGGGGGGTGAATGAAGGGCTGATGAAGAAATCCTTACTCCTCAATCCGGCAGGGCTTCGCCGCTCTCTTAGAAAACCCCGACTCCTTCCTCCGGCAGGGCTTCGCCGCTCCTCTCTGGAATTTCAGATCTCAAAGGCTAAAGCTCTAGATCTGAAATTTCTCTCCCAAAACCAAGGCCAAGAGAATGGAGGCCCTAGGGGCCTATTTATAGGAAAAGGAGAGGGGTAGGGGGCTGGTTGAGGACACCCCCTAGGGGGGTGTCTCGGCTCCAAAACCGAGACACCCCTTGGGGTGTCTCGGCCATGGCCGAGACACCCCCCATGGGGTGTCTCGGCCAAGGCCGAGACACCCCC
>NC_033794.1:106457809-106471173 GCF_001876935.1 Asparagus officinalis | reverse complement strand
ATTCATTGAAACAATCAGTTTGTTGCGGGTGAAACCTAACTCTAATCAGGTTTTGTAATTATTTGATCTTTGGTCCAAGCTCGCTTTTAGAAGAATTTGGTGGTGTCATTTTCTCTGAGTTAGAGATAAGTCATGGCTAATAAAAGGTGATCCATTAAGATTATAGGCCCTAGTCTATATAATGTTAAAAAAAACGGACCAAATCCATTTGTATGTTAAATTCTATTCTCGTCCTAGTGTTTTTTGCTAGGTGGAATCAAGCTTTTCTGCTTCTTTTTTGAACGGAAACAGGCGGCCGGGTGAATAGTTTTTACGGTCAAAGGCTTCATGAACTGTACGCACTTGAGTTAGTTTTCAGAGCTTTTGACTGAACGGATGGAGATTGGATTGATATATGCAAATATGTAAACAGGGAGGGCCTTATCTGCAATTTGCTCCCGTACTTCAAGCCTAGCTGTTATCTTCCGGGTATTTGTAACAGAGTCATGAACTTCAAGCCTAGCTGTGATGTATTTGTAACAGTCATGAACTTAAAGCCTAGGCTGCACGACTCATATTATACCAGTATGTTTGACGAAGAAGGTAAAAAATGCATGTCCAGTGACATATCTTTTTCTTTCAGAATCATAGCTGAAAAAGGTCGACTATAAATGAAATAAGAAAGTGATCATATAGCTTTGCACTTAATTCATAACATTGTCTTAATTTATTTATTTCTATTGGTTGAGTTCCATTGCTTAAGACTGCCCTAATTTATTTATTTCTATTGCTATATGTTATTTAGGAGGCGCTTGAAGCTTCACAAGACTTTGTCTTGTCCCAGTCTCAGAGCATAGAGAACACTCCTACCGATCCTAATCGCATGACTAGAGAGCAATGGAGGGAAATTGTTGATGGAGTTTATGGCTCTAAACCAATCAAGAAAGGGAGGGTGCCTTTATCAAGTGCAAAAGTTAGGATAGTCTCCACTAGCAGGAATATACAAAATGACTCGTCCGCGACCTCAAATCGACCAAGTGTGACATCGTACGTCGTGGCTAAAATTGGACAGTATTTAATGGACAATGTTCAACCCTCGATGTTTTTTCAATTTATTCCCATTATTACGCGCGAGCTAGGGGGTGCACAATCGACTTGGGATGTTGTGCAGCGCCTCAGTGATTGTCCATCGTTGAAGGAGATTCTTCCTGAGTCGATATACTTAGAGATCTTTAAGTTGGCGTTTGCCGAGCATGAAGTTCATGGTGGTGGAGAGGTATATATGACGCGACATATATGTATTTATTATTATATTTTTGGTATATATATATCTTATGTGGAGTGATATTCTTTTCAGGTTGGAGGAGGTATTGTAGGGAGCAGCAGTACGATACGACGTTCTAATGCAGACGATGCTGATAACAGGGATGCCGACGATGACGAGGAGTGAGTGAGACTTGTGTTAAGACATATCATGACTTTTGAATTTTACATATATAAAATATATATGTGATTTTATTGCGTAGTGAATGAATATTATTTGAGCATGCGAGATGTATTGTGATTGTGATTATATGACGAGTATTATTCGATATTGTGGATTGACGGATGAAATTGAATGAGTGTTGAATGTGAATGTATATCATGGTTGGTTTTATGATATATTGTGTTTGTTGGAAATTTGATGTAAAAAGACAAAGAAAGAAAATTTGACTTGTATTCTCTCAAAATCGATTACAATTTGGATTCCGATTACAAAAGAGAAGAGAATGGATTTGATTCTCTCCTTTGTTTAAGACTGGGTTCTTCTTGGTAGCGATGGAGTGCTTCCTTCGATTGATCGCGTCGAACTTGCTCTCCGTTGACGATCCGACCGTCCTTCTTCACTGGAATAACTGAAGTGTTTGATGACTTCGGTTTAGAACTCTTGACGAGTGTTGAAGAACTCTGAACGAGTTAAGAACTCTGATAAGAGTTGTTGAAAACCGAATGTCTGGTTTGATGTGATTAACTTGCGTTACAAGCTAATTAAAAACTCTTAACGAGTTTAAGAACTCAGAATGAGTTAAAACTCTAAAACAGAGTTGTTGGAACCGAAAATTCGGTTAATTGCCAAGTGGATGATACCTTTGATGAAAGGATCCTTCGGGATTTGATTAACTGATCGTTGATCAGTTCCTTGATCCCCCGAAGATCTCTTCCTTCCGATTACTCAACTGCCGAGATTTGTTGACCTTGGGTGGTTTTGATCCCCGCTCCCCTCAACTCTTTGCGGTTTTTTATCTCAGAAACCGATTGATCAACCTCTCAACCCGCCAACCCCTTACTCAGTTGAGTAAGTTGGTTATTTATAGGGTGATGTGGAGTGCAACCAACCCCTATTTCCGCTCCTTTGTGGGCGAGAATCCCTCAGAACGTGGGATAAACGGTTATGAGGCCGTTCAGCTTGCGTTTGAACAAGTCAAAACGCCTCAATTGGCGTTCTGGGCTTTAACTCTGCGCCCAAGGTTTGGGACGCAGAGTTAAATCTCTGTTAGGGATTTGAGACGCACGGGCCTCGTGTGTTCTGAACTTGGAAACGCACAGGCTGCTGGTGCGTTGAAATTTAATTCTGCGTTCAGAGTTCGGGACATAGCTGAGTCTGTTGAATAACGCACGTTATGGGTGCGTTTCGTGATTTAACTCTGCGTTCAGAGTTCGATGTCTGTTGATGAACGCACAGATTGTGTGCGTTTGAGAAACGCAGAAATGAATTTCTGCGTTTGGGAGAACTTGTTGGCTTATAACCTCGTCCACTATAACATTACAAAGGCTATTGTTTATTGATCTTTGCCTGTTATAGGATATGAGAGTCGTCAGATTGTAACTCTCACTGTTGGTTGTGAAGGCCACTGAACAGAGTTTTCATCAGCTGTCGGAAGTGTCGTCGAATTGTAACTCTTCTCGATCCGTGTGAAAAGTCTCCTATTTGTCGTTTTCGATCGTCGGCGTGAAAGCTATTTGATTGTAGCTCTCATTGTTGGAGCTTGACGGGAATCAACATCCATAGTGTCTTCTGGACGAATATTTGCCCACAGCTCTCTACCCAGCAACTCACCAGCTAAGTCCAACCTTTTATTTCTCGGAGATGAGGCCGTGTTTATAGCGGTGGCAGAGTTGCGAATGCAGTGATTGGGGAGTCGTCTGATTGTAACTCCTATTGTCAGGACTTGTTTGGATCAGCTATCCATTGTGATTTTTAGACAGCCTACAGCTTTCGTAACAAGGCAATGAATTGCAGAGATCCTGTTACAGAGGAGTTCATCCTGCAAACATGCCACAATAATCTCTCCATCGATGTCCTGGAAACCCTGGGGGTTATACCATCCAAAACTTGGAAAGAGTTGAAAATGCGCGGTGAACAAGCTGAACACTTTCTTAAAAGAAAGAAAACCGAGAGAAGCCGACCGACGACATCTACAATCACTGGGAACGTGACTCCCGATCCGAGGTTTCAAAAGGAGTATTCTTTCGAAGATGATGAAGCTCCAGCCATCTTGAAATCCGAAGAGTATACGAGTATAAACTGCTTCTTCATGTCACTCCGAAGAGTATACGAGTATAAACTGCTTCTTCATGTCACTCCGAAGAGTATACGAGTATAAACTGCTTCTTCATGTCACTCCGAAGAGTATACGAGTATAAACTGCTTCTTCATGTCACTCCGAAGAGTATACGAGTATAAACTGCTTCTTCATGTAACTCCGAAGAGTATACGAGTATAAACTGCTTCTTCATGTCACTCCAAAGAGTATACGAGTATAAACTGTTTCTCATCACTCCGAAAAGTATACGAGTATAAACTGCTTCTCATGACTCCAAAAAGTATACGAGTATAAACTGCTCCTCGATACTCCAATAGGTATATGAGTCTAAACTGTTTCCCACTCTTGACGGGAAGTTCCTGGAGAATTTTTACATGTAATATTCTTAAGGATAACCCGGTCATGTAACTCAGTATGATGTTAGATCCAGTTTCGCGAAAGAAGCTGGGGGTGGATGGTTCATGTAACGGGAATTTCTCGGAAGAATGCTATATGTAATTTTCTTAGGGATAACCCGATCATTACAAACAACGTGATAAACACTATATCCCCACGGTGATTTCCGAATACTCTTTTGCTGAGATGAGATTCGATCACTTTGTTGGATCAATCTTCCCTCACAAAACTCATATTTGGTCAAACTTTTAAACAGTTAGGACCAAAGACAAAATCCCCTCTCGATTCCTTCCATGAACGAGAGGTCCACTCAAATTGAACGGTCAAACCTTTAAACAGTTAGGATCGTCTCAAATTTCCATTTGGTCAAACCTTTAAACAGTTAGGACCAAAGCCAAAATCCCCTCTCGATTCCTTCCATGAACGAGAGGTCCACAAATTGAACGATCAAACCTTTAAACAGTTAGGATCGTATCAAACTCCCATTTGGTCAAACCTTTAAACAGTTAGGACCAAAGCCAAAATCCCCACTCGATTCCTTCCATGAACGAGAGGTCCACTCAAATTGAACGATCAAACCTTTAAACAGTTAGGATCGTCTCAAATTCTCATTTGGTCAAACCTTTAAACAGTTAGAACCAAAGACAAAATCCCCTCTCGATTCCTTCCATGAACGAGAGGTCCACTCAAATTGAACGATCAAACCTTTAAACGGTTAGGATCGTCTCAAATTTCCATTTGGTCAAACCTTTAAACAGTTAGGACCAAAGATAAAATCCCATCTCGATTCCTTCCATGAACGAGGGGTCCACTCAAATTGAACGATCAAACCTTTAAACAGTTAGGATCGTCTCAAATTTCCATTTGGTTAAACCTTTAAACAATTAGGACCAAAGCCAAAATCCCCTATCGATTCCTTCCATGAACGAGAGGTCCACTCAAATTGAACGATCAAACCTTTAAACAATTAGGATCGTCTCAAATTCTCATTTGGTCAAACCTTTAAACAGTTAGGATCAAAGCCAAAATCCCCTCTCGATTCCTTCCATGAACGAGAGGTCCATAAATCGAGCGATCAAACCTTTAAACAATTAGGATTGTATCGAATTCCCATTTGGTCAAACCTTTAAACAGTTATGACCAAAATCAAAATCTCCTCTCCTTCCATGAACAAGAGGTCCATAAATCGAGTGATCAAACCTTCCTACAGTTAGGATCACCTCGAAACTCCCACCTGGTCAAACCTTACTACAGTTAGGACCACAGTCAAAATCTCCTTTCGATTTATTTTGTGAACGAAAGGTCCAACTTTGAATTGGATAATCAAACCTTATGACAGTTAGGATTATTCAAACCAATCCAGATTCTCTAAGTGGAGATCCCACTTCGAGTTTCTTTTGCACCAGGAGATAGAATATAAAATTCTTCCTCTCCGATTTCGGGTTCATCTCTACCAACAAACAAGAGACCATGAGATAGAATATAAAATTCTTCATCTCCGATTTCGGGTTCATCTCTACCAACAAAAAAAAGACCAGGAGATAGAATATACAATTCTTCCTCTCCATCATCGGGTTCATCTCTACCAACAAACAAGAGACCAGGAGATAGAATATAAAATTCTTCCTCTCCGATTTCGGGTTCATCTCTATCAACAAAAAAGATATCAGGAGATAGAATATACAATTCTTCCTCTCCATCATCGGGTTCATCTCTACCAACAAACAAGAGACCAGGAGATAGAATATAAAAATCTTTTTCTCCATCATTGGGTTCATCTCTACCACCAAAAAAGACCATTTTACTCTAATAGGTACACGAGTCTAAACTGTTTCCCTATTCTCAACAGGAAGTTTCTGGAGAATATTATTCAGAATATTCTTAAGAATAACATGATAACCTCCCAACGGGTATATGAGGTTAAACTATTTTCCGAACACTCCAATAGAGCATATGAGTATAAACTATTTCTTCATTCTTCGACGGCAGTTCAAATTCAAGACTTCGACAACGGCCACGCGATAAACGCAGCACCGAAGAAATTTTAGCTATTCTACAAAGCACTGAATAGGCTAAAAGATGAAGAAGTCAAGAATTGAAGCCATCCAATTTTAGCTATTCTACAAAGCACTGAATAGGCTAAAAGATGAAGAAGTCAAGAATTGAAGCCATCCACAGACTATGTTACGCAACTTCCTCAACAAATAGGCTAAAAGATGAAGAAGTCAAGAATTGAAGCCATCCACAGACTATGTTACGCAACTTCCTCAACAAAGTACTAAAAAAAAAATTTTGCAAGAAAAACTTATCATATCCAAAGTGTCTCAGACTCCTTTCTAAGAAAAATGATGAGTCTGAGATATTTTGGAGGGTGTATCTGTAGGCGTCAAAAAATGCTTACAGACATCCAAATACCACTCAAGGCAAAGAGAAGACGATAAACGCTGCTCTCTTAATCAGAAGGGGATGATTCAAAGGAAGCGAAACAACATGGAAGAATAATGTACACACCAACAGGCCGCACACGGCGGCGCGACTGAGGCGCGGCAGGACATGGTGCCGCGGCTAAGGCGCGACAACCCATGGTGCCGCGGGTAAGGCGCGGCAGACCAAGGTGCCGCGGCTATTATAGAGGAGTGCTGCGGCGGCGTTATAAAACAGTTGTGACGATGATCGTATTAGAACCGCAGCGTGGCAGCATTATCAGAGATAGAACGTGTGCTGACGTGGACAAACAGTTAAACCACGAAAAAGGTGGTTAAAGGTCGTGGGAGAACCGTTTCAAGCACGATGGAACGTGCTGGTAACTACCTCCTTGGCCGCGGCAGTCCACACTGTCGCACCAATAGCCGCGGTAGTGTTGGCTGCCGCGGCCAAAGAGGGTTTATCGGGTTAGTTGTTTCGCCTCCATTTCAACTGTTGTGCACTCATACCCCTATAAATACCTCCCTAGACACGAAATAAAGGGGAGAGGGCATTTTAGAGCAGAAAAGGCTTGAGCTTTTGGTGATTTGGAGCAAGAGAGAGAGAGTCTTCCTTCTTCACAAACACCCTCAAGAAGCTTTTGGCGATTCCTAGAGATCTAAGCTCTGACTTGATCTTTAGAAAAGTGAACATCTTACATCGATAAGATATTCGCTTTAAATTCTTACTTCGATAAACGAAGGAAGAATTCCCAAAACCTTCACGATTCAATCAGAATCTGTGAATCGGTGGTCCACGGGCTAACGCACCCCCGGCACAGGCAAAGATCCCACGCAAGCAGCGATCCAAACAACGATCTTACGTTTGTTTCTAAAAAGTTATAATTTTTCCTTTTGTTGTGTAAGAGAAGTCTTATAAAAAGACTATTTCTTTTGAATTTGTTGTAATCGACCGAAGATATAATGAATTCCACAGCAAAACCAACTTTTGACGAAAACACCCCCATCAGTAGACAAACATACAAGAATTCATGCTAGAGCATCATGCCTTATACACACCATAAAGCCTCTTGACTACATGAGATGGCAATCTCGAGCAACCCATTTGGAGATCATCTTAATGAGTTTGAATCCCAACAACCATAAGTTTCTCAATATTTTTCAAACCTAGCAAATGACTCATTCATCTCCTTAAAGTAAAAAATACTGGCAGATGTTACCTTCAATGTTTGAAAGAGTTTTTTGGAGAGCTATCCGAGGCTCAGTTCGGAGCATTTAGAAGGATAATCACTTCCAAGGCTCGCTTCAAAGCATTGGTTCGAAGTGCAAAAGAAAAGCTATTTGTCCCTAGAATCATATTACACCTTATCACTTGAAACATAACTAAAGAATGTGCTGCGCACCCCATGAAATACTTCTCTTTTGAAGACACTTCAGATATGATAGGTCATAGGAAGATCTAAATTAAAAAAAGAGGGCTTTTATGATTAAATTAAAATTCTCCCATATCTTCATTCCATTTTCCCTAATCTCAATAATTTCTCTTTTTTATTTTAACTGAAATGAAAAACCAAAGCAATTATCTTATTTAATCCTATCATGTGCTTCTTTTAAGTGCCACGAACGAACAATTCTTTCTACTAATTCAACTTGTTTTCCAGCAATTTTCTATTTAAGATGATGTCTAATTGCTTTGTGTAGTTGAATGGTGTTTATACCCGTCTCTAGTATTCAATCTTTTCTTGCTTTTGTAAAGTGGGCCTTTTTCGTTAATTTTTATCTGAACTTTCAAATAAAGCAGATGAGCTTTGTTTTTGTAATGAGAAAGAGTAACTTTAGGTCATGTGTTTTCAATATGCTTGTGTGAGGGTAAATAAAATATGTGTCTTGTGTATATATATACCCCTCCTATTGCATAATGAGCTGACATGACCAGCTCATTATGCAATAGCGAGGGGATACTTCATCTGTCTCCTCTCTTGGTCCCATATTTTGGGTCCTTAAGACATTTTCTATTGCGAATTATTATTTTTTTAGTTTTTTGGCTAGGATAGAAATCAAAAGGTTACAACCGCACAAAAGGTCCTCTCATGTCCCTCTCTACAGAAGCTAGCAAGGTGCCTGGAAAATCAAACTCCCAAAGAATAGACGACGTCGTTCCACAACTCATATTGGCCAAAAGATCAGGTGAAGCATTACCTTCTCTGAATATGTAGGAGATCTTGTATTCTTCCATCGAAGAAAGGATGGATTTACAATCGACCAGAATTAGGGAATCAGTGTGGTAGGGTTCCTTACTAAGGAGGTCAAGAACATGCTTAGAGTCGTCTTCAATCCAGACCAAGCACGCCCCATACCTTTCGTAGCACTAAGTGAGGGCGGACCAAGCACCAATCAGTTCTGCGTAGTTAACCTCAATGTGATCAATTGGAATTGCGGCTGCCGCTAATATAGGAGATCTTGCACCATCAAAGTTGATTTTAATCCAATTGTCCCTAAGTGGTTCCTATGTGTCTTCTATATGGAGCTTAGTTTTTTATGATTTACAACTATACTAACACTAGACCAATTTGTCCAAGGCCTGAATATTCTAGCTGAAACTAGGAAACTGCTATTCTAGCTCATCAGCAGTGTAAAATAACTGTTGTATTAGTGCATGCCCATTTTCTATGCAAAGTTAACTCAAACAGACAAGGAAAACCATTTGATAAGCAAGCATCTCCTATCCCAATTCAATTTGAAACTTCATTTCTGGCCTTTTATTAGCATTATTGTTTTACAACTTCGACATAACAAAAAACCATATCTTCCCAATTTTCTTTCCTATCCCAGGTTAATGTTGCAACTCTTCAGCTCTTCCCCTTGCTTAGACTAGACATCTACCATTAGATACGACAACATACACACTCTATACCTAAACAAGGCCAGTAAAAAGACCAGCACCCTCCTTCACAAGATCATTCTAGCAAGTCTGCAAACTGGATAACCACTGCACTCACATTATCCAAGCTTCTTTGTGAAAATGCCATCCTGGTCAAGAGTGAAGCTGCAATACCAGCAGTGTGCCCTTTAACAGAGTCCGGATATCTCTTGGCTGATCGTCCAGTGAGGCAGTTCCTAACCACCCTGCACGCCACGATATTGGAAATAACATCCCACAGTCCATCACTTGCCAATATCAGAAACTCATCTTTGTCTGTCCGGTTGATGACGGTCAACTCTGGCGTGGAGATCACATGTGGCTTGAGATCATAGTCTCCTGCCATCCCAGTTTCGTGATAAAAGTTCATATTTCAAGTTTTATTTTTATTTTTTATTTCAAACGTATAAATGTCCCATGTTATCCAAAATAACTTGCAACAATATAGTAATATGTACCAATGCAATATTATTTTTTGTTAGAAAGGAATTTGAGGACCATGTTTGTGGGGACTTGGGTAGTATTTTAAAAAGTAATTAAACTGTGTCACAAATTTCCCAAGTTAACATACCCATCAAAACTACAACATTTTGTGGTTGGGGTATAAAATATTTGTCATGTTTTCTGGGGCGTACATGCAAAAAAGGGCAAAAATATATCCGAGACACGTTAAGGAACGGGAGATTTTGGGCTAGTAGCTAGCCATTCATTACCTAGTTCTAAAGTTGGTTATTAACTAGGATTTTTAACCGGATTGATAGGTCCCTAATACTAAAAATGTCGAGGAATATTGTTAGTTTGACAATTCAAAAGTAGACTTATTACAAAATTGACAGATACTTTGGGCCTCACATCAGTGTAGAAATATGGAATTTTATAGGGGCTAAAAGTAAAACCTAAAAGGCAAGTTCTCAGGTAGGAAAATTTGTTGATGAGACAGTTGCCTCTTCCTGCGTGATTTCTATCGGGAAATGATCTACACTAAGCTAATCCCTACATATATATGCTCAACTTAAATTTATTCAAACGATCATTCATCTATACTAACCATTAACTTCACAAGGTCAAAATGATGCAGAGGTGACATACCTACAGATCTCGAGATGGCAAGCACCCCTTGAACTCTGAAACCATGCCAGTTCACAACCCATCCACCAGATCTCTCAATTCTTGCCAGTTCATCAAATCGATAAGGCTGTTAATAAGAGACATTCATCAATACGGAATCAAGGATCAAATTATGCATGGAAAATATCACTGAGGAGATGAAATTAATGAAATAAAATATCATCTTGGGTCACATGAAAATTGAATGGGATGATGTTGTTTCTGATCAATTCCGCTCACAGGCAATACTTATGTCAAATAAGAAAGAGGAGTAAAGGATAAAGCCTATTCCTTTTTCAAGCTTTACATTTAAGAAGATAATATGTGCATGATTGCTTACAGCAAACCAAGTTACTGCGCATTAAAATATAGAAATTGAATCATTTAGTGAGGTTAACAGCACGGGGAACCAAGAAACTATCAAGCAACAAAACACAAAATAATTAGCCTTTTATATGTCATCAGAAACTAAACAATCATTTAATGACGTTAACACAGGGAACCAAGAAACTATCAAGCAACAAACACAAAATAATTAACCTTTTTTAATGATCCAAAATAATTAAACTTTGATACACCATCATAAACTGAACATTAAATGGAACCTAAGTGAGTTGCATGTATAATAAATGGAACCTAAGTGAGTTGCTATGAATTAGTCTCCAAATTCCTAAAATAATATTAGATTTCTGCTCCCTCCTAAGTTAGTTGTCCATTTCGGTTCCACCTAACAACCAAATCTTAATACAACCAGTGTTCACCTAAAAGCTATTATTTTTATCTATTAACACTAACTTTCTCTCTTCTCTATATCAATTTGTTGGATAGCAGGTTCTTAATATGTTTCCTAATTTGTTTTGGTAACAGGTTATTGGGATTCCTAATCTGTTTTGGTAACATGATTCCAAATCTGTTTTGGTAACAGGTTATTAGGATTACTAATCGGTTTTGTTTTTTGTTTTAGAATTCCTAGTATGTTTATGATTTTAGGATTTCTATATATATGGAACAATTGGAATAGAGAATTGAGAAGAAAATTGGGGATATTTGGAGCACAGAAAAAGGTATTTTCTGAGTTATTGGTTAGGGTTTTGTTTGGAGAGAATTAGAGATTTGTTGGTGAGATTAATTGGTGAGTTTGAGTGATTTGTAATCTCAATTTGTACTCTTCTTCTCTATTAGTAAAAAAACTCTATCCCCTTCTTGCCCCGTGGATGTAGACAATTTGCCGAACCACGTTAAAATTGGTTGTTTGTGTTTGTGGCATTGATTTGGTTCGTTTGGCTTTCTCTCGACGTTCGTTTGATTTGATTTCTCATAGCATGTTGGTTTAGTTGTTTGGCTTTCGCAACGCTCAACACAATTAACTTTGAAAGCTTCTCTGACAAGTGCTTCCTCTCAATAGCTATCGCAATGACAACTTTGATGTTGTCAAAGATAGATGCTATTCTTCATAGCCGTGACATCAACAATTGAGGTTTCTCATTGATTTTTAGAAATTTCTATCTTCTACTGTCGATTTTTGTTGTATCCAAGTTTTTGTCTATTGATTTAATGCTTGACAGATGTCATCATGCTTCTAGCCCTGATAGTCTTCATGACTCATCGAACCACGTCAGCACCGTCATGCCTCCAATCGCTTCTCATTTAATACGGAAGTGACCCAGTCGCCAACCGACACCTGTAAAGTAGGTGCTGACGCAGCCATCAGCCTACACTTCTTCACCGTCATCCTGTACTCGGCCGAAGTGACCATTATACCATTAGTATAAATAAAGGTATTATTCTAACATAGAACTTCTTCCAGATTCCGACTTTTAGATCTGATCTTTAAAATACTTTCTGCAAATCATACTGCACACAAAAGAACTCACACAATTCTTTGTTTTCCCACTCAAGTTCATTAGCTGACTTGATCGTCGGAGGAACCACGGGGGAACCAAGCCCTGTCCTCTCACGAACTGTTATTTGTGCAGGCTTCAGTCCCTCAACTCAGAACCGGATATTCGAGGAAGGGAGCGGCCTCTCATCAACCTCATCTAACCATTTTTATTGATTGTTTGATCATTACCATCAACAGTTTGGCGTCTATAGTGGGGGGCCTTCTTTCTTTTTTGAGAAAATATGATTGGTTCTGGGGATAGGGCTGAGTAGTCTTACATTAAAGAACCACATCAAAGCTATGTTACTCGAGCTCAGCTTGAAGATACAGCTCATCAGATTTCTCAGTCTCTCCAACAACAACCCGCTATCTTCACTAGCGAGCTTCTTAGCCGGCTTTCACAGCCGCAACAAGCTACTTCAGCTCTCCCCCGCCTTTTGGAGCCCAACGGTCAGAGGCTCACCCTCCTTCCAGAACGCAGCAGATAGTCCCGCCTCGGACTCCTCATGCTGCTGCCAAGCAGTTGAGAAATCGCATCGAGCACGCGACCCCGCCACCTCATCGGTCGACTCGCCCCGAAGAACCTCGCTGACGTCTCCTCCATCATCAGGAAGTCGCCGACGAGAGTCCTGGCCCAGGCCATATTGGGAACCGCACTAGGGGAGTAATCTTCAAGACTAATCTTCAAGACTATCCCCCGCCATCGTGCTTCTCCAGCACCCTTTGCTATCATAGAGGCCTCTGAATACGATCGGGTGTACAGACCGATCACAAACGCCATCGGGGGAAACACCCCCTTGCTGATGACCTCATGAATGCCCCATGTGAGAAGTTCAAGATGCCTCACGTGGAGAAATACAAGGATGAGGAAAACCCCTCCGAGCATGCCCAAAACTACTATGACGTGATGAGCATGTTTTAAGCATCAGAAGCGGTTATTTGTCGATGTTTCCCCATCACTCTTTTGAGGAGTGTCAAGCTCTGGTGAAATGCTCTTGAAAAAAAGTCCATCAGCAGCTTCTAACAACTCAGTCAGAAGTTCATCCATCATTCCTAGCTGACATCAAGCAAAC
>NC_033794.1:106437130-106457722 GCF_001876935.1 Asparagus officinalis | reverse complement strand
ACCCCCCCCCCCCTCATGTGCTAATCCAGATGAGGCAGGAGCCTGGAGAGAGCCTTCGAGCCTACTTCAAGAGGTTCCAGGCGAAGAGGCTAGAGGTCAATGACCCAGGGCCAGGGAGTGTCGTTGCTATGTCCGCCCTTGTGGCCGGCTTGCAAAGCAATAAATTGGTCGGCTCACTTGCCAAAAAGTCAGTCGCCAATTACGAGCAGTTGATGGTCAAAGTTGATGGGTACATGAACATGAAGGATGACCGAGCTTACAAGGCATCAGCCAGGGCCACAAAGACCTCCATGGTCATGACCTCAGCAGCAACAGCAATCACCCCAGCCAAGGCAGATAGGAGATCCAGCTAGCGGTCGCCACCTCCTCGATTGCATTAGGATAGTCGACTCCCAGAGCCCAATCATAAGGGAGTCATCAACATGATCAACTTTCAATAATATTGTACAAAAATTTTATTCATTATAAATGAAGTCTTTCCGACACCGATTCTTATTTCGCACTCTCGTAGTGCTAAATCTATGCAAGAATCATAAGATCTTAGTGTCTTTTTAGGGTAAACCCAAGGCACATTTGCCTATCGGTCGACTCCCACATTACTACTCGACCGACACAACAGGACCAGAAGACCCAGGCGTCTACGTGAGTCCTGGGCACCCAACTTCTGGGTTATCATTTTACTGTTTTGCTATCAGGATGGCCCTCAGCAGGGCCAAAAGATCCAGGCGTCTACGTATGTCCTGAGCACCTAACCTTAGGGTTGTCACTTTGCCAAAAAACTCAGGTGTCTACGTAAGTCTTGAGCACCTAACCTCAGGGTTGTCAATTTATCAAAAGACTCAGGCGTCTACATAAGTCCTGGGCACCCAACCTTCGGGTTGTCACTCTACCAAAAAGATCTTGGTGCCCTCATTAAGTCCAAAGCACATGCCCTAAGACCTTGGTGTCATCATGAGTAAACTCAGGCATGGAGTTCAATCGTTCGGTCGTCTTCGGTAAAAAGACCTAAGTACTTCAACTTGCAGGTCTTTATCGACAAAAAGACCCGGACTTTCTGCCAACAAAAGACGTAAAATGAACCAGTCGTCTCGACCCCTCAGCACTCGGGTCGTCCTAACACGACCGACTCATAACAATCAACATTTGTTTTCTCAATCAGAACACAGCTACAAGCTAACAAAGTTGTTCTCATTTCACTCGGACCCAGCCCAAGCCGACTCTAAATGAAAGGGGCCAACTGTTATGGTGCTTCCAATTGCTAAAGTACAGCCATTTGCTAGCAATGGACATGTGTACTTCTACATACATGCCCCAATCCAAATTGGCGACCAAGATTAGTACGGATTCCAACTTAGTCGACTCACCAAGTCGACAATCCCTTATGTCGACTCAAATGGCGGAACTTGTCGGTCCTCTTGTCGAAGGCGACTCGCTACGAGCTCACTCGACCAACTATTCGACATCATTGCGGGGTCGACTCGAGAGACATTACTTCTCGGCTAAGCCAAAGGACGACTTCAGTCTCGAGCCTATCCCACTGATAACATGTCAACATCGCATTTAATATTTGATAAGCGTCATCATGCCTCTAGCCCCGATAGTCTTCATGACTTATCGGATCACATCAGCACTGTCATGTCTCCAATCGGTTCTCATTTAATATGAAAATGATTTCACCTCCAGTCGCCAACCGACACCTGTAAAGTAGTGTTGATGCAGTCGTCAGCTCACATTTCTTCACTGCCATCATGTACTTGGCCGAAATGTTTTTTTGGTCATTATACCATTATACCATCACTATAAATAGAGGTATTATTCTAACATAGAACTTCTTCCATATTCTGACTTCTAAATCTGATCTTTAAAACACTATCTGCAAATCATACTGCACACAAAAGAACTCACATAGTTCTTCGTTTCCCGTTCAAGTTCACCAGCTGACTTGATTGTCGGAGGAACCACAGAGGAACCAAGCCCCGTTCTCTCACGAATTGTTATTTGTGCAGGCTTCAGGCCCTCAACTCAGAACCGGATATTCGGGGAAGAGAGCGGCCCCTCATCAACCTCATCCAAACATTTTTATTGACTGTGTGATCATTACCATTAATAGTACTCATCATTCATCGGTCAATTGGATGTCGCCTTTTCCATAAAAAACAATAATCTACTATCACCAATCCTCGTGACACATACTCATCATTCATCTGTTGATTAGATGCCGCCTTTTCTTAATAAATGACAATCTACTGTCACCATCTCTGTGACACGGGTTCATCAATTGATTGGATGTTACCTTTTTTATTAAACGACAATCTACTATCACCATTCTCGTGACACGTACTCATCATTCATTAGTCAATTGGAAGTCACCTTTTCTTAAAACGCGGCAATCTACTATAACTGTCCTCGCGACACGTGCTCATTATACATCGGCTGATTAGATGTCGCCTTTTCTTTTAGAAAAACGACAATCTACTATTACCAACACCGCGTAATCAACCTGCATCTTTCTATTGAAAGCCGCCTTCTCGTAAAAAAGTACAATCTACTATCACCAACACAACGTAATCAACATTCCTTAGTCGATTGGATAATGCCATTTTGTAAAAAACGACAATCTTATAGATCTTGGTTTGTTTTTACTTGTCACTTTATCCCTAATTTTTAAAAAAATAAAAATAATAAACTTTTATTACCCATTATGTAATTGTCATATTTGCATGTTAGAAATTTCCTATGGAAGCAAGTCAGCTAGATTTCTACTTTCATTCAAACATTTTCTTCTCCTGAACAATGAATCTCCAAGTAGCAATTGATACTTATGATAACACTATATTAGGTTCTAGGAAGGGTACCAAATCAGCATATACAAATATCAATTAAGAATATATTTCTTACCAATATTCTAATAGCATCAGATTAAGAACTCACACAGTTCTTCGTTTCCCTGTTCAAGTTCACCAGCTGACTTGATCGTCGGAGGAACCAAGCCCCGTCCTCTCACGAATTGTTATTTGTGTAGGCTTCAAGCCCTCAACTCAGAACCGGATATTCGGGGAAGGGAGCGGCCCCTCATCAACCTCATCCAACCATTTTTATTGACTGTGTGATCATTACCATTAATAGTACTCATCATTCATCAGTCAATTGGATGTCGCATTTTCCATAAAAAACAATAATATACTATCACCAATCCTCGTGACACATACTCATCATTCATTTGTTGATTGGATGCAGCCTTTTCTTAATAAACGACAATCTACTGTCACCATCTCTATGACACGGATTCATCAATCGATTGGATGTTACCCTTTTTTTAAAAAACGACAATCTAGTATCACCATTCCCGTGACACGTACTCATCATTCATTAGTCAATTGGAAGTCACCTTTTTTTAAAACGCGACAATGTGCTATCACCGTCCTTGCGACACGTGCTCATTATACATCGGCTGATTAGATGTCTTTCTTTTAGAAAAACGACAATCTACTATTACCAACACCACGTAATCAACCTGCATCATTCTATTGAAAGCCGCCTTCTCGTAAAAAAGTACAATCTACTATCACCAACACGACGTAATCAACATTCCTTAGTCGATTGGATAATGCCATTTTGTAAAAAACAACAAACTTATAGATCTTGGTTTGTTTTTACTTGTCGCTTTATCCCTAATTTTTAAAAAAAAGAAAACTAATAAACTTTTATTGCCCATTATGTAATTGTCATATTTGCATGTTAGAAATTTCCTATGGAAGCAAGTCAACTAGATTTCTACTTTCATTCAAACATTTTCTTCTCCTGGACAATGAATCTCCAAGTAGCAATTGATACTTATGATAACACTATATTAGGTTCTAGGAAGGGTACCAAATCAGCATATACAATAATCAATTAAGAATAAATTTCTTACCAATATTCTAATAGCATCAGATTCTATAAACAAAATGTAAATAGCTTGAAGATGTATGCATACCTTATGATCTGTTGAAAGAGGCAAAGCCTCGCCATCCCTCCACATGACCGCCCTGCAATCACCACAGTTGCACCACAATCATCCTCGCCCCACACCGCCATCACCGCGGTGACCCTGCTCACCTCACCCGCCGCGTCGCGTCACCCTCGAAGGGCTCGCTGCATAACCCGGTCCACCACTCCTCTCCGGATCCGCGCGCGGCGGCGGCAGCCTCTCGTCTCTCGCCACACCGCGTGCATCCGATCCTACAGAGCTCCGCCACCTCGCTGCGCGGCCGTTGTGCCATCGTAAGCGCCAAGAAATCGTAAGCTTCGCCGGAGATCGTGAGGAAAGGGCCGTCCGCACCGCCAGAAGTCCTCCATCTGCGCTCCCTCCTCCCGATGACGCGGAACTGACTCCGGCTGAAAATATCGCCGCGATCCGCGTCAGGATCGGGTTCGGTTGAGGCCGGCGATGGAGGAGGAGGAGCAGAATTCGAAATGCCGTTGGAGTCTTGGGTCGGATCTTTTAAGGGTAGGTCATTGCAGAAAACGCCCTCGACTTTAGATGTTTCAGTGACGGGTCCCGAGGAGGAGGATGAGGAGGTTGAGCCGGAGAGTGAAGTGGCGCTGACGTCGGAGCCTTCTGGGCCAGCATCTTTGCAGAAAACACCCTCAATTGCCGTTTCTTCGCAAAAAGAGCCCTTATTAGACGTTGCCATGCTGAGCCCCTCCATCTCCTGATCTTTTGCAGAGTGGAACCCGAGCGTCGGTGACAAGTGACGGCCGCAGATTAACACTAAAACGCAACGGTTTCGAGGCTAAATTCGAACAGTGAGTTCGAGGAGTGGAGCGGCGAGGGGCGGGGCCCGGAAAGGAGGTGGTGACGTGGAGGCGTGTGGGGGGCACGTACGTGGCTTACGCCTCGGGGATGGAGCTCATGCTTGCTGACGAGTGGAACAACTTTTCCTCAGGTCAGGGCTCAAAGAAAACCGCCGTGTTTAAGATGGTCCCTACATTTACAGCTCAGCACCTCCGGGTAATATGGCTTCTTTTGCTTTTATTAATTATTAATAGAAAGGAGAGAGAGAGAGAGAGAGAGACTAGATTTATCACACGTTTAATCCATACTCATAATTAAGTATATGATTCCCCAAGGAAAATTTACGCTCATATCAATCGGGTTTGAATGCATCAGATGTCGAAACCGATAAAAGCTACCTAAATACATAAAACATGCTACACATCTAAACCAGCTATAAAAAAAAAACACGATATATTCGGATGCAGTAGCTCGAGCAAGGTGCTGGGGAGCAGTATACGCTACAGTTGCTCTACGGCACTATGGCTAAGTGTTCGAGTTCAAGTGGAGGGGGCCCGGTCCTAGCCTGAGGGTAGGTGTACGTAACAGGTACTAGCTATATCAACAAATGTCTCAGTATTTCCTCCAGTTTTTATTTCAAACTTAACAACCGTCTATTTTGATGTAGAGATCGGAGATTGCGCTGCGCAGTTTAAATGTAATTATCGGCATATGCGTTAACAAGAAAGGAGAGGTTATCAAGGGCCCCGCGCATGGCTCCGACTCTTCTTGGTAGCACCGGGGGCGCCGGCGCATTGACGCACAATCGAGTCTGAAATCTCTCATGATTTAGACTCCTCGTTTTGTCGGTGAGCCCCTCACTAGGCGCTGGAACGAAAAGTTCACAAGCTAGTGGTCATAGTATTTGCATGCAAATGCAATGGATGTTGGTTTTCTTGACAAATTTTACAAAGCTAACTATCACTGGCTAACGGGGATCAACAGGAAGCTATATAGGCTGCGTTTGGTAAGAGGATAAATGAGGGTTAAGTGGGTTTGACCTTCCATTAGTCTGCCAAACATAAAAAAGGGGAAGGGTTAACAAACCGCACATGAGCCGGTTAGCCCATTTAACCTGTCATAAAAAGGGACAACTATTTCACGTAAGAAGGTAGAACAAGGCTTGTTCCGCCTTCTCACGCGAGGGTAGGCGGCGGAATTTTTTCATCTCAAGACTTCTTTCCTCCTCAAATCCCCAAAAATGGTCACTCCTTCGATTTTCCTCTTTCTCTACTGAAACCTAAGTCCTCAACCTCCGATTTCCTCGACCTAATGAGATCCCGTTTCATGCCAAGGTCGCCAATTCTATGCACATTGTGGGGTCCCTTACCGTGCCAGTTCATCTCCAGACCTTGCCCAGTGGTGCATTCGCCGTCTCGGTCCCCATTTAGGAGAGAATGAAGAAGGCTTCACCTCAGTTATGGTAAAAAAAAATCTATCCAATTTAATCTCAATTGCTACTATTATCGTCGATTGGTACATTGAGATTGTCTGTTATTCATAATAATTGGTTGCTAATTGTTGTGAGTAATTGAGGAAAATATTACTTGAAATTGGGAAGTAATTTACTTAGTCATAATAATCACTTGCTTGTTATTGGGAATTTTGTGAATCATATTAAAAAAATCTAATTTTGCAATAGCACAAGTTAATGTTGAATTAGTTGGCTCGTAGCTATGGAATTTACTAGTATTGAATCCAAAATGTTGGGGTTACATTGTTGAAAATATTACTAGAAGGGCACACAACTATTAGTAACATTTCATTCAATCTCACTTAAATGGTTATGGAGGCTTCACCTATAAATGTGGAAGCAAATTTCTTTCTATGTTGATTTGAATTCTTTTCTGTGTAAGAGGAAAATAATTGTATTTGTGTTATCTATATTTTCCCCTGCATTTAAATTATTTTGTTAGTTCACTTTGTTTCCTCCTTTGGCTGGGTATGCCTCCCTACAGCAAGTTGACCATTTCTTTTTTCAAACATCCCTTCTTGCAACATTTTCTTACTTCAATGAATTTTAGGTGATTTTAGTTCTTTTGCAACTTCAGTGAGATGAAACTTTTGTCTGGCTGATGTTAGCTAGGTTGTGGTCGTGGTTATATATGCTCAGTACGAACTTTTTTTAGCTCATGTTAATATTTTATTTCAGTCCTAAATATTGATTTGTTTGCAGCTTGTAAAAATAATAGGGTTCTTAGTATACATGAGAAATGTCTAATTTTTTCGTTTTTGATGAGGTAATTATTTATAAATCTTCAATAGAGGTGAAAGTTGTATTTTAAAAATAATAATAATGAGATTAATCTCCTTAATCCCTCTTCATTTGCCAAACACAAAAGACTTAACCCCTTATCTTAACTATCGTATCCAAACGGGTTTAGAATTTTTTAATCGTTCACAATGGATTAACTAAGTTAACCCTTCTCTTTAATCTCTCATCCTTAACCCTTTGCCAAATGGGCCCATAAGGAACAACTTCTATCTGTAGGGTTAGTCGTGGATAGACCCACTATACTATCACACAATCGTTGACAGACAGTTCTATTGGTGCAAATAGACCTCTTGCGTTATTATCCAGGTGCATATACATCCCTCTACGCTATTGCCTGAACTAACAACTTTTATTATTTCCATAAAACGCCTTCTCCTTTTTCCATTACTTGACATTTTTCTCTGCCTTTTCTAAATTTTTTGTTAGTATGACTCATTCTCTCATAAATATCTTGATCCGATACGGATCTTTTTTTATCCGCTTGGCAAGGGTTAAGAGAAAGTTTAAGGGAGTTTAATCTTTACTTAATCCTCCATACAGATTAACTTGGTCAAAGAACTAATAAACTTTTTACGAGAGCTAAAGTTAGTTAACCTCTCATCCAAAAGGGTAAACAAATCCATATGAGGAAGGAGGTAAAGATTTATTCTCCTTGGAGTCATGGAATGAAAATTTAAGGGGGAAACTATTATAATAATTAATTTGGTATATATTAAACAAGTAGCCTCCTTATCCATTCTTTATTTGCCAATCACAAAAAATGCTTGACCCTTCATCTTGATCGACAATCCAAAAGAAATTAAATTGTTTTTTTTAACTCCTCATAAGGAGTTAATTTAATTATTCTCCTTAGACCTCTTCTCCCCTTGTTAAGTAACATCTAGTTTGTAACTTTATTATGAATCAAATTAGTCTATTTCTTAGATAAGTAGGTCCAAGTAGGGGTGAGCAAACGGTCGATCGGTTCGATATTTGGTCAAAATTTGACTAACCGAACCGCATGTTATTCAGAACCGAACCGAACTGCTCCATGTCGGTTCAGTGCGGTTCGGTTAGGTTCAGTTCAGTTTGTTTGATTCTTACTTGGGTATGACACTTTCAAATGTTATAAAAAACTTAAACACGCTTAATTTATTCATTGTACAACTTTTTCTTTTGCTCTGTTCATGACTTATTTAGGTGCTAACTGCAAGGATTTCACAAAAAAAAACACTAATCAAGATGAACAAAAATAAAGAAAGAGTATCAGAAGTAGAACTTGCTGAGAAAACTTGACAATGTTGAGATACTTGACAATTCAGATCCAGAGCATCAAAGAGAATGACTCAATTGCCGAGCTTTCCAACTTATAACAAAGAATGAGTCCCAAGCAATATTTTAGCATCTGAAAGTAGAATACTGAAAGTATTGAGCATAAAACTAAAACTATTTTGAAACTCTTTTTGAATCGTAATAAATAAATAAATGTATAATGTCAATTACCAGTTATAAGTATAACATATGTAGTAGAAGTTCTACTACTTAATGTTGTTTTTTATTAACCTTTGTAATATCATGAGCATGTGCTTTTTTTGCAATGAATCTTTGAACTGGATCTTCTCTGGATAACCTGAAATAGTGCACAAAGAAAGCAATTTTTCACCTGAGAAATATATAAGACTTGGAGATAGTTATGTAAATACAAAATTTTCAAAATAAGATCAAATACTTACCTGAGAACTTAACACAGTCTTGACTGATATATGTAGGACAAACTGCTAGACAGCACAGTACATGTAAATCTTTTGATCATTAAGAAGCAAAAGTAGAATATTTTCATGGTTTTAATTTATCAAAATTAAGATACAGGAAAAAAATGTCATGAAATGCGAGAGTAAATGTGTATTGAAGAACACAAAGCAAACTAAACTCCCAATTGCAAAGAACATAGTTGAAATCACAAGCAACAAACAAATAGAGAACAAAACGTCATCTGTATAAAGCTTTGAATAAACTTGAGTTGTTATCATTATGTAACAGAATACTAAATCCATCTGCTAAAGATGTAGAACATAAAAAAAAACCATAGCACTTTGTATACATTATATAAACATCATGAGGATAAGTGCTTAATTGGCTGTACAGTTGAAACAAACTTTTGCAAGCCACCACAATTGTTATTTACATGTAAATGCAAGAAGCAAATAGTATGTTACTTTTGTAGGCCACCACAAATTTCTGACTTAAGGTAGAAATTACGAACAATTACTACTCACTGTTGTTACATATATGATTTCTCAGGGTCAATTTCATGCATGTGACCATACATTTTTAGACACAGAATTATGTTGGCTATACTTAGCATATATTGAGTAAAAATGGACACAAAGTACTACTAGACCAGTAGACCTGATAATACAACTTCAGCAGCAGATTTACCCAAGCACTGTAAATCAAATGAACTTCACAAAAGCTTGTGAAATCAAATATACATGTGGCTTGCAAATAATCATATACATTAGATAACTAGAAAACCATTTTAAAAAGATAAGAAACATGTTTGACAAGGCTAAAAGTCAGGAAGTCTTATTATAATAATCTATCAGATAATGTCCAAAATCTAATTGAGAATATCTAAACAATGAACTTCACAAAAGCTTGTGAAATCAAATATACATGTGGCTTGCAAATAATCATATACATTAGATAACTAGAAAACCATTTTAAAAAGATAAGAAACATGTTTGACAAGGCTAAAAGTCAGGAAGTCTTATTATAATAATCTATCAGATAATGTCCAAAATCTAATTGAGAATATCTAAACAAAAACAAGTTTAAAATCATTCTTCAAGCTAAAACCAAATAGCACCATTAACAATATGTAACAGTAACTCTCCCTCTTTAGCTTGTTCAATCTGCAAGAACAAAGTTTGATCACAACCAGCTTATTTTTGTATGTAAAACAGAAAAAATTGTTACCTTTGCAATGCTCTTTCATGATTAAGCTCTTACAAATCTGTGATTGTTGGTTCAATTGAAAGCTTACTTGTCTACAATTTATTAACATGTATCAAGTGTTAGACCCTAGAGGGGGGTGATTAGGGTCTTATGCTAATCTAATCTGATTAAATGCCAATTAAAAACTAATTAATACGTTATCCTAGCAAGTATAAAATACAACAAGATATGTGAGCTAGGATAAACAATATGAACAAGGGATATATCCTAGCAATGAGATATTACAAAAATATGAGCAAGGATATATGAACTAACACAAGGGTAAAATAAATAATCTACACAAGTGATAGGGTAATATGATGAGCAATACACAAATGCGATATAAGATATGAAAACAAGAATAAGAACGCCAATGCAATCACAAACAAAACGATATGTTTACGAGGTTCGGTCCCCACGACCTACGTCCCCGCTCCTCACCTCGAGGAGATCTCCACTATCACAACCGGGTTTTCTACGTTCACCCGAACAACGTTTACACCTCACAATACAATCACTATGTAATCACACCTCACACACTAAGTGTTGGTCCTAGCCCGTGTCCTCCTCCTCAAGTGCTCGGTTACAACCTCTCCCTAGGCACGTCAACCGACGCCACTCCTCTTGGATTCGACCCCGTCTCTCACCACACACTTCTCTCGGTGTACAAGTGTATTACAAGTGAATCCTCACAATAAGCACAATATAAATCAAATGATTTGTTCTCTAAACAAGGTGAGAACTCAATTAAGCACAACTCTAAGTCACTAATCTCACAACCCAAAATTATACTATGAATGTAAATACAATAAGCTCAATAGGTTGTGTGTGAACAGAGAGTATCAATAAAACAATTTAAACTCAATATAGAAATCTAGCTTATGGAAATTAAGATCAAAACAATAAATAGCTAGAATTGAGTTTAAGGAAAACTTCTCTATAGATCAAGAGTGAGAGAGAGATGAGTTGAATGCCCAAACACCAAAGGATGATCTCCTCTTTGCTCTTGTGAAATTTGCTTCACAAACTAAAACCCTCAATTGCTTAAAAGCTTTTTAAACCAAACTTAAACAAACATTAAACAAATTTAAACCATTGTTAAACTATTTTAAAACAATCTCTTGTCACTTTGAAAGATGACAGCAATGGGGTATTTATACCCTCTCAAAACTCAGCCAAAAACCCAAACAAAATGACCAAAAAGCTCAAAACAGAAGTTCTGCAACGGCTAGAAAAATAGCCGTTGGTAGACCTGACAACGATTCGGTCGACCGAAAAAATGATTCGGTCGACCGACCCGAAAATCCGGTCGACCGCGAACAACCTTGAAAATCCAGAAAACAAGCGGAGCCATCATCGGCCGACCGGCGCGGTCGACCGATATAGAAATCGAAATTTTGGTCGACCGTACCGGTCGACCGTACCGGTCGACCGACGACTCTATGGAAAACTACTGAGAAATGATCATTTGACTGGTCGACCGTACCGGTCGACCGAAAACTGACATCCCAGAAAAACAAAGCTGATTTTAAAACACTGTTTAAAAATATCAAATAAATTCCAAAAAATATAAAACTTTGGGGAATGATTGTAGACATGATAATAAACATGCTACAATGACTGGTTATCAAAAAGGACTTCCCAAATGAAAAATATCATCATTTTACAAACTAGTCCAAAACATGAAAATATGAGATACTTGAATTTTGATGTTTTGACATAAACCAACTTTTGAAACTTTGTGAAATGTTTTTGTAGACTTAGTAAAACATGTATAAACTGATATTGAAGTCTATAAACTAAGAATACAATATTTTCACAAAATTGCATATTCTATGCAATATATTCAAAACACTAAATATGATTTCATTAAATATAAGCTTGTTAAAGGTGAAATCATATATAGGCATATAAACATGAAACAAAATAGTATTTTCCAATTATTCATTTGTTTCATATATAAACTCGAAAATTATTAAACCAAAAACATATATGTATATATATAACTATATATATACAAAAACCAAAACGTGTATGTGTGTATATGATTGAGCTTAAAGTACTAACACACATAATATAAAACCTAAAGACTTAGTAAAACATGTATAAACTGATATTCAAGTCTACAA
Source organism: Asparagus officinalis (assembly GCF_001876935.1). Lineage (NCBI taxonomy): Eukaryota > Viridiplantae > Streptophyta > Magnoliopsida > Asparagales > Asparagaceae > Asparagus > Asparagus officinalis. The sequence goes on along the minus strand of NC_033794.1, from coordinate 106,445,526 downwards.
ACTAAGAATACAATATTTTCACAAAATTGCATATTCTATGCGATGTATTCAAAACACTAAATATGATTTCATTAAATATAAGCTCGTTAAAGATGAAATCATATATATATACATATAAGCATGAAACAAAATAGTATTTTCTAATTCTATGCATTTTTTCATATATAAGCCCGAAAACTATAAAACCAAAAACATATGTATATATATATATATATCTATATATATATATATGAAAACCAACATAATGTGTGTGTATAGATATTGAGCTTAACGTACTTAACACACATAATATAAATTCCTAAACTAAATTACCCAAGCAATCTTGATCTTCAACGAAGCTCTATCTTGGTAATCTTGCGGATGAAGCTTGAACTTGGATCTTGACTTGAATGTGCATTGCTTCACTCCACTATTCCGCCAACCTCCTCTTGATATGAACGTGTAGGCTCAATCCATCCAACCTCCAACTCGTTGTTTGCCTAGAATAAATACGAAAACACAAACACTAGACAAACAACATTAGTTGTAAATTGTTTGTAAATCATCATCAAAACAAGAAGGCCAACATCAAGAACTAAAAAGTTTGGATCTTTTCTCCCTAAAAACATAGAATCAAATTAGGGTTTTCAGTTTATACCTCCACTATCGGTGCGGGTGTCTCCAAAGCAGAAGATGAATATTGAGGAGATGGTTCGGCCATGAAGAATGGATGCTCGGAAGGTACAGATGACGACGATGATGAGTGGATACTTGGGAGGTATAGAAGATCAAAGAATCAGTGACGGCGATGAAGAAAATCTAATTTGGGGGTGATGCGACAACTCAAAGGCGACGTCGGCAAGTTGGAGGTAGTCTACGAGTTGGAGGTAATTGAGGATGATCGAAGTGTGAAGAAGAGAGAGAGGCGAGTTGGGACTTGAGAGAAGAACCTATGGTCTTTGCTTTAGGGATTTAGGGAATCAATTAATCAAATACGGGTATGGGCTAATGGTTATGGGTTAAAGAAAATATGGGCTTAGTGTTGAAGAGGTCGGTTCGGGTGATTCAGGTTGAAAATTTTTTAACCCGATCCGAACCGATCTATAAAGATAATTGACTCGAACTGTTAATTTTCTATCGATTCGGTCGGTTTTTTCGGTCTGGACCGAACCATGCACAACCCTAGGTCCAAGTCCAATCTGGATAGGGTGAATCTAACTGAACATAACCTAATAATTCATTAGATTCCGAATCTATAATAGTTCAATTTAATTTGTTTAAAATTTCACTAGTACTCCCGATGCACGCGATGCGTGCATAAACAGTATTCATTTGTGCAAAAAAAAGGAAGTTCAGCACAAGCTTAATAATTGATATTAACAAAAAGATAAATAGATGTATTAAAAAAAATACTCATGTTGTGTGCGATGCTTGCGTGAACGGTACTCATTTTTGCAAAAAAAAATTGTTTAGCAATAACTTAATAGTTGACATTGACCAATAAAATAAATAGATGTATTAAAAAATTATCAAAGTTTATATGAGTAGACTTCATTTCCATAAACAATAACAAATTATACCAAAATATAGATGGATTTTTTGTTTTTGGTCTATGTTTTCGGGATGTAGGCTGTACATGTACAGTCCTACAAAACTCAAATGTTTCCTAACATTGTCAACCCATTTCTTTAAGCAAAAATAAAGACTATTGAAAAAAAAGTAATAAAAATATAGAAAACACTATAAATTCATCATGTGCATACGATTTGCGAGTGATCTCTGTCTTCATAGAGGAATTTAAAAGATTAAGGAAGTAAAGAGGAAATTGGACCTATGTGTAGGTTGTTAAAATATTACTGCAAATAGCTGGTCGTCATAAAGCACTGATGATGGAAGTTACAATCTGACGATTTTCACAACAACCGATGAAGGTTATTATTCGATGACCTTCACGACAACATACGAGAGTTGTAAATGGACGACTCACATTCCAAAGAGCCAATTGCAATGATCTTTGCAGAGCTTGGAAAAGATATTACAAATTGACGATCTCTTCAAACTAAAACGTGAGGGTCATCCCCGCGTTTTAATTCTAAAATGCGAGGCTCACCTCGCCGTTCAATGCTTCAAATACGGAGCTCATTTCCGTATTTCAAGTTTCAAACGTGGAGCTCGCCTCCGTGTTTCATATGCTGAACGCGAAGGTCGCTTTTAAATGCGAACATCGCGTTTGACCACTTCAAACACGTTTTAAACAGTTCCAAAACTGTTTTGCACGTAACGAGGGCATTAAACCCCAATTATATAGTGATTTAAGGGGTTAGTTACACCATTTAGACCCTATAAATAGTTGTGTTTACAGCTGAAAAAGGGTCGAAAAGTTTTAAGAGCCGTAAGAGCCTTGTGAGCTTTTGTTGTTGGCTTTTGTTGAAACTTTCGCCTTGGCTTTTGAACCATTTTTGGTTGAAGAACTTGGAGATCATCCAGAGGCTTATTTCAATATAAAGAATTGAATTCCTTTCTGAAATTAACTCTTTTACAGAGTTCTCAAACTTGTTAAGAGTTCTAAACTTGCATCACAAGATCTTCCCAACGTTAAATCAAGAGGAATAGATAACGTTCCATGAAGAAAAATGCTCGGATCATCAACATGATACAAGATTCAAACTCCCATCGCCACCAAGAAGAACTCAGTTTTAAACAAAGGGAAGGATCTGTTGTGCGCAGCGAAAATTTCGGCAGAGGTTCTGGTGCACAATAAGAGAGAAAGATCAAAATAAGAATTCACGTCTCACCAAGGAGACAAGAATCTGAAGCGGATATCTCAACCAAGTGAGATATCGGCTCTTCCTCTCATCAGTTCTAGGACTGACCTGTCGAGGGATCCTAAAAACTATTACAATGGCCACAAACTCAAACAACTAATTTTACGTGGTTCGGCAAACTGCCTACGTCCACGGGGCAAGGAGGGGGGAGATCTACTATTAGAGGGAAAATACAATAGGTTTACAATCTCACAAAATAAACCCTCAAACTAACTCTCTAATCTCTCACAAAATCTCTCTCAAAGGGATACACAAATCAAAGAACATCCGTAGAAGGACTTTGCTTTTCTCTCTGAATAGCCGCCAAAGTCTCTGCCGTTGCAATGCACTGTAGCCTCTCCTTTTGCTCCTGCTTTTTCCCAGCGCGCACGAAGTCTGCTGTTCTCTCCCAGGACCCCCACGTTTGCTCCGAACCCTAGGAGCGAATCTCAACTCTATATATATAGATGAGATGTGAATAAATAATCGGGTGGGCTTAGCTAATATCCGCTGGACTTAGCTCTTCATGGAATTGCTTTCACGTGCACTCTTACGCTCGTGGTCCCCACGCTATCTTCTCACACATTTTTTTTTACTAGCTGGCCAATCTCTTCACGAGATTTCGTGGCAGCACATCTCCTCACGCGTCCTCTGGCCCCACACCCCACTCACAACTTCCGTGTTCACAATTCTCCACCTCGGCGAAGTTTCTTCCAAAACTGAGCCGACACCAACGAAACCAAATGTCTCACTTGTTGTGTCCAGTACACCGTGAAACAATTCACGACAACAGACTCAATCCATAACAAGTCGAGAACCCAAATAAGAATGCAAACACTCTCCAAATGTCAGTATCAACTCACCAAATCGATCTCACCCCCATCAAAATCCAAACCCGGCTGCATCATAAAGACTGCCTACATATCCTTAGTCCCCCCAAATGGCCGCGAACGACCTCAATCCAATAGAAGAGTTCGCAACCCTTCTCCAATATCATCAACTCTGCGGCTGATAGCACCTCCAATGGCCTCAAACACCTCCACCTGAGGTGAACCAATGGTCATATCCAAACTGCATCTATCAGCTACACTCGAGTCAAAACCCAACTCATCATCTGCATCCGAATCCAAATGACTTCCACGCTGTGTCACCTCAGCTGGAATCCCAAATGATGCAGTACGATCTGGAGTAATCTTCACCCAATGTGGAGTAGCATCAATCTCCACCCGCTGCGATACCTCTAAGGTCTGTCCAAAACTCTTCACCTGCTGAGAGTCAATCGGCTCCCTCATCGAAGCCTCATACAAAGTGACACTACCAGACCTATCTTCCAATGGAGTTTTACCTCCAATCACAGTAGTTGACAACTCTTTAATAGGATGACCCAAATATGTCGAAGCCTCTGTCCAGAAACTCTTCTGCAAACCATTGCTCGACCACAAACACTGATCCTCCTCCAGCAAGGCACGGTTCTCCAAATTTGCCACCTTATTTAGTTGCCCCAAGATTTCCTTTCCAACGAAGTGTCTCGAAATACCGTGAGCTCGGCTCCAATGCAGAAACAGGTCCATCTTGTACCTCCCACCAGAATGGAGTGCCTTCACCTTTCTGTCTATTACACACTTCTTCAATCTGTTCCTCAACACGAACCTTCAGACCCTCTCCAACCAAAGCTCCAATCGAGATCAAGTTCTTCCTCAAAGAAGGAACATATCTCACATCGTTTAACTCTCTAACAGTCCCGTCAAACATCTTTATGCGAATTCTTCCTATCCCAAGGATCTGGCATGCACGGTTATCAGCCATGTACACCACACCACTATCCACCAGCTTCTCAAAACTGGAGAACCATTCCCTTCTAGGGCACACATGATAGGTCGCACCACTATCCAACATCCATTCAGATTCCTCCGAATAGCTATCTGTAGGACTGATAGAAAGCGAATAAATAGAAGAGTCAGAATTATTACCATCCGATACGATGTTTGCTTCTGATGATGGTTGCTTCCCTTTTCCCTTCTGCTTATTCTTCATCCATTCGTCGAGCTTTGGGCAGTCTTTCTTCCAATGACCAGTCTCCTTGCACCAAGCACACTGATCTTTTCCAATTCTAGACTGTGACTTCCAATTCTTTCGGTTTGGACCCTTCCCTCTTGCGACCAACGCCTCCGCTACCGGCTCAACCGAAGCGTCCTTATCCTTCTTTCGAAGCTGATAATTCACAAGTGCAGCAGTGACCTCACTATACGAAAGTGATGCCTTCCCATTAATCAGAGTAAGAACGAAGGTCTCATATTCCTCGTCGGGCAAGGAACTCAACAACAGCAACGCCTTGTCCTCATCTTCAATCTTGACATCCACATTCGCCAAATCCGCAAGAAGCTTTGTGTAGTGGTTCATGTGATCTCTAATGGAGGTTCCCTTCTTCAACTGGAAACGATAAAGTCTCCTCTTCAAATGCAAACGGTTCTCAACACTCTTTGTCAGATACTTGCTTTTAAGAATCTCCCAAATCTTCTTTGCAGAAGTCTCATTCATCACATCATATTTTAGATCTTGAGTCAAACAAGACCTAATCACACCACACGCCGTTCGATTCATCTTCTTCCAAACCTTCTCTTCAATCTCATCTGGCTTGCCATCTAACTCCAAGGTATCTTCCAAATTCTGCACGTTCAGCGCATCCAAAACCTCGCATCTCCATAATCTAAAATTGTTTGTGCCATTAAATTTTTCCACATCTATCTTCATAGAGTGGATATTCAAACTCTGAATGGTCTTCACGCCAGAAGCACCACCCTCGACACCAAGATCGATAAGAATTCTTGTTTCTCAAAGGGAACAAGAATCTGAAGCCTAATATCTCATCAAAGTGGGATATTAGCTCTTCCTCTTGTCAGCTCTAGGACTGCGCGTCGAGGGATCCTAAAACTATTACAATGGCCACAAACTCAAACAAACCAATTTTACGTGGTTCGGCAAACTGCCTACGTCCACGGGGCAAGGAGGGGGGAGATCTACTATTAGAGGGAGAGAATACAACTAGGGTTTACAATCTCACAATCTAAACCCTCTTACAAACTCTCAGATCCCTCACACAAATACTCTCTCAAAAGGGATACACAAATCAAAGAACATCCGCAGAAGGACTTTGCTTTTCTCTCTGAATAGCCGCCAAAGTCTCTGCCGTTGCAATGCACTGTAGCCGCTCCTTTTGCTCCTGCTTTTTCCCAGCGCGCACGAAGTCTGCTGTTCTCTCCCAGGATCCCCACGTTTGCTCCGAACCCTAGGAGCGAATCTCAACTCTATATATATAGATGAGATGTGAATAAATAATCGGGTGGGCTTAGCTAATATCCGCTGGACTTAGCTCTTCATGGAATTGCTTTCACGTGCACTCTTACGCTCGTGGTCCCCACGCTATCTTCTCACACATTTTTTTTACTAGCTGGCCAATCTCTTCACGAGATTTCGTGGCAGCACATCTCCTCACGTGTCCTCTGGCCCCACACCCCACTCACAACTTCCGTGTTCACAGGATCTCCGTTAATTCATTCTTTTTTTTGTAAATCGGGAAACCGATAAGAGAAGATTGTAATTTCTTTTTCTAAGTTGGTTAGAGAGAGATTACTTTGAGAGATTATATTTATTCTTTTCCTAAGTCAGTTAAGGAGATTAATACAAATTCATTTATTCTTATTTCTTCTTAAAATTTTCCCGTAAACACTAGGTCTTGAAAAAGACTTTGATTTAATCTGGAGGATTGTGGATGTCCGATGTGTATGGCTGATTACTGAAATAATATTATTGATGCTATTAAACTGTAATTAAGCAAAAGTAAATCTTATTTATGAAAAGGTAATATTAAAAAAATTAGAAAACCTTATAATTTAAACGCGTATGTGTGATTTAATTGTAAGAAAATCCTAGATCTGTTTCAACTCATGTTCATGGTATTCATGAAAAAGTAGAGCAAATAATGGACCTTATAATTTAGTAAGTGGGAAAAAATATGAAAAAATAAAGGAGGAAATCAGTAAAGGACCATGAAGATGAAATTAATTGAATCCCTAAGGAATGGGGATATACGACGTGTAGTACTCCTTAGATTTTCGCGCGACAGAGAGTTTAAATGGAGAGGAGGTAGATGAAAGATGGTATTTTGAGGATGGAGTTTGTATATGGAGGCATAGAGGTATTAGATCAATAGAGAGAATTTCTCTAAATTCAATACCTGGGAAGTTGTATGAATGTGGGGTTTGAAGTTGAATTTTGTTGTTTTAAAGTTGGCCCCTTAATATAAATTTGTAAAGAAATGTAAGTTGGAAGGACATCCTTGAATTTTTAGAAATTATGACAAATTAAGAGTATAACACCAAAAACTTGGTCCAAAAGGCAAGCTTCATTTGATAAGTAACTAGCATAATGCACGTGCTTTGCACGTGGTGTCCTATATTAATATTATGAATTTGTTTTGTGAACTACAAAACAAAGATTTGGAATATACTAAAAAATAAAAATTTAAAACTAATTAGAGATACGTAATATCCTCTATTACATATTATTTGTCAATTGCGCCAATTTCAAGCAAAATTTGAATTTGTAGCTCTAATTTTTATTCAAATAGATGAGCTTGCTCTATGATCGCATCGAACAAGACAATTATATTGTACAGTTTTAGGTTATTGTTATCTTAGATCCAACATAAACCTGACATGTACAACCAATGAATTATAAACATTTTATAAAAGAATTATAAATGTTTGAACCACAACATTTTGCATATCGGTTGGAGTACAAATAGAGAAGCTTGACCGATCCTGAACCCTCATAATAACAATCCAATATTCTTTCTTAAAACAATGTGTACCAGACGCTTGATGTCTAGACCTCTCATCTTCTACTCTTGCACTCTTTTCAGAGTTCTTATAAAATCTAAGTCAGTGCAAATGTCTCTTAATCTGTCTAAGCCCTATCGAAACGATAGAGAATGTGAACCACCATCACCCTTTAAAACATTACACTTGATATTGAAAAATCTTATTGTACCCTCAATTGGAAGCCAAGTTGACTTGTTAGTAACATAAAAAAAGTTGCTACCGTTTTTGTTGTGGGTCCATAATTCAACCTTGACAACATAGCACTTGAGATCATTGAGCACTACTCAGAGTACTTCGGATAGAAGCATGGGTCTGTTAGTGGTCAGTGCCCATGAGCTCAAGTACAGTCTTTGTACAACAAAACATTGACATCAATTTTTTAAATGGAGGAAAAGAAATATGTATTTTTCTCAATGGAGTGACATCAAAGTAAAACTACAAATAATAATAAGATGTGATTGTATATATAAGCATATAAAAATTGAGGCTATGGAGGATCATAAGGGTTTCTCTCTCCTCTTCTATTAACTTGATGGAGATTGTATCACATCATTGTGTATGAGAGAATCCTCTCATAGGATATATAATACCCATTATTCTCATAGAGGATATTGCTTTAGTGCACCAAGGAAAAAAGATTTTTGAAGTATGAGAATGACATGATCTAAATCTATCAGTATGTACGTAATTCAATTGAGGAATAATGTTGCTGAAATTATTTGCTAAAATATGT
>NC_033794.1:106425495-106437120 GCF_001876935.1 Asparagus officinalis | reverse complement strand
AGCTAGCTAGTTTGCATATATAATATTTAAATCTCAAGAGGGGAATAGCTTACTGTTTGTATACATGGTATATGATCTATTTATCCAAATTTTGTTTCCATTTCTATCCATGATATAATGCAGTGAAAAGTAATATTTAGCTACAATTCTTAATATGAACTTGTATTCGTGCGTGTGCTTTAGTTCTAGGCTATACGCTTCTGCTTATCTCTTACCTCCATGTACTAACCGTCATCTGAAGATGTATAGGTTTTGATTAGGATCAAGTTCAAGCCAATGAAGATTTGGATAATGATTATGATCAGGTTCAAGCTAGCGAAGATTTGGATAATGAACTTCTAAGAGTGTCATGTTCGTTCACATATTCACCTAAGAGAAAATAGATTGTAAATATCAACATATATTTAGGCAACTAAATAGTAAATTAAGTACAAATCAGAAGCTTGGATAATTTTTTTTCCAAATTACCATCACATTATCACAATAATCGTTGGCAATCACAACCCATCATCATAAAAGGAAATGGATATTAGTGTGATATACATAAAAAAACGCATAACAAAAATTCTCTTAAAAACTCAAAACTGTAGCAGGAGAGAGAGAGAGAGAGAGACTGTAGCAGGGGGGAGAGAGAGAGAGAGAGAGAGAGAGAGAGAGAGAGAGAGAGAGAGAGAGAGAGAGAGAGAGAGGAGAGAGAGAGAGAGAGAGAGAGAGAGAGAGAGAGAGAGAGAGAGAGGTTTAATTACAACATATTAGATGTATGGAATTGTAAGAGAAATGTCACTACTTATTAACCACATGTAATGGATATTAGTATGAGATACACAAAAAGGCAGAACAAAAATTCTCTTAAAAACTCAAAACTGTGGTAGGTCAGAAAGAGACAGGAGGAGAGGTTTAATTACAACATATTAGATGTATGGAATTGTAAGAGAAGGGTCACTGCTTTTTAACACATATATCAATATTAGTCCACATGATATTAGCATAGAAAAATAAAACAATATAATATATAAAAAAAGTCAACAACTTGCATCCGTAACATATTTGTACCTCAGAAATAGAGGATGATATCATGAGTCCCCTCTTCCTCCTTGACTGCATTTCACATGTAAAAGATTATTTAAGGTTGTTTGATCCCCCTAAATATTGATGATGTAGTTTGATGAGATGTTTATAGAAAAGAAAAGGAAGGTTACGTTATAAGAATTTAAAGAGATGAAGAATTATATGCATGATTAGTCATAAGGATAGTAAATATGATTAGTGGAGATAATGGATGAGCGAAGAGGTGTGTATTAATGTGGTAACATGTATGTATGCTATTGTGTATACATAGATATATAAAGTTGGAATTATCAAATTTAAGAGGGATAAAAAGGGTATTCAAAAGTTTTAACACCCCAATTCTCTTTTATATATAGTAAGTATAAGTATAAGTATAAGTATAAGTATAAATATAGATATAGATATAGATATAGATAATAGATAAGACTAGGGCTGTCCATCCGGGCCGGCCCGGCCCGGCCCGGCCCGGAAAACCGGGCCCGGGCCGGGCAAAACCCAAGCCCGGGCCCGGGCCCGGGCCCGGGCCCGACCGGGCCGGACACCGGGCCGGCCCGGATTTTTTTATTTTTTTATTTTTTTATTTTTTTAAAAATTTTAAAAAATAATAAAACATAAAAATTATATTTATATAATAGTATATATATATTTATACTCTTATATAAATATAATTATATTATATGTACATATAAGTTTATGTTTATATAATTATATATATGTATAGATATATAAATATATATTTATACTCTTATATGTATTTATACTATTATATAAATATACTTATATATGTACATATAAGTTTATGTTTATATATGTGTATATATAAGTATACTTATATACTAAGAGAGAGAGAATATAAATATATATATAAGAGAGAGTATACACTGTACACATATATAAGAGAGAGCATACTTATACATATATATAATTATATAAGAGATATAAACATATATAAGAGAGAATATACTTATATTTATATATACTTATATACTAAGTAGCCCAAAGTATTCATGTCATTCAATATATGTATATGTATATATATACACACACACTGACACACATATACATATATTATACATAAACAAATTGTAAATACTTATAGTAATTACATAAACAAATTGTATTATACATAAAAACACACACACATATAAACTTATATATACACACATATATTATACATATATAAGAGAGAGTATACTTATATATACTTATACATATATTATACATATATAAGAGAGAGTATATTATCATATACTATATATTATAACTCGTATATATATTATATATCATATATATATATATATAAATGATATATATATAATATATATATATATATATAGTAGTTATATATATAAATATATATATATATATATATATAATGATATAAGAGATATTAAATAATAAGAGAGATGTATAACTGATATATACTTATATAAGAGAGTATACACTGTATATACGTGAATATATACTTATAACATATATAATATATATATATATATATTAATATATATATATATATATTATATATATATAATATAATATAAAGAGAATATACCTGTATAATATAACTTACTATACTAAGAGAGAGAGAGTACTATATATATATATATAATATTATAATATATATATATATATATATATATAATAATATGATATATATATATGAGAAAAATGGAGAAACAATCCGACCGCTGGTAACCGAAGTTACTCCCAAACACTTGTAGTGAGTGGCCTAATCTGTTCCCAATAAATTTATTGGATTGTGTGAAGGATGGTTGAGGCTCTATCTCGAGGTGGATGTAGCGGACAACGATTTAGGGCCACAGTCACTACAGTTGCTTTAAGCATCTTGCTGACAAAGTCTCCATTATTTCTCTCTCTCTCTCTCTCTCTCTATAATATATATATATATATATAATATATGATATATATATATAATAATATATATTATATTATATACAGCAATTATATCACATATATATATATGTTATATATAAGAAAATTAAAAAAATGTTAAAAAAATTAAAAAAATTTATGTTCCGGCACCGGGCGGGGCCGGGCCCGGGCCGGACACCGGGCCGGGCCCGGGCTCCGGGCTTTTTGGACACCCCTAGATAAGACCCATTGTTTGCTCAACCCTAATCGAAGAGATTCAACTCAATTGAAGCGAAGTTCCGGGTCCGGATCCTGCTCACATAGACCTTCGACCCGACCCGATTAATTTCCAGCGTCCCCCTCGAAATCCCATTCGTATTTCGTCGAGAGAAAAGGGCTCAATCTCAAATTTTCGGTGCGAAGCATTCACTGCTTACCCAGCAGCAGCAAAGGTTGCCGCCAATCGCTCTATAAATACCATTCCCCTCCATAATTCCCCCCATTAATCCCTCAATTATCGTCCTCTCAAACTCGGAAAACCCTAGGCTCTCCCGATCCACAAAACCCTAGAACCCTAAATCCCTTGAATGCTCGATCCCTTCAACTCGACATGGGAGCGAGTCGGAAGCTTCAGACCGAGATCGATCGGGTCTTGAAGAAGGTCCACGAGGGCGTGCAGGAGTTCGACACTATTTGGGACAAGGTTTGGATCTTTGGTAAACACCTCGTAAATTGTGAATTTGTTCTCCTCTTTTGGTAATCATTTGGCATTTGAATTGGTTAGGTTTATGAAACGGACAATGCGAACCTTAAGGAGAAGTTTGAAGGGGATCTCAAGAAGGAGATCAAGAAGCTGCAGAGGTATCGGGATCAGATCAAGACGTGGCAGCAGTCGAGCGAGATAAAGGACAAAAAGGTCTTTTCATTTAGTTCTTAACTGGTTTTTTTATCCGTGTGATGCAGTAGATTACAATGTTGACGTACTCATAGTCATTAATTTCAAGAAAGTTGGTAGTTTTCAATTTCATTTTAGACATAGAGCGGATAATGAAGTTTACATGTCTAATTAAGTATAAGTGTTGCAGTTCTACAACCAGCGGTAGTCTTTTTATTATAACTTACTAGGTTTTTCCCGTGCAATAGATGAAACTTAGTATTACAACATCAATTATATTACAATATTGTGATTTTGACAATTGTATATTGCTTTCACACTAAAAGCCATATTATAAATATAAATATGGAGAATTTTTTTTAAAGAGACCCATTTTGGAAAATATTTAGCAAAAACGACGTTTTTGCTAAATATTTAGTAAAATTGATCTCTTTTTAGCCAGCTCGTTTTTGCTAAATATTTAGCAAAATCGATCTTTTTTTAGCCACCTCACAAAGGCTGGTAAAAAAAACGTCGACTTTTCAAAATGTGGTCTTGAAAACACACAGGACTACTAGTCTCGTGTGTTTAGGGCTGGCTAATTAGTCACTAAATACATCGTAGTCTCACGGGACTAGTGCTGGGTTTTATCGAAGAAGCATAACGGGTATTCTGTTCGCCATCGGAACTAAAATATTAACATGAGACTACTAGCTCTGTGTTAAACAGAGACTAGCGCTGAGTTTTATTGAAGAAGCATAACGGGTATTTCATTCGCCATCAGAACTGAAATATTAACATTCATCATATGCAAATTATCTATATTAGTTATAAATTAAAATTTATGTATCTTATTTCTAGTTAAATCATAGTTGAAAGACCCTCTATATCAAATTTCATCTATCAAATTTTAACCAAAGCATATAATTTATCAAAATTGAAAATAAATTATTCTAAATATAGGGTTGTTTTCAGACTACAAGTGTAACTAAAAATTAGAGAGAAAATTATACAAAATTAGAAAACTTTACCTTAATGAAGAGTTGAAGTTCATCGGCGTCGGAGAGGTTAGATAGTGTCGGAGTTCAACAATGCTGAAGTGAATCAAGAGAGAAATTTTGGGGAAGAGACTTGGTTTGGGTTTGGAAAGAAGGAGAGAGGGAAATTTGAGGGGGAAGGAGGTGATGTGGGAGAGGATGACCGGGTGGGGCGAGAGATCGGGAGAGAGTTGAGGGAGATCTAGGGAGTGATTTGAAGAAGAGAATGGGGAGAGAGATCTGGACAGCGTCTATGCCCTAATTTTTGGGCACTCTTGGGTTTGTAAAGGCCCGACAAATACATGAGACTTCTAGCCCCGTGTATTTGCTGGGTCGATAAAACCTAGCACTAGTTTCTGTTTAACACATGAGACTAGTAGTCCCGTATATTTTTTGAGCTGGGCATAAGTTTCTGTTTAACTCACAAGACTACTAGTCTTGTGAGATTTCTGCGGTGTATTTAGTGACTGATTAGCTAGCCCTAAACACAGGGGACTAGTAGTCCCATGTGTTTTCAAGTCCACATTTTGGAAAATCAACATTTTTTTGGTCAGCCTTGGTGAGCTGGCAAAAAAGAGGTCGATTTTGCTAAATATTTAGTAAAAATATCGTTTTTGCTAAATATTTTCCAAAATGGGTCTCTTTCAAAGAATTCTCCATATAAATATTGGTAAAATAATAATAACGTCAATGAATTATTACAATAATGAAGTCTAAGTATTCAAATAATTATAACAATAAAGGAAAGAGAAAAAGAAAGTAGCTTGTGGAAAAAAATAAATAATTAATAAAGAGAAGTTCAAAGGTCAATTCTGTAAAAGTTTGCCAAGTGCAATCTATGGTTTTTGTATTAGTGTATGGTATAGATACATTCTATACTCTATAGATTATTGGTATTGATATTGTACAGAAGTACGAATAGATGTATGGGTTGTTGTGATTCACACCATTTTTTGTGTCTATAAGTCAAAGTTTCTTTTACAATTGCATGGAATATTGTCTTACACTATAAAGAAGGTAAAACCTTCAACTCATGTTTTAAATTTGTATATAAGCACACCCATGTTTTGAAGTAGTAAATGGTTGCACTGGGAGCTTCTGACTGCTAGATCAACACCCAGGTGTCCAGTCCTTTTGCAATTTCTTCCTTAATTGGTGCTAAAAACTATGAAAATACAGAAAAGTAGAAGAATACGGAATTGAGAAAAAATTACAGAAAAATCCGAGACAGTAAAATTTAGTTCAATAGGAAAACATAGATTTCTTATCTATCATTTAGACAAATGGCCTTCTCATGATGTACAGTTAGAACATGAAATAGTTGAGATACATAGATAAACTTAATAAATGATATTGATTGGTCAAGAAGACGCCTTTCTTGTACATATTCCGCTCTGCATTATCATATCCATAATAGGCAGAGGCTTATATATGCGGGCCATATTTTTTCATGCATTTGCAAATGAAGCCATAGATATGCTATGATAAACTATGACATTATCATATTCTCAAGTAGCACAATTTCTCTGTCCTTAATCGGTGCATTCTTGATGATGATCTGCTTTATTTTTTCTTTTTTACTGCTTTGGTAGCTCTGAATCACTTGTGTTGTAATTATCCATGGACTTAGGCTCTATCTCTTGGATGATTGAGATTTGATGTCTGGACAAACTATGTCTTCGACTTTTATGCTTGATTTGCATTTCATCATAAAAATCCATTGTATAACTTTCCTTGACCATCTTCTTCAAAATTGCATCACATGCTTGTTCCTTTGTTTTTTCTTTTGAATATTTCTTTCACTTCTTCGTATCCTCTTTCATTCTGGCAAGATACTTCACATCTATTTAGCCTCAGCTCATCATGTGTTCACAAGTTTGTACTGAACTGATTTCAATTTGATTGTTCCAGATAGAATCCAAATTCCTAACCGGTGGTATTTCACTACTTCTCAACATTTATTGGAATAATATTAGTACTAAACCAACTAAAATGGGATGATACTTCCACATCATCGGCACCCTTCTTTGTAAATCTTCATGTCTTAATAAAAGTGTGAAATACCTAAATTAATAATCAATTACAATGTTTTTAAAATAAAATACTTAACAAAAAATAGCATCCAAACAAAGTTAATGCACACTCAAAGTTTCCTGGTTTCAGAAACAAATTGATTTTTATTTTGAGTAGTCTCATTTACACTATGAAAGTACAAGTAAAATATTCACTAGTCGTAATTAAAACCTGAATATGTTGCAAGTTTCATCATCCTCATTTATGAAAATTGAGTGAAACTGAAAGTAAACAATAAGTATCATAATTTTATCAAAATTGAAATTAAGAACAATTTAAAATGCATGAGTATCTGAAACAAATCCATAAATGATTGAAACCAGCAAAGAAGGCCTCAACAATGGTCATCAGCAGAGCATCAGAACAACATCTATCATGCTAGTTTTAGGTGCAGATACTGATTCTCCAAATAACTTAAAGATTTGGATTTTGATGTATTGAACCAGAGAGAGGGGCAGAGGTGAAGATGCATCAAGAGAAGGAGAGGCATCAATTGAGCTCTACCTTACTCTAAATCCGGGGTTTTTTTTCCTTCTATCAATTGGGCAGTGGGTTCGACTCTTTTTAATCAACCAAGAGGTTCACTTAAGTGGGCTGCATATTTTGACATGGAGGAGCCTGCTTTGGCTGTTCTTATCCCCAAGGTTTTAAATGTCGGATGTCGGGTTCATGTCGGACGGCTGAAATCAATGTCGAATAGCGAAAATCGGGGATATATCGGGGGACATGGACTAAATATCAGATTGTCATATCGGGTGGTGCGCATATGTATAATATCATGTCCAAAATATAATCTAAGTATTCCTAAATTCAATATAAGCATATTTTATAAATTCTAGAGGCGGCACCGACGATGAGTGGATTCCGACATCGCAGGAAGGCAGTGCCGACGACGGGACGTCGCAGGTAGGCAATGTCGGGGCTCTTCTTATTCTTCTTCGTCTACTTAGGGTCCTTCGGATGAGTCACCGACCACCATCTTTCCTTTATCCCGACGACGGGATACCCTGCCATCATCGGGTTCGGTTAGGGTTCGAATTTTGAGGCGCAACGGGAGATGGACGACGAGGTCCGAGATGGAGGTGGGGGAAGGGCGTCGTCGTTCACAAAAGGAGTGATCGGTTCCCAAGTCCGTTGTAGCCCTAATTTTTCTCTTTTATTTCTATCGGGTTCATAAGAAACCCTTAAACATGAGAACGGGTCAAACGGGCTTGGGTTTTTATCACTAAACCCAAACCCGATAACAAAAAACAGATCTTGAAAAAGAAGGGCCATATCGGCCGATTTTTCAAGGCTTAAAAATCGGTCGATATGCCCAATATGGCCTTGGTATTTCCGTTTTGTCCCTGAAAACCGACATACGAGTTGAAAACGCCCATGTCGTGTCGTTCAAGTCCTCAAACCGACATGTCCGACATGTCGGCCGACATTTAAAACCTTGCTTATCCGCGGACATATCGGCCGACATTTAAAATCTTGTTTATCCCTAATTAGGGGAACCTGGGGCTCATTTAGTGGCCTGGGGACACTTGGTGTTGAAGGCTGCCTAGGCAGGTGGCCGACCTACTTTCCAAACACTGGCTAAATTTAATTGTAACTTAAAGGGGTATGCCTTGGTTCAGATCCTCGTTAAAGGCTTCTTCTAAAACTATTCCTTTGATACACCTTTATCATGGTTATATCAGTTGGTCCAGATAATCGAACACAAAATAAGGTACATTCTTCTTGATGAAATGAAGCCCTATTATTGTTTGCATTTAAATTTTTTTTGGACCCAACTTTCATGGATAGTTAAGTTTGCTTTCGTTGTCTTATTAACTGTGTTAATTGGTAAGGCTTAAACTGATGCAGCTTACCCATTGTTCCCAACAAGTACGCATTTTTGTGATTCTTATTTTGACAATCAACTGTTGATATATGTTGACATAGGTTGGTACCTCTTGTGAACAGGCTCTCATGGATGCCCGAAAGCTTATTGAGCGTGAAATGGAAAGATTTAAAGTCTGTGAGAAGGAGACAAAAACGAAAGCCTTTTCCAAAGAAGGACTTGGCCAACAACCCAAGACTGTAAGAATTTTGTATTTCTCTTCCTGTACGCTTTACTGTGTGATTTATTTGATTTTGATGTTCATACATTTTAAAGTTGAAACTAGTAAGAAAAAGATTCAATTAACACATGGCTGTGAAATATATCATGTAATAGGTAATTATTATCTTGGGCACGTCAAACGAAATTTGCCCCAGGCTCTGTTAGCTGTAATTCAATTACAATTGGTTTTGTGACATTGATGATTATTGCTGATTTGCTATAGTTCATACACCAGGCTTAATACATTAAGTACAATATACTTGCGTCTTGCCTTGTATTGGTCTGAGACTCAGATGATGTACAGTGTATGAATAGGTACATTCGAATCTACAAGTCTATAATCTGGTATACTATCTTAAACTATGGTACATTGGAATATTCATGAAATAAATAGAAGTTCCCTTTAGATTCTTCTTCCTGCTGCTGTATCTTCAGTTTTTCCTTTTTTCTTCTTCTTTCTTTCAGTTAGAATACACAAATATTTTAATAAGCTTTGGTGTTATACTTTTGATTGCTTGATTCCGCTCTGCTACATTGATTCCGCTTTGCTACATCTGAGAAGTTTTGAAATTTGGCCGATTTAGGTATATAGGAGTTTGAGTTCCATGATATCTTTAAGTTTATAGAAGCAAGGATCAAGAATTTGCAATTTCAATTCGCTTTATTTGGTCACAATGCTAAAATATATTGGGTTTAGATTCCTGCACTTGGTTGGATGTAATTGGGAATGGAGTCTAGGTTGTTGCCAACATGATCCTCACGCTAGATTCCCTTAAGTTGGATTTTACTTGTCGTGAGAGTGGCATCCACTTCTACATTTTTATCGGGAAAGTGGTGAATTCCAATTCAAATGGATATATTTCTCAATTTCATATATTAAGCTAAAACAAGGAATTGTTTTTCTTCACTAAAAACTTTATTAGTTCATGTTAAAATCCTTCTTTTTATCGAAGCTATTCTTAATGTAACAGATCCTGTGAGTATCATCTGATAGGCTTGTGTGTTTACTACGTATTAGCATATTGGCACATGCATTGAGTGATATCCACCTTTACATTTTTATAACTTTTTTATCAGGTAAGTGGTAACTTTCAATTCACATGAAATTGAAATTTCTCAATTTCATTCGTTGCACTAAAATAAGGATTTGCAGTTTTCTTAACTAGAAAGTTCATTTGTCTATGTTAAACTTCTTATATCTGAAGCTATTCTTTATGTAACTTATTCTGAGTATCATCTTACAGGCCTGCACATTTACTGGGTTCTAGCATATTAATATTGCCACGTGCATATGCAGATGCAAGAAACATTAGCTTGCTATTTAAACAGCTTTCTATTGTGCAATTTTAAATTTTTATGATGATATAATTATCTTATGTAATTTTAGTTATAAATTCATTGTAAAAATGTTTTCTAACAAGTAATTAAATTATTAAATGTTTTTATGACAGAATTTTGAGGATTTCATTTAACCTATGAAAATCGGGCATTACAATTTTACCACGGCCCTTATTTGGATAATGTCACATTCATTCCAAGTTCGACTAATTGTTGCTGCTATATACCATTCAAATTTGATTTCTTGAAAAAAAACGTATATAATAAAAATATGGTCATAAGTATGTGTATCATATTACCTATCTAGTTTATAATTATAACTAAATGTTTTATGTAAATTCATTCGTTAATAATTTTTATCATCTCCAATTACCAACAACGGCTTTTCAGTAAATCACTAAAATATTACAATATGTATATGTTTAATCTTAATCAGTAAGAATTTTATTTACAAAAATATTTAAATATAAAAATTATTTCTTCTTAGATTTTTTGATAAGCTGCTTTACATCTAAATGAGAGAAAGGTGAAGTGGAAAGAGAAGAGTGTGAATAAGATAAAGAGAGATATAATAGAGAGTGGAATGAAGTCCATTGTACTTGAGATGAAATTACCATTTTACCCGCCATCATTTCTACATGATGTCCTCTTTGCTTCGGTTCTTTCCTTACTCCAACTTCTTTTATTATAGATTAGTATAATGCACTATAATGTAATGTGTTGTTAGCAATATTTGTATAAATTTGAGACTTGAGATTAATGAAGTTGTTGCAACATGAGAATCTCACATTCCATTTACTAAACATCAGCTGAATGTACTGCAAAGAATACTTTTCTCATGCTAATATAAAAAATGATAAGGATTTTTTTTTGTTGGGAAAAAATTATTTCTCCTGTTTAAATGGAAAGTTTGTTTTAAACTGATCATGTCCAAATTTTTATCTTAGATTTAAATGATCAAAATATATTTTATACTTTTAATTCAATATTTTATTTTCTTTTAAATGACAAAAATGTATATAATTTTCTAATTAGCTAAAAATATGTAATTTTTTTTGGGAGAGCTTGTAATTTTTTATACTTTTAATTCTATATTTTCTTTTCTTTTAAATGACGAAAATGTATATATTTTAATGTATATAGTTTTCTTGCAAAAAGATGTTATTTATTTAGTTTTTTCAACTCCATGGAGAATCAACTGCCAGAGCTATTTTTCCTTTGAAATTTTGGTTAGGGAGGGAGGTAGGAAATCACAAATCTATAGTTTGAACTGA
>NC_033794.1:106377602-106425485 GCF_001876935.1 Asparagus officinalis | reverse complement strand
ACAGGTACCATAGGTACAGACGATTTTTTGGATTCTCCTTTGACTAACATTTATGATTAAGTTACTTTCCACTTAAGTAATATAATTTTCTACCAAGTACTCGCACCAAGTTGAACTTTTAAATACTGTTGCCAAAGTCATTAATCCTATTATTTACGGCTGTCTGACAGGACCCAAAAGAGAAAGCTAAATCTGAAACAAGGGACTGGTTGAACAATGTGGTAAGAAAATACTGATCTTTCTTTAAAGAATATACTTATCTTTCTAGTTTCCATTGACATTCTTTTGCTTGTTGATTCCCAGTTGTATTATGTTTAAGAAATATCTGTATTATATGCTCTACTCATGCATTGATCCTTCATCTATTTTTCTGAAAACATACTAATTCCCTGTGGATAAGGTCTTTAAGATGTTACTATCTGTATATGTATATGATAATATTATCATGCTTAGTGTTAAATGCTTCAGTTAATTAGCTTACTATCTGTATATGTATATGCTAACATTATCATGCTTAGTGTTCATTGCTTCAGTTAATCAGCAAGGATACTCTAGTGATCAGCTGTGGTGCCATCATTAGTATCATTATTTGCACCCTCTTCAATATGCATCACACCTTCTGTCCATATAGTATTCACTTCTCGATGTTAATGGATAAAATTTGGAGTGCATAATTTGGGACTGTTTAACCGCCAGAATTGTCGAGTTATGAATATCTCTCTCTAAGTAAGTACTTACATGCAAACACAAACTATATACATGTCATGGAGACATATAGACACACACACAAATGTACACATGCATATGCATATTATAAGCACACAAAATAGTGGGCCATCTGACAATATGTGGTGGAGAAGTTCTATCTTTTAGGTAAGGGAATTAGTCTGACCCATTAATTAAGTATGTATGTACGTAAATCTGGTATCTCATTCATAATAAACTGCAATTCAAGAATGAGAGATTGAGAAGTTTCTGACCCATGCACTAGTTGATTTCTTTCTGGCCGAACTAACATAGTTCGTAGAACCAACTAATGAAGGTAAAAGAAATTTTGAATCCATTTGGTATCTCATTCTTAGACGAACTTTTGTGTAGTGAATAAGGTGAATGATGTGGAATATCACTGGATTATGCCTTAACTGATCTAACCCAGTATTATCTCTGGATGAATTCTTCGTAACATGTCTTTTTTTCTTTAAATATGCATAAACTGCTTCAAGGTTACAGAGAAATAACATTTTAGATATAGAAAAAATTGAGAAACATTTATTGCATGGTTATTGGCAAATTACCTTTGATTGTACTGAACAATGCAGACAGCTCTATGTTCTTGGTATCAGTTGTGTAATTTGGTATCGTTTGTCTTCCTGATTTGTTCTCTGCCTGTTAGGTGAATATAATTCTCTATAGCTCATCATATGTCTTTTACTTGACACTTCCATTTTGTAGCAGATGTCCAAAGCATGTTGCTTGGTTGAACAAACTATAACGTGTGAATGAAAATACTAGGTCTACCTAGCACCCAACAAGCCTTTTAAGTTTTAAGGCACTGCCTTAATTTTTATCATAGCCTTGTGGCCAGAATTTTGATGCCAAGTAGCTGTTGTAAAATCTCAGTCGACTCTTTCTCAATTTACACAAACTTCAGTTGTGCTTCATGATTGGTTCATTTTTATGGGTGTGCTGATGACGTGGGTAGACCGCGGAGCTCTTGATCAGTATGAATCTTCAACTTCGCACTAGTTAATGTAAAGGTTGTGGACCTTTATTTTTGTGGCTCTCGTAGTATTTTAATATATTATTAAATTCTAAGATTGTGCTTCGATACTTGAGAGCATATGCACAATACTGGAGAATTTAAAAAGCTGAATAATTTGCAAATAGATACGAGAAGAATGGACCCATGTGCATTTTTAGTGTGATTTTTAACTTTCTTCAAGAAATTTTCAAATGTAAAGATTAGGGCTCCAATCAGGAACTATGATTTCTACCTACTATATGTTGAGCCACACTACATATATTTCTTATACTAAGATTGTTTTTTTTTAATACACACATTTGACAATGTCTAATGCTACCTACTTCCTGGTGATGGACTATTTGCTTACCAGTAGCCAATTTACTGACTCTTCCTTAAGTACGAACTTTTAAATCTTTCTGTATTATTTTTCCTGAGCACCATATTTGTGACTATGATCAAGTCAGTTCATGGACTCTACAAATTCATCTGCATTGGAAGATGTCAATGTGCAGATGTCTCCCTCTTAAGTTCCCAGTAGCATGTCCATTGTGATACAACGGCCACTCTATTGTAATCCTTTTGTACCCATATTTGGAATTTGGCCAACATTGATTTGGTATGGAGTATCAACATGTTCCAAGCTCTTACCATCAAAATCAGGCTATGTGGTCATACAAGTCAGTCTCTTTGAGAGATTTGAGATAAATATAATTCTTGTACCAGTTGTCAACTTGGCTCCAATTTGGTCCCATAGCTATGGATAAGAGACTCTTTTTATAAATTCAAAGATTAGTTGGCAGGTAGCAAATTTACTTTACTGATCATGCAGCTTAAACCTGCGCAACCACAAAGAAACTCTGCAAAATTCTTATAGACTAAGAAAATTGTAGTAGGGAAGATTTATATATTTTCTTCAGGGAAGTAGGTTCACCTCAAAAGCAAAAGGTAAAGTAGAATACATGCCCAGAACTTACAATTAGGAGATATATAGCTTTATTCTCAGCTGCAGTTATTTATTTGAGAGTAACAGTTTTTGGCTTGTTGAGCAACTCACTTACCAGCTTGGATAAGGACACAAATTTGGATAAAGATTTAAATTGTGTTTGGCGAAAGCTTGTACAAGGTTGGACTATATTTTTTTAGTTTTAAAAAGAGGCCCTTATCTAGGTTATCTTTGGACCAGCCACTGCCTTGGTTCAATCCTAACCCAGTTAAGGCCTTAACTGGATTAGTGTAAAGTTGCCAAACACATCCATAGTGTCAGTTCTGAAGTTCATATAACTCCTGTATTATGTCATCATCAGTCACAAAGGATATAAGTTCATAATCTTTAGTGAACATATAACAAAGTAACATGAAATAAAGGACTTTCTTGGATTTTTTTGAAATTTATTTGTATTGCTTAGAGCATAATTGTTGTTGGTATGAATCCCTTTGATACAGTGGATAATTGGAGTGCTATCTTTGCTGGAATCAATTCCTTGTCTGTTTGTAAACTGTAAATGTTTCAACCTGTATTAGGCCGACCTATGTGCTGATTTCTGATTTTATTTACTGTTTTCTATACATTTGGTGCATTAGTTGTAACTCTTCTCAATCTTCTTAAGGTTGGAGATTTGGAAAGTCAAATCGATAATTTTGAAGCAGAGCTTGAAG
Source organism: Asparagus officinalis (assembly GCF_001876935.1). Classification (NCBI taxonomy): domain Eukaryota; kingdom Viridiplantae; phylum Streptophyta; class Magnoliopsida; order Asparagales; family Asparagaceae; genus Asparagus; species Asparagus officinalis. The sequence continues at coordinate 106,422,085 of NC_033794.1, read as the reverse complement.
GGATATCTGGAAAGAAGGGGAAAACAAGGAATCCTCAGCTGGTATGGTTAGAAAGCAGTCTTTAGCAGTTACTATAACAATTCTTGATTTTCAATCATGTATACTACTGCTATTGTTTCACATTTTTGTTTTGTTTTTGTATATTCCTGCCAAATCTTTGATAGACACGTTTAGAGGCATCTATTGGCCGCCACAAAGCTCACGTACTGAAGCTGGAGTTGATCTTAAGACTATTGGATAATGACGAGTTGAGTCCTGATCAGGTCAATGACCTTAAATATTATTTGGATGATTACATCGAATGCAATCAGGTAGGAATCTATTTAAGAATCTGTGTGCACCAGAGCTAGTGGATATCTAGTACGTGCTCTAACTTCAAACTTCTGCATCCTAATCTATTGAAGGTGGATTTTGAACGATTTAGCAACATTGATGAGCTGTACGTCTCTTTACCGCTAGACAAGGTGGAAGCTCTTGAAGATATGGTGACAGTGACGCTTGGCAGCTCTGGTCTTGTGAAGGTACCAAATTTAACTTTTTAGATGTTCTTTTTGTCTTTCCTTCTATATTTGTATATGTGAATTCTTCTATAGATCTCGTGAAGTGGTAATTTTCTTCATCAGGCTGCTCTCTTGTCGGCCCCTCAGCAGAGCGCTGATCAAGATCAAAGTGATGAAACAGCTTCTCTGGACAGCAATGCTGATACCATTTCTAAAACTCCACCTGCTAAGACTGTGGCTGCAGGACCTTTGGTGTCATCATCTGCTTCACCCAGTCTTGTTTCTGGTACACTAGAAGTACCTATTTCATACCATTTCTAAAACTCCACCTGCTAAGACTGTGGCTGCAGGACCTTTGGTGTCATCATCTGCTTCACCCAGTCTTGTTTCTGGTACACTAGAAGTACCTATTTCAGCTGCCACATCCAGTTCGGCTGTCCATACATTGCTTGATGGGCCCGGACCTGCAGCTGCACTTGCTGGTACAGCTGCCGTTCGAGGTGTCACAGGGGAGTCAGCTGCTTTCCTGTCTTCATCACTTGGGAATTCTTCTGATTCAGTCAAGGAGGCAGATAATAATGTCATCTCTGACTCTGGATCTTCTGCAACCACCCCTGAGACTGGACTAGAGAAAGTTGTTAGCAGAGGAACATCCTATCAAGAATCCATCGGTGCTTCCATGAGTTTAAATTCCGTCAGTGGTGTTGCTAGCAGTGGATCTCTTGGTTCATTTCCTGTAGTATCTGATTTGTCTAAGAGAAATATTTCCAGCATTAATGAAAGGAGAGAGGTTGATAGTATTCCTCCGACTCTGGCTGCCCAGCTAAGTAACAGAATGCAGTCACAGCAGATTTCAAAATTTAATGCTGATACACTTTCAAACGACAATGTCGGTGAGGGCACTGGTATTGGTGGAAGATCCTTTTCACATTCAATAGCTACCTCACAGTGGACGCCTCAGAGTGCGGCTTCATTTCAGAACCCTGCTGAAGTATTCTCGGCTTTACTAATACTTTTGTGGCTAATTTTGGATTTTCTACCTCTGAAAAACTAATAAAATTTTAACTGCATTTACTATTATGAGTTATCAAATTTGCACATTTTTAGTGATATAATCTTTTCTTTTGTTTATGATTTTTTTTGTGTGCACACTCGTGTTTTAATGGGGGGATTGTCAGTTATTCCATACATGAAAAATTTCTTTTTTCTCGATGCAAAAAGTTACCCTTATGTCTTATGAGTAGTATTCTTTTACACTCTGTAGGAAACGGGAAGTTGGTTATTATGAGTGGGATCTTTGTTTACATGCTATATTTAATACAACTGTCAAGTCAAAATTCATTACTTTCTATCAAGATGAACACGTTGCCCTACATAATTTACACAGTCTGTCTTTCATTTTCCCCTCTTATTTCTTTTTTGCATGTTCAGATTCGTGGAAGACCTGAGATTGCTCCTGACCAGAGGGAAAAGTATCTGCAACGACTGCAACAAGTACAGCAACAAGGTCATGGTGCTCTTCTCAGTGTCCCTCATCTGCCAGGGGCAAATCACAAACAGTTCCCTATGCAACATGAAAATTCAATCTTGCAACAGGTCTTTTCTCCTTCGCATAGCTCTCGATTTCAGTTAGTATGTTTTTGAACTACCCTTTCCCATTCTGTAACATGTATAGAGATGACAGTTTGACTTTGTAACATATGGAGGTTCTTAGTTGCTAGTTAGGAAAAGAATTATGTTCTTTTTCATTTGCATCCTTTCTTCCCCTTGTCATGAGAATATAGTAGTTAGATTTGGTGCTACAGTGGTTATTGAAAATAATGTTATGCCCTTATATAGACATGCCTAGTTTCATGGAAATATACCCCAAGGAATATCATTAGCCTCCATTAATCCAAGAAAGATATCATAAAATAAATAGAGGTGTCTATATACCGAGTGAGAACAGATCAGGGATGCATGCCAGCCAGGATGCTTTCATTTTTTTGTCTTTAAGGGAAGGACATTAGTTTCTGCTGCTGCTGCATCAGCATCTCCTTACTATTTATTAATATTTTACCTCATTGCCCTTTTTAGCTCATTTTGCTTGGTCATCATTTATTTGTTAGGAGAAGAATCAAGTGAAGTTTTGGACCCAGGAACTTGTGTAATACTTGTGTTGTCTGTACCCCTACCCATGGGTGATTTTTAGCAGATTAATTTCAAGTATCCTGCAAATATTTTATTTTGGATTTTGGTCGCACATTTCCCTTCAAATCATGTAATCTTCCAATTCCCGTGGATTTATGACTGTTGTTTCTTGATTATGGCTTTTACATTTTTGGTTACTTACATCGGTAAACTATCGATTTGTACAGGTTAATGCATCATTGACCAAATTACCTTTGTTTCCTGTGGTCTTTTGTTTATCATATAACATGATATAGTTAAATTCTTTTACACCACTTTGTCTATACACGACATTTATACCATGTTGTCACTGTTTATGCACGATGGGATATCTTCTTATCAGTCTGCCTATGAGGGTGTTGGGGTGGCTTATTTTTTTGGTCAAACTAGCTTTTGAGCTAGCTTTTTCGTTTCTACCTTTTTGGTAAAATACAAGATAAATTAACTTATAAGTCACATTTTAAAAAGCTGGTATACACTAGCTGATATACCCTAGCTTATAAAAAACTAACTTATAAGCTCACCTAAATACGCTAAGTTTGACCAAGCAAACTACTATACAACCGAAACAATTTTTGTAATATTTTTATCATAAAAGCCAAAAGCCACTTATAGCTAGCATACCTTCTAAGCTTCAAAATAAGCCTTCCAAACACCCTCTATGTGCTCGATACTCCAAGAGTGTATTGTTTCTCCCAAGCATTTATTGGCATTGATATTAGTACATATGCTAGTTATCGGTATCGTGCTTGATATCCTTTTGTACTGGGTTACTACACGGAAGATACCCACACCTTGTGGGTTAACTTGCATGGCTGCATATTGTGCTGCTTTAGTATCTGAACTGACAAGTTAGATCTATTTGCTCTTTTTAATAACTGTTTTAACATTATGCCCATAAGTTTTTGAGCCCAAGTACTTATTTTTTTAAAACTGCAGTTCAATTCTCAAGGCACATCTTTGCCACCTCAATTGGGGCTGGGGCTTAATCTTCAGTCCTCGGGTGCTAGTTCTGTTGCATCCACACCGCTACAAAGCCCCATCCATCACTTAACCTCTCAAATTCCACTTATCTCAACTGGACCAAAAGATGTAGGTAAGAGAGTTTGTACTCCATCAACAATTTTAGTTGCATCTGTCTTTCAGTTACTTATGCAAATATTTAAATAAGATATAGGCCATTCCAAGGGAGAGCAGCAGCAGCAGAACTTAAGTGATGATATGAAGATAGAATCTGCTCAAGTTTCAGGTCTTAGCAATAAAAGCGATGATAATTTGAAGACACCACTCTCGGTAACCAGATAAATTCAGTTTTCTTTACTTTCAATTTCTTGCGACTTTTTTTTCTCCAAATTTGGTACTCTTTTCCAGAATTGATAGTTTGGTGGATAGCTTTGAGATAACTCTATTGGACCTTTAGCATTAAGAAATATAGTAGGACTTTACCTTTGCCTGTCAATGTTGTGAGCAAATGGAAAATCATTGCTGCCAAACAATGTATTTTTGAGCGCAAGCGTTAATTTTATGCTTTCTTGTAAGTACTCTCAATTATTCTAGGTTTGTGTTAGGTTTATGTTCTACAATTTAATTTCTACCTCGATCAAAATATATTAGGATAATGAGGAAACTTACTACAGAACGTGTATGATACAAAAAGAATTGGTCTCCATTTGAATCAAACAAGCATAATGTATTACTAAGCCGCTGCCATTTCCAGTAGAGATGTATTGAGGAAGAAAGAAACATAAAATGTTTGGGTTTGCCACATTTTTACATGGAGTTTTGTAAATGATGTTGCAGATATAAAAGAGGAGATATAATAATAGTACTGATTTTCTTTATTTTTAGGTCTTTTAATTTGTTAATTTTATTTATAATAAAACAAGAAAAACACTTGAGGCCCTATGTGCCAGGAGACGAGGCCTATTTCCTGGCAATGTTAGTGAGTGCTAGAGGCGCTAGGCGCCTAGACTAGGTCTAGGCAGATTCCTTTTCCTTTTTGTTTTGTTTTGTTTTGTTTATGTTTATGTTTATGTTTAACTGGAGGCGGAGTCGATTTTGCTGAAGATTGGAGGAGTTGTTTGGAGTTGGTGGAGAAGGCCGGTGAGGTAGGAAGGCGTGAAGGCGGCAATGGAGGAAATCACGACCTAAGCTTTGGAGTCTGCATAATGGCTCGTACTCTTTAAGTGCTGCCATGATCTAGGTAGCTTGAGTGCCGCCTAGCCTAGGCAACAGCCTAGACCTCTTTTTAAACCTATGCTTCCTAGGTTTGCCTAGCACCTTCTTCAAGATTAGGTTTACTTTTGTTATTTTCATATGACATATTCTAAGCAAGAGTAGTGTTATAAGATATCCTGCCTTTGTCACTGTCAATTCATTTTGGTATTATTGTTTGGCAGTCTTTTGGCTTTATAGATAAATCTTTATAGTTCTCTTTTGTTTTTTTGTTTGTTTGTATGGTTTTTCTTGATTAAACTTGACACATCACAGTCACATTGTTTGTTTTTAACCTTGTAGCATGGAGGAGTAACTTCACAATTGTGTCTCTTGGATTCAAAGTGTTAAATCTAGAATATGACTCAAGATTTGAATCGGCGATTCAGCTTGCTGATGTATGGATTCCAAGGAATGCTTAATAATCTTTGCTAAATGGTCTCACTTCTCTTATAGTCATATAACTGTACATCTTCATGAGAAATGCCTATGGAAATTTTATCAGTTTTCTTCTTGTTGGCACCCTATTCTGTTATGATGTGATCTATACCACAGTGATTTCATTTCCAACTAGCGAACAGTTAAAAAGTCTTTTATACTGGATTTATTACTTGAGACTATGTAGATGATTTCTTTTTCCTTTTGCCAGGTAATGGGAACAACCGGTGAAGGCAGCCAATTACCTAGAGAAAGTGATCTCTCGCCTGGGCAGCCATTGCTACCAAGTCAGTCTTCTTCTGGTGTTGGTGTGATTGGTCGAAGAAGTGTTTCAGACCTTGGCGCCATTGGTGAGAACCTTGGTGGTTCGTCTGGTAATTCTGGTGGTATGAGTGATCAGTTCCATACTTTGCAATTATTGGAAGCTGCACTTCATCGACTTCCTCAGCCAAAAGATTCTGAACGTGTAAAAAGATATGTTCCTGTATGTATAATTCAGTTCTCAATGATTTACAGTTTTTATGGATATTTTAGAGGAATGCTCAGTAGTGCATGAATGCTAAGTATTCTTTTCCATTTCCCAGAAACACCCTGCCGTAACTCCTTCGAGCTTCCCTCAAACTCAGGCAGATATTATTAGAAATCCTGCTCTCTGGAAAAGATTGGGTGCTGATCCATTAGGCATTGACACCTTGTTCTTTGCGTTTTACTATCAGCAGGTATTCTTGTTGGCCCTGATTGGTAGTTTTTCCATGCACGCCATGTATATTTATGTTGAATGTATTGTTGCAGAACACTTACCAACAATATTTAGCTGCAAGAGAGCTGAAAACTCAGGCATGGAGATTTCACAGACAATATAACACATGGTTCCAACGGCATGAGGAGCCAGATTTTGCAACCGATGATTATGAAAAAGGATCATATGTGTACTTTGATTTTCATGTGGACACTGCATGGTATGCTCGACTATCAAAATTATTCAAATTACAATCTGTGCATATTATATGACTCTTATAGTATATCACTTTTGTTAGAGCTTTTTCCATTCTTTTTTGTCCTATGTTGATTCTGCCTCTTGAGTATTGTTTTGCTTGCTTCTCTAGTCACTAGGTCTCTTAATGTTTTTTGACTATTTAACGTGGATAGCGTATATGACCTGAATCCTATCTGGATTAAATTGACTTTGATCTCCTGTAGATCTACTCTAATGAAAACCTCTTTTGGGCGATTGGATTGGTCTTTTGATCTGTTATAGATATGGAGGAGCATCCAGGTTAATGCGATTGTGTTCAGGCTAATGCGATTAACCTCTCCCACTTGTATTCATCCATACATACCCAATCCAGCTAAATTTTCATGTCTACCCAACACAATTTTTTGATCTTCATTAGACAATCACAAAATCTTGAAGTCCAATTGATTGTGCTATCTTTTGAAGAATGTTTAGTAGTAAGTTATTTGTATTATAGGTACTCGGTAGTCATATTCAATTGTTGGAGTGACGAGTAACATGTGTTTGACATGCATTTGCACTTTATATAAAAAGGGATACGACAAGTTTCGCTTTTAATTTTTCAAGTACTATTATATTCTTTCTGGTTAAAATTGGGTTGATAATATCCGTATGTATATGTCAAGAAATATGTGTATCCTTCGTGCCAAGGAAAAAATTAGTGTTGAGTGATGACGTGGCCACTTCTCATCTGCGCATTTAAAGTTGTCCATTTGGAAATGGTCCCCATTTGATTACCTAACCACTAGATGAGTGTATGAGAATTGGCCACATTACTATTGGGGAACAAATTTGGTTGTTGGTGCTAAGGATACCCATATTTCTCATGTGTGCGTATATACTATATATATGTACACACACATTCTCTCTCTCTTATGAGGAATATGGTGCGGTACACTATCTCTTAGAAAGTTTCCTTGTCCCTTGCCGGCCCCGTTCCCATGCAACATAGTTGAGCAGTCTTTACTGTTGCTATGACAGCATTTATGTGCTTATCTTCCCTGTTTTGGTTAAAACAGATGGTTAAATTGGAGATGTACATTAGAGTTTTATATTGCTTGTAAAATAGTCATGAATTGATGATAAACATTATATGGAAGGCTAGAAGAAAAACACTTAATTAGGGTTAGAATATTAGACAGGTATTGAATGACATATTCAGAAATTATAGCATAGATGAAATTAAGAAATAACATATCCGGAAAATAAGAAGTGTAAATGAAAATGCTTAGATGAATGAGTAGCCTGTAGCAATACGCAAAGAAGCAGCATAAGAAATGAGTGTGTCCATATGAAGGTAGATGTTACTTTCACTGAAAATAAAATGAGAAAGAATCAGGTGAAATTGGTTCAGGCTTTAACCAATACCGCGTGGAGGTTAGTGTGAAAGTTAGAAATAGTGATAGGATAATAGACCTGAATGAACTTGGACGGAGGCATTTAAGTAGGATATAATAACGGTTAATTAACTGAAAAGATGGTCCTACTCAAAACTGAAATAAAGAGAATTAACCATGTAACAGGCTGTAAGCTTGATATAAAAAGCTATGATTTTTAGCAAAAGGAAGCATCACCTCCAATTCTAGTACACGTATTGTTTCAACTTTTTATATCGTTGTTTTATTGAATTTACTCATTTTTCTAGTTCCTTCAAATTTATCATGTGGATATTTATGATATCATCCTTTTCCCTTTTTTTTTGCCCTTTTTTGATTTGCTACTAACATTCCATCACTGGTTGCAGGTTGCAAAGGATAAAAAACGATTTCACTTTTGAATATAAACACCTTGAGGATGACCTTGTGATCTAGGTAGGTTGAAGTACATAATCAATAGTCAAAAGTTTCGGTATGAAGCTTTCCATGTTTTGGCTCATATCTGTCAAATAATTTGTTTGAAAACCTAAACTCGAGGGCTTTGGTTTCAAGGCCTTAAGGAAAACATGAAAGCCCGAATTAATCATTCTATTTTCTTATTGATGTGAAATTTGGGCTGGTTTTTGTTTTCATTTTACTTGTCACCTTATCGTTTCATTTTATAGTTGTTTTACTTGTTTAATAGTTTCCTTGAGGGTTTTGGTTAAATTCAAAGGATCTGTGATGAGAGGGTAAAAGAAAAGAGTGATAAGAGAGATTGTACTGAATTTGCAAATGTAGATTTTTGCTACGTGAGGGATCCAATCGCTGTTTTTGGAGGAGCAGATCTAGATGATTTTATCTTCCAGAAAACTTGGTGTTTGGTAACTGTTGGAAAACGTTTCCAGAACCGTGTTGACCAGAAATAGGATGAGCATCATTATAGCCCTTTGCATTCTGCTACAATTGATTGACTCATTCACCATGTAATAAGGCATTAGAAGAGGGCCTAAACCTAAAGATTTGGTTAGGTAGATGTAGAAATAATTTTGTAGTTCCTTTCGCTTGCTTTGTTTATATTGCACTGGTACTTCGGTGCACGTGATGCGTGCACGATACAGAAAATGTGAGGGCATTTATAAGTCTAAAGGCATTTCTGTTCATTTTTGCAAGGGTGAGAGTGGTGTTAAATTTTTTTCCCGACAGTAATGACATTTCTGTTGTTTTTTTGTAAGTGGGAAGGCATTTACTTTGATTGTTCAAATTGCTAGGGCCTTTTTAGAATTTCTTAAAATATGACGCACCGAGAGAAATGAAAATGGAAACTTTTTCTTAAATATAATACTGTATAGTATAGATTTGTGGTGGCATGAAATTCACTGTCTTTAAACGTATCTTGTATTCAACCAAAAGGGACTGGAAAACAATGAGGATATAGGACAACAATGGATTTAACCGATGAATTCAGACCTCAGATCATATGCAAGGGTAAGCACGCTATATGCGTAGGTACGGGTGATGTACGGGTTGACTTGTCAAGATAATTAGTATTTTCTTTGGGGCAAAAGAGTCCGAAAATTTTCACTTTAATGAATCTTCTAGTTCACTCTTCCACGCGGTTAACCCTTCCATGCATCTTTTAGTTCACTCTTTCACGCAGCGAAAAACACCAAAGAAATGATAGAGCAAAGCTGAAACATAAGATGCTCATATGCTATTATAATGTGGTAATGCTGTGATAAAACCATTAAGTTGCATAGTATTTTATCACTACCTTGGTACATATACCATTAGCAGAACAAATCTGTACAGAAATAGATGAAAATTAACAGTCCCACAATTCCTCTCAGTACTCTCACGAGAACAGACATCATCACCGAAACAATGAAATCGAATGGATCCTCTCTGCTATTGAAAAGTAGTTGAAGGTCACTAGTTTTATCGTAGTTGTGATTTGTATAATGGGTGGTTCTGATCCATTATAAACTTAAGTCTAATCTCGTATTGTATCTACTAAACAAATCACTTGCTATGATAAAAAAAGGCGAAATTGCATTTAAATGCTCTGTAGTTCCACAAACCTTGCACCTAAGTGACCGCTATTTTCAAACCGAACAAATAAATAGCCCATAGTATTTAAATGTTATAGATAAATACCCAAAGTTTTAAAATATTGCACTTTGGTGCACTCTTGTTTACTTAATATTGTAGGCTCGTTTATCCTATATTGCGTATAAGTACCTTCAGTTTATAAATAACTTTACTTTAATATCTAAAGTTTCTAAAAGTTACACTTTAATATGCTATGTTACATGACATTCTTGGATAGGTAGAGAAATGTTAACACCATCTAGGATTTTTTTTAACTTCGGGGTAGTGATCTGCAACATTTAAATACTTTGGGGTATTTATTTGCTCTGTTTTAAAATAAAGATAACTTAAATGCAATATTGATGAAACTATAGGACGTTTGAATGCAGTTTAGCCATGATAAAAATAGTGATCTCTTTGCTATTTTTTATTGTCTTTTGCAAAACTTGATTAGATAGAAGGTCTTATAGTGAAAATAGTATTATATTCCATTGTCAAAATGTCTACAGTCGCGCTATGCTTTAATTAATGGGTGGCGGTCAAAATAGCACATTATTCCCTTTTTTAAGGGAAAATTGCTTGGAGTAAGGGCCCGTTTGGTTGTATGTTTTTACCATGTAAAAGGATGGAAAGTGTAAAAAAGTGGGTCCCAATGTCAGCTTTCATCACTTTCAATTGTTTGTTTATAGTTGTGAAAATCGTGTAAAGTGATTTCATATGCTGATGTGGCTTGTAAAGTGATTTCATAAAAAAAGACATGATTTTAGGAGAAAGCTGACATTGAAGTCTGGAAAAAATAATTCCAACCAATATGATCATTTGAGTAGGGATCATTTTTTACACTTTCCAAACAAACAATTAAAGTTTCATTTTGCAAACCAAAGAAGTGTTTTATGATTCCAATAGAATCAAAAACAAACAAAGAAAAGTATAAAAATAAAATTGATGAGGTGGACAACAACTTTCCAAGTTGTGTCATAAATACACAACTTTACCAACAACAACCAAACAGCCCCTAAGTAATTTATAAAAAGTTATGCACCTCCACTTCCAACTAGACTCAACCCATTGTAAGCTTTTTGACCCAAGTTTCCATGCTAAAATAGCCCTAGCTCAACATTGTATATGTATTTTATATTGTATTTTAAGTATTGCCCACTTTACCCTTTTACACCCATTTGTGAAGTATCTAAACTATTTTGTCTTATTGGGTAGCCCTCATTCCATTATATAGTTGGAAGTGACATCCGATTGGGTTCAAGAGAATTGGGGAGAATGACATTAATGGCTGAGAGAGTTTTTTTAGAGGGAAAGGAAAAATTGGAGGGAAACATACTAAGTTCCCTCCAAATAATGCCCCATCTTAATGTAATATATTCTTCCCTCTTTAGATTCTACTCATAAGACCTTCAACAACCAAAATATTCTTAACTTTTTCATCTTAACTTCTTCTACAACCAAAATGGAAGAATCTTTAATGTGTGTGATTTCGTTTAACACAAATGTAATCCTCATTAAAATCAATTCTGCAACAAGTTGAGTTGAATTGAAGATGCAAGCTACATAAAATTTAAGAGTAATGTACGAAAGTTTGTTGATAAGTTACTCTCTTGAGAAATTTCCTAATGTCTCGTTTGAGCTTTCAAAAGATGAAGATATTCTCAACATGATAGATTATCATCGTTCAATGGGGTTAAATACGATAACCATGGCTGTTACTAAAAGAGATGAAGGATCCACGCATGCCATATGGACAAAAACAAATCTTAAGTAAGTATTCAAAAGATTATTTTCAGGTTCTGGATACACGTTATAATGGGAACTGTGATATTTACGTCTTATATATGACCTGAAGACATTTCATGTGACATATCGACTTTATTTGTGACATATACTAGTTATCAGTTATTTGTAATAATCACGAGTAACTTATATGTATGTTATATTCAACTTGCAGCCTTCCTAATGTAAGCTCACAGTCATCGGAGCATATCGAGGAACCTTATGAGAGGATCCCAATCGAGGAATCAGAGAGGATCCCAAACCACAATCCTCAAGGAGAGAATGTGTGGATGATGAACGACGTAGTAAGTGACTTGTCACGGATCCCAGCATGGTGACACGAGGCAATTACTGGAAAATGGCAGCAATTTGAAAGCGCAAAAGAAGTTAGAATGACTCTTATATACTACTATATAGCTAAGAAGTTCGCTTTTAAATATGTTAACAATGAGCCAAAACGTATTCGTGCTAGTTGCATGTTCAGAAAAGAAACAAAATGCATGTGGTTGCTTTTCGCTTCACCATTGAGCCATGTGTCGATCTTTGCTATGAAAAAATTTGTTCCTCAAAATACTTGTGGACAACATAACAACATAGCTGGTCACTCCAGAGCATCAAGAAGGTGGATTACGAGTATGCTACAATCAATTATGAAGAGGTGTTCATATATCATCCCAACTGACATTAGAAAGGAATTACACTCACAATATGGTTTAAAAGTTAATTATTCTAAAGCTTGGCGTGCTAAGGAGACGACAAAAGACCAAATATTTGGTTGCGCAAGGCATTCATATGATTTACTATCCTGGTTAGTCCATTAATTTGTTGATGTCTCCTTTAGAACATATATGTATCACAGTTAACCGTAAATGTGACATGTCAGAACGCTATGTGATAAATAAGTATAGCATGTGATATTTCAACGACATATGTGACAATTCAAATCTAAATGCGACTCTTCGACCTTCTATGTGATATTTAGATCTGTTTTGTGACATTTGAGTATTACATGTGACATTGAGACCTTATATGTGACATTAATGTATTATATATGACCGTTCGAACTTATTCATCATTTAACAAGTTATTTGTCCTTTTAACCATCATTTAAAGGTACCAAATGAAGATGATGTAAACAAACCCAGACAGTGTCTTCATCATTGAACAAGAAGAAAGGAGATTCAAGTGTTTATTTGTGTCCTATGGTGCATTCATACATGAGTTTCTCAAGGGATATAGGCCATTGCTCTTTCTAGATAAGACTTTTCTGAAAGATCGCTACAAAGAGATCTTATTAGGTGTGACTGCTTATGATGGTAATCAATGCATATTTCCACTCGCATTTTGCATTTATAGTCAAGAAAATGAAGCGAATTGGAGTTGGTTTATTCAAGGATTACGGTATATTTTGTACAATCGAACAGAACCATATAATCCAGTACCCCATTCTCTAGTCATTTTGACAGATGCCGACAAAGGAATAAAACAATCTTTAAAAGATATATTTTTAGATGGGTATCATTCTAGATGTGTACTTCATCTTGTTGAGAATTACAAATTAAAGCTTAGAGAGATGAGTTTTGCCTCAAGTACTGCTCAACAGATTTCAAAATTATTTACTGCAAACATGTATACGAAAAGAGATTTTAAAGCTGTTTTACGTGAGATTAGGATGACTGATCAAAGAGCTTACCAAGTAGCTCTCAGTTATGCTCCAAATAATTGGGTGAATTATGTATTTCCTGGTATAAGGTACGCCAAATATCAGCCATTTTCTGTGAATTTGAGTTGTTAAATGTCACATTATGCTTTTATATGCGACGTTCGTCTGTTATGTGTGACCTTTACTTGTCTCATGTGGCATCACTCTATTAGATGTGACCCTTATCTGTGGGTTATGATAATTTCCTGTTGCTTGTGACATTTATCGTTTATATGTAACACATGGTTGTACTTTGTGATAGTGAATTTTTATTTGATACACATGATATTTATTTACAGGTATGATCATGTCACTTCCAATGTTGCTGAATCTTTTAACAATTGGATTCATGTGGCGAGAACACTTCCTGTTTGTGATATGATGGATCACATTCGTGTGCAAATTATGGAAAGGATGAATACTCGCCGCAAGATGACAACAAAATGAAATAACTATTTATGTCCTGAAGTGAAAAAAATTCTTCAAGAAAATTGCATGAAGGGAAGCACTCTTGAAGTCTCTCATTCTACACCTGAAATCTTTGAGGTATCATCTCAAAAAATAGTACAAGTTGATTTGGAACACAAAACATGCACATGTCGTGCATAGGATATATTGCGAATACCATGTAAATATGCATGTGCTGCTATTAACTTTATGCATAGACATGTGTACCAGTATTGCGATTGGTTCATGACGACCGAAGCTTTCAAGAAAAGTTACGAACCAATTCTCTTTCATGTTCCAAATTACGATAAGCCAGATGTCACAGATGAAACAATTGGCATACTTCCCTCAAAGACGACAAAGAGATGTGGAAGGAACAAGAATAGACGCATCACCAACCGATCTGAGAATTGACGTCCAATTAAATGCTCAAGATGTCACGCTGAAGGACGTAACTAAGCCACATGCACTGAATCCATCCAAGACAAACGTTTCCTGGAAGAATTCAAACTCTTTTGGGACTGTTGTCTGTTATATGTTACTTTTAATATTTTGTTGTGACATTTACGAGTTAAATGTTATATATTACCTGTTTGTGTGACTTATTAGTACTAACTGTGAAACCTGTAAGATATTTACTTTCAGATTTCATATAATATGCTAAAGAAAAGTTCATGGAGAAATCACAAATGCATATTTTATCATTGCACATTTTATCATTTACAAACTAATAAAGAACATCCAACAAAGAATTACGTTATATGTATTCGTCTAATACTTCCACTCAATCAATAGTACATCATTACCCCCAAAATACAAAAGATATTCAGGATCATCTGTATCTAACTTTAGTCATAACTTCATCCATTCTCGGTTTTTACATATGATTTGAACAGCAAGTCTTGCCCGTAACATTTCAGACCCCCTTTGCAAGGCTTTAATATTCATTGTCTCCCATTCTTCTAGGATCACTTTGATGAAAAAATATGCATGTATGCCACAATCATACCTAAATAGAAAAGAGGTAAAATCACACTGTAATGTATAAATATCATATAACAGCCGCATATGTCATGGATAATGAGAATATATCACACATAATATATAAATGTCACATAACAGCAGCATATGTCACACCAAATACCAAAATGTCACATGAAACCAGCATATGTGACATAAAAGCAGCATATGTCACACAGAATGCATAAATGTCACATAAAACCAGCATATGTTACATGAAAATAGCATATGTCACATGAAACCAGTATATATCACATAACAACAACAAATGTCAAAAACTTGAGCCATTTTTTTAAAGTCTTGCAACTAGTGCTTCAACGGTCTAACGATTGCAAATGCAATAAATCATGTAAATATCAAAAACTTGTATAACACCACAAGTTAAATAAAATCTAACATCATCTTTTAATCTTCCACCACGTAGAAGATGAAGCATATCATATCTGTTTATAATTTGGTTGTCAACCTCGTAAACAATCTTCTTTCTACATAATATGCATAATACAATCAATGTATAAGTATCACAGAGCATTATTTGTCACATACTACATGTAAATATCACAAGAAACGGTTACAAGTCACGTAAAACCATTAATTATCATAGAATAATGTAAATATCACAGGAAAGCACTAAACGTCATGGAATAACAATAACTATCATAGTGTAAATGTAAATATCATAGGAACCCAGTAACTATCACATACTAAATGTAAATATCACAGAAAATAGGTAAATACCACAGTAAATCACTAACTATCACAAACTGTATGAAAATATCTCACGTGAAATTTATAAATAACTATTTAATAATTACTTGTCCACTTTTAACGTCAGAAAATATTGAAGCCACTTGTTTTCATCATCCAATAACCCAGGAACATCCTGAATAGTAAAATTATGATAAAATCATTCTTCAACCGCTACTGAAAGCCTGATATCAAAGTCTAGCGGAGAAGGAATGCCCATATTCAACATCCCCAATAAATTTTTTCTTATCCAGTTTTTCCCCTTCTCCATAACCCTTCTACATATGTCCTCATATTGGCATATAAAATTGCAAGTTCCTTCTCCCACTTGTCTTCGTCATCTTTCACCACAATGACAACTTTCTTCCATTTACTTCTTTTATTAGGGATAACTATTTGGAATGAAGATTCTAAAAACTTAGGGCTTCTTTGTTGTTCTCTAGCTCTTTGCCCGTAGCCCCTGAACAAATTCTTTCAACGTTTCATCTCTTTTCTCCCTCCTTTTCCTTCCCTTTTTCTTTTCAGTAACTTCCTCAGTTACTTTCACCTCTTCATGTTGTATAAAGATCACAGTTAATAAGTGTATGTCATAGAAATAGGACATGAGCAAATATCACAGGTGAAATTCATTATCACAAATAATAAGCAAATGTCACAGACAAATTGTTTAAGTCACAAAAGTAAAGTAACTGTCAAAGGATATGTATAAATGTCACAACAAATAGTCTAACTGTTACAAATAATAAGGAAGTATCACATGGCAGATGTAAATATCATAGGCAACATGCACGTATCACAGGAAATTATTAACTATCACAGAGTATAAGTAATTGCTACAGGCAATACGTAAGCATCACAACAAGTAAGTAATTATCACATGATTTACGTAAGTGTTACCTCCTCAACTTCAATGCACATGTCTGCTCTGTCATTCTTAACTTCCTTCATTTCTTTGCATCGATCATCTTCTTTCTTTGCCTCGTCTTTTCTCTCTATCTGAGACTGCATAAATGTCAAAACAATAAATGAAACTTTTACAGAGAACGAACGAGCACATAAAATAGGAAATAAGTTATTACCTCATCATCCTTTTTTTTCTCTTATTTGTTTCTGTTTAGCAAATCTTTTCTCAATATCGGCCTTAATGGCCATCGTATTAACGTCGCGAGCAACAAGTTCTTGCTCATAGACTTCATTCAACATTAATAGCTTATCATAAGCTTTAGTCTAGATTAACAATTAAGTTTTAGTGAGCAAATATCACATATAAGAAGGTCACACATAAAGTTCACATAAACACTACATCTATCATAATAAACTAGCAAATATCATAGGGAATAACAAATTAGCACATTTAATAATGTATCACAGTCATATAAATATCACAGAAAATAAATAAAAGTCACAGAGTAACACTTATTATCACAGTCAACATATAACAGACACATGCAATAAATAATAATCACATAAAGGACTATTACCACAGTCAAAATATAAACAATAATCACATAAGAATTAAACTTATCTCACCAATGCAAGAGTCGATTGACTCATTTCCTCTTTTTTTTTTAACTTTTTTCCTTCTTAAAGAGTTTTCGGAGTCAACTTCCTTCTCTCTTTTTGCCTTCATCTTTCTAGGCTCTTGCTTGATCTCCTCATGGACATACCACGACATATCTTGCTCTGGTAAGATGTGGACCGCGACTTCTGATTTCTTCACAATCGTTGCAGTCTGCAACGAACCCACTTTCTTACCTTCCAATGTCCAGTTTGTCATTGGTGGCTTGGAACCATTAACTCTGACTAGTTCCTTGATGTTTGTTATCTCATAGTACCATAGCTTCAAAAAAGCAACATTCAATCAATGAAGTATCACAAGTTAGATACAAATGTCATATGTAAAAGATAGAGGTCAGAAGTTAGATACAAATGTCACATGGTAACTATAAATATCATAATTAAACAATACATATCAGGGACAAATGTCACATATGGGGCACAAACGTCACATATGAGTATCATATATCACATGTAAAAGACAATAATCACATACAAGGGAAAAATATCACATATTAACTACAAATATCACAATTAAATAATGCATAGCAGGGACAAATATCACATATACGGCACAAACGTCACATATTAGTGTGATATATCACATGTAAATGACAATGATCACAGATAAGGTGCAAATCCAACATATTAATTACAAATAACACAGATAACTCACCGATAGCAAGGGAGCGCATCCGCTAAGATATGTCTACCCCTTTTTAGCTATATTGGCAGCTTTGAAAGAGTCCCACATTTCATTGTAGATGATCTTCGCCCATGGGAAATGATCAACCACATCTATCCGAGTCATATATTTGAACATATACCACAGTGCATTCATTCTAGCGGTTGGAGTCCATATCATTGTGAGTTGGTAAATGAGTATAACAAAATCAGAAACATCCGATTTCTTTTTCGACCGAACCAGTTTATCCAATAAGGCCTCAAGGTAATCTCAGCCACTCTTGTATTTTTCTTGTTGCTTGTTGCTGAAGTATGTACCACATATCCTATTCGCGGTATCGCGATTCCCTTTCGGTTTCTCCCCTTCATCCTTGAACCGGGTATCTTTTTGCATCCAATTTACATCAAATATGTAGGCTTGTTTTGTCCCCGTTTGGCTATTCTTGAAAAAAAAAACTTTCTAGTGGCCAAATCTAGATGATCTATCAGTAGCATGATCGTGACTTTATCGGATGGAATTGCTCCAAAACTAATATAGTTTTAAAAATTGGAGGATCCATAAGCCTTCTAATGTCCGGCCCTTATTCGTGGAACAATTCCATCAATGAATTCACAATATCCACAAATATTACAACATATTATGATATCACCCTTACTGTAAAACACAACACAACTGAAACTAAATCTACTTAGGGTTCTGTTGTGGATAAATTCACAATAACAAACAAAATAAATGACCAAATGTGGATAATTTAGTTTATACTTACAACTCAGCCTTTGTTGTTGCTGATTAAGATGACTCATATGATACAGATGATGAATTCACCATCTTGTATTTTCAGGAAACTGAGGGTTTGGTGAAGAAGAGGGACTTGTCGGAGCCAGCTGACGACGAACTTGTGGTCGGCGGGGGTCCTTGTCAGCAGACGACGAGCTTGCGGATGAGCGGACAGTGAGAGGACGACGAGAGGACGAGCAGACGAGCGGACGACGAGCGGACGAGCGAATACCAAGATTGGAGCGTCGATGAAGACGATTCGAAGTGAAGCCGCAGGGGTTCTCATCAGCGGCGGTGGAGGAGCAAGATCTTGAGAGGAAGAGGGTTTCGAAAATTTGTTGTAGAGGAGGGTTTCGAAAACCGTGCTCAGAAGGGGGGTTTTCAGAGCAGTTTTTTTCCGATTTTTAAATGGGAAGGGTAATTTTGGAATAGCTTTATTGGGTAGTTGGTTTGTACAGTGTTTGAGGGTTAGATGCACTCATGTTTTGACATAAGAACTGGGGAACAATGATTTTTTGGCTGGGGAGGAGGATGCATAGCTTAAGTTTTTGGAATTCCTCCAAGCAATTTTTCCTATTTTTAAAAGGTGCCACACACTTCTCTTGCTATAATATTATTTCCAATGATATCGTTATTGATACTTCAAATATTAAACTAAGTTAAGAAAAAAAAGGAATTATATTTTCGTCAAGGATAACTTAAAAGACGTTGTACCTTACCGTACCCTTGAATCTTTAATTGCCTCTAGATGAATGTAGTGAAGATAAAAATAAAACATAATGGATCAATGTATTCTTTTCTGTTAACATCTCAAATATGAAATATCCTATTGAACAAAAATAAAAAAATCGTATTATTTATTTGATTATGTCCTATTCTAAACAAATGCTTCATTGTATAATCAATTAATCTTATCAATCTACGTCAGATTGATATCTTCAACAGAAGCAAAGGAGGAATTTATTCCGTTAGTTTCCCCCCATCAATTTAAATAAGTGAATAGTAGCTTAGCCACAAAAAAAAAAAAGGAAAAAAAGACGAGTAGCCATTTCAAAGGGAAAAAATTATTTAAAGATCTAATGTCGTTGCACGTTTTTTTAATAGTTTTGTCTTTCAAAACTAGCTTAAGTGCATAATCGTGCATCCACATGCAATTTGCCAGTTGAGGTTAGCTGATATAAATGATCAAACATTAATTGGGAAATAGACGCTTCATCTTAATTTAACGCCCAAGCATGTATTGCACATAATCAAGAGAGCATTCTTAAAAAATAAAAAACAAATTATATATATATATATATATATATATATATAGTTATGTAGTTGTATTTTTGTGCTTGATGGTCGAATTTAGAATAGCAAGTAGAAGAAGAGTTATTTTTAAGATATTATCGAAGATTTGGAGGCCGATTTTGGGCCCAATATGAATGAAATTTTTGAGTTCTAGCCTGTCTGAAATTAGATGAGTCTTCCTATTGTTATCCTAGCAGCGAGTACTTACTAGCTTTATACCAAAGATCACCAAAGTTTAGTCCATCCAGAAAACCCAACTACTTGACTTTCGGTTGGTGAGTAATGGCAGGTAACCATGCTGCAGCCTGAAGTCTCTTCAACTTCGGGTCATTCCAATTTTGAAATATGTTATATTACTCATTATTAGTTTTTGTATGCTTTTAGTTTCCACTGTTTTCGTGAAATAACAAGTCTGCAATTGATGATAAAGATTGAATCCCATGCAACATCATTTGGAGACACGATCTATGTCGTAAAGTTTCTATAAACCCTTGTCTATAGAATGAAGCCAAAGCAAAGCATCCTCACAATATCTTCAGAATGCACTGTGCCCCTACACTATTGAAATTAATGTTGCGCGCAGCGGAAATTTCGGCAGCACTTCGGCAGCACAACAAGAGAGTCAGATCGCAATAAGAATTCCCGTCTCACCAAGGAGACAAGAATCTGAAGCGGATATCTCAACCAAGTGAGATATCGGCTCTTCCTCTCATCAGTTCTAGGACTGACTTGTCGAGGGATCCTAAAAGCTATTACAAATCACACAAAAGCAATACAACTAATTTTTACGTGGTTCGGCAAATTGCCTACGTCCACGGGGCAAGGAGGGGGGAGATTTACTAATAGAGGGAGAGATACAACTAGGGTTTACAATTACTCTCAATCTAAACCCTCAAACAAACTCTCAAATCCCTCATACAATTATCTCTCTCAAAAGGGAATGCACAAAACTCTAAACAAAAGGCTACGTTTTTCTCCAAGAACAGCCGCAGAAATCAAACAAATCAACCACCTTCACTGTAGCCGCCAACAAATCTCTGCCTTGCTCCTGTTCCGCAGCCACACACTTCCTACGCTTGCTTTTTCGCACCAAGCCGCCAAATCAAAACCCTCCTCCGCTCTAAACCTAGGGAATCACAACATTGTTATTTATATAACAAATATTGGGTGGGCCTTGCTGTGTTTCCGCTTGGGCTTGAGGGTTTTGTTCGGGTTTTGTCCGCTGGGTTTTGTCCGCTCTTGTTGCTCTCTGCATTCACGTGTCGTGGCCCCCCCACATCACAATTCTCCACCTCGGTGAAGTTTTTCCAAAACTGAACCGACACCAAAGCATCCAAATGTCCCACTTGTTGTGCCCAGTACGAACTCAATCCACAACAAGTCGAGAACCCAAACGAGAGTCCAAACAATCTCACCCCCATCAACAAGTCCAAACCGGCTGTATCTGAAAGACTGCCTACGTATCCTCTTGCCCAAGGAATCAAGCCGAACGTAGTTCATCCAAATGGCCGTCAACGGCCTCAACAATCACAAATATTCAACAAGTTTCTGCAATGATCAAACTTGTTGCTCGGAACCACCTTAGTGAGCATATCCGCCGGATTATCCTTCGTGTGGACTTTCACAATTTCCACATCGCCATCTTCAAGAACATCCCGAACGAAGTGATAACGAACGTCAATGTGCTTCGTCCTCGCATGAAAAACCTGATTCTTCGCCAAATAGATAGCACTCATGCTATCACAATGAATAGTGACGGACCTCTGCGATATACCAAGTTCCTCCAAAAGTCCTCGAAGCCAAATAGCCTCCTTCACAGCCTCCGTAACTGCCATATACTCTGCCTCCGTCGTAGACAAAGCCACTGTCGACTGTAATGTGCATCTCCAACACACCGGCGCACGAGTCAAAGTAAACACATACCCCGTCGTAGACCGGCGCTTATCCAAATCCCCGGCATAATCCGAATCCACATAGCCAATGCATAGCTGCCCACCTTTAGTGTCCCGCTCATAAACCAAACCAACATTGAGCGTACCTCGAATGTACCTCAAAATCCATTTCACGGCGTCCCAATGACCCACTCCTGGATCATGCATGTATCTCGATACCATGCTCACCGCCTGTGACAAATCCGGTCTCGTACATACCATCGCGTACATCAAGCTCCCAACCGCGCTCGCATATGGAGTCTTCGACATCAACTCACGATCTTCAACTGACTTCGGTGAAAGACCAGCTGAAAGCTTCAAATGGGCTCCCAATGGTACACTAACTGGCTTCGTATCCATGCTAACATGGAATCGCTGTAGAACCTTCTTCAAATAAGCTACCTGTGTCAAACAAATTCTGCCCTTCTTCTTGTCTCTGCCGATCTCCATCCCTAGAATGCGCTTCGCCTCACCCAAGTCTTTCATCTCAAACTCATTTGATAGCTGAACTTTCAATTCATCTATAGCCGACCTGGAAATAGAGGCAACCAACATGTCATCGACATAGAGCAACAAATAAATGTACGCCCCTCCTTTTAACTTGCGAAAATATACGCAAGGATCAAACTGGCTCCGAGTGTACGAATGACCAATCATAAAACCATTGAATCGCCTATACCACTGTCGAGGAGACTGCTTTAAACCATATAGCGATTTCTTTAGTTTGCAAACCAACTTTTCCTTTCCTGCAGCTCGGAATCCCAATGGCTGAGTCATATATATTTCTTCATCAAGATCACCATGAAGAAATGTCGTCTTCACATCCAACTGATCTAACTCCAAACCATACTGTGCCACCAAAGCTAGCAAAATCCGAATCGAAGAATGCTTCACCACCGGAGAGAAAACCTCATTATAGTCAATACCTTCCTCCTGTGCATAGCCCTTCGCAACCAACCTAGCCTTGAACCTCAATGGAGTGCCCTCAACGCCCTCCTTCTTCGTGTATACCCACTTACAACTAATTGCCTTCCGCTCCTTTGGAAGCTCAACAAGCTCCCATGTATCGTTCTTATGAAGAGATTCCATCTCCTCCTGCATAGCCACCTGCCACGAATCAGCCTCCGAACTCTGCTCGGCCTCTCTGAATGTAGTAGGCACCATCTCATCGATACTCTCCACCGGAAGTGCATATGCAACTGTGTCGGCATACCGTGCTGGCACCCGTATGTCTCTCCTCTGTCTCCGTGCCGCAATAGAATCCTGAACCTGAGCCGTCGGTTCCTGATCCTGCACATCAGTACCTGTATCCTCCGTATCACCGTCGTGCTCGCCTGGCGTCACCTCAGTCGGCACCTACATGGATACTGTACCATCTGGACAATGTGGAGCTGCATCGATCTCCACCACCTGCGATATCTCCTCTGTCGGGTCGCTCTCCACCTGATGATGGAGCTGCATCGATCTCCACCACCTGCGATATCTCCTCCGTCGGATCGCTCTCCACCTGATGAGAGCTGGGAAGCTTCAAGATAGAAGCCTCATCGAATGTGACGTCCCTACTCAGCACAATCTTCTTATCAACTGGATCTCAAAGCTTGTATCCCTTGACACCACGCTTGAATCCTACAAATATGGCCTTCCTAGCTCAAGGTTCCAATTTATCAGTTCTAACATGATAATATGCAGGGCAACCAAATACCTTAAGCTGGTCATAGTCATGTGCTGTCTCTCCCGACCACATCTCCATAGGGGTCTTCCCCTCAATCGCAGATGAAGGCAGCCTATTAATGAGGTGGCTCGCATATGTAAGTGCCTCAGCCCAAAAGATCTTCTCCAAACCACTCTGCGACAATAAGCATCGGATCTTCTCCAGTAAAGACCGATTCAACCTCTCTGCCACCCCATTTTGCTGCGGTGTATGACTAACTGTGAAATGTCTCTCTATGCCCTCGTCTCGACATAACTGCTGAAAGGGGTCAGAAGTATACTCACCACCGTTGTCGAATCGCAACGTCTTGTTCTTTCTCCCAGTCTGCAGTTCCAATCTCTTCTTCTACTCCAAAAATAAATCTAGGACTTCACTCTTCTTTGTCATGGTGTACACCCAACAACGCCTAGAATAGTCATCTACAAAAGTGACGAACCAATGTCGACCACCAAGTGATGCAGTCTTGGTGGGACCCCAAACGTCTGTGTGCACGTAATCCAGGATGCCCCTCGTCTGATGAATGGCAGTCCCGAACTTCACCTTCGTCTTCTTGCCAAGAACACAGTGCTCACAGAACTCAATCTTCCCACTCTTGGCTCCCTTCAGTAGCCCCTGCTTGCACAATGCCTGCAGTGACTTTTTACCTGTGTGCCCCAATCTTTAGTGCCAAAGTCTGCTCATGTCCGCTTCTGAAATAACTGAAGCAACCTGGCCAATCTCGATGCTTCCCTTCAGATAATACAAATTTCGATTGCGGACTCCCCTCATCACCACCAATGATCCCTTAGTAACCTTCGCTACAGCGTTTTCGAAAGTCACCTTGAATCCCTTTGCCTCAAAAGCTCCAACTGAGATAAGATTTTTCTTCAGTTGAGGAACAAATCTCACCTCCTTCAACTCACGGACTACTCCATCGTGCATCCTAATCCGCACGGTACCTATCCCACAAACGCCACAGGATTGATCATTTCCCATGACAACAACGCCCCCGTCGACTTTCTCAAAAGATGCAAACCAGTCTCGCCTAGGGGTCACAGGAAAGGTAGCGCCGGAATCAAGCATCCAATCTGATGCATCCACATGGTTCACCTCCGGAGTAATCAGTAGAGAAAAGCACGAATCATCGGAATCATCGCCTTTCGCAATGTTCACCTCATTGGCCTTCGGGCCCTTTTTCTTGCCATTCTCTTTCTCCTTGAGCTTCGGGCAGTCTCTCTTCCAATGTCCCTGCTCCTTGCAGAATGCACATTGGTTCTTTGTTAATTGGTGGCGGCCTCTAGACTTTGACCTCCCTCTATTACCCCCTTTCGGATATGGGCTTCTACCTCTTGTCGACAAGGCCTCTCCTGAAGTACTAGCGCGGGAAGTCTCCTTGTCCTTCCTCCTCAAGTCGTAATTCGTTAAAGCGTTAGTCACTTCACTATAGCTGATAGAAGATCTCCCGTTCAACAAAGTGAGCACGAAGGTATCATACTCCTCATCCGGTAAGGAGCCCAACAAAATAATCGCCTTGTACTCATCCGATATCTTCTCATCAACATTCGCCAAGTCCGACAACAACTTCGTATAGTTGTTCACATGAGACGCTAGCGAGGTGCCTCTGGACATCTGAAATCTGAAGAGTCTTCGCAGCAAGTGCAACCTGTTCTCAACACTCTTTGTGAGATACTTATTGTTGAGAATTTCCCACATCTTCATTGCAGACGTCACCCCAATCACATCATATTTCAGCTCCTATTCCAAACAGGACCTGATCACCCCCACAAGCATTCCTATTCATTTTCTCCCATACCGCCTCATCATATTTAGGTGGCCTCTCATGGACCATGATGGTCTCTTCCAAATTCTGAGCATTGAGCGCATCCTGTACGTCGCTCATCCACAAACCAAAGTTGATTTTTCCGTCATATTTCACCACACTAATTTTGGTGTTTTGAAAACCAACTTGTATTGTACCCGCCATCGATTTGCTGCTTTCACCTTCTTCTCCCATTGCGAACTAACTCCAAATTGTAGAGAAAGAACAAATTTGATAGAATTAGGAACCACCCAACTGAACCCTAGATCGGATTCCAAATAGATCTCCTATCCACACGAGGAAAGCGAAATCTCCAACGGCAACTCCTAATGCTATCTCCACCGAAGCCGAGAACTCCAAGAACTAAGCTTCACACAAGAATCTTCCTCCACCAAAAAACCCTAGATCTGAAATCTGGGCTCTGATACCACTTGTTGCGCGCAGCGGAAATTTCGGCAGCACTTCGGCAGCACAACAAGAGAGTCAGGTCGCAATAAGAATTCTTGTTTCTCAAAGGGAACAAGAATCTGAAGCCTATATCCTATCAAAGTAGGATATTAGCTCTTCCTCTCGTCAGCTCTAGGACTGCGCGTCGAGGGACCCTAAAAGCTATTACAAATCACACAAAAGCAGTACAACCAATTTTAACGTGGTTCGGCAAATTGCCTACGTCCACGGGGCAAGGAGGGGGGAGATCTACTAATAGAGGGAGAGAATACAAATAGGGTTTACACAAGAATCCAAATATATATATATCATATATTAAGTATATATATATATATTATATATATATATATTATACTATATATATATATATATGAGAATAATGGAGCGTGAGCTTGCAGCTCACCTCTCCCCGTTGAGCTGCAAGTGTATGACATGTGAGCCCTAGTCAACATTGGTGTGGTGCCTCACATTGATCATACACTTGCAGCTCACCGGGGAGAGGTGACCTGCACATCTCACCTCCATTATTCTCTCTCTCTCTCTCTCTCTCTCTATATATATATATATATATATACATATTATATACTATAGTATATGATATATAATAGTATATATTATATATATATTAATATATTATTCATAAGTATACCTCTCTATATATATATATATATTTATATCATATACGGTTTTTCTATAGAGTGCCTTGGGCACTCTATAAGAGGGAGAGAGATAGAGAGAAGATGAATGAAAGACGAGGATTTCCCAATGCCAAATCAGAGGGGCCCCCTCCTCTTCATTTCTCCTCTATCTGCTCTCCTTCTCTTTATATTTAGTGCCCAAGGGCACTCTATAGAAAACCGATATATATATTAAAGTTCATTATTATAGACGAGAGAGAGCAGAGTGAAAGAGAGAAAACTTATGTCAACTTAAGTGACATTCTCATCAAACTTCTTAACCATTAGATAATTTCCTAGGTCCTTGCATTGATATGAAGCTGACTTCTATATATATATATGAAGTGGAACTAGTAAAGTTTTTGGTGCGACAAAGGGCAATCGGCTCATGTCAACTTCAAGTTGACCATAATGTTCTCCTCCTCCTCATCTCTTAGTATATATAGTATATATATTATATATATATATATACATATATATATATATATATATATATATCTATATATTATATACCTATTAGTATTATACTTATATATATATATTATATATATATATATATATTGTTTGCGCGCTATGCGGAAATTTCGGCAGCACTTCGCAGCACAACAAGAGAGCTCAGATTCGCAATAAGGGAATTCCCGTCCTCACCAACGGAGACAAGAATCTGAGCGGCTACTCAACCAAGGTAAGATATCGGCCTCTTCCTCTCATCAGTGTTCTTTAGGACTGAACCTGTCGAGGGATCCTAATAAGCTCATTACAAATCACACAAAAGCTAAGTACAACCAATTTTTACTGGTTCGGCAAATTTGGCCTACGTCCACGGGGCAAAGAGGGGGGAGATCTACTATTTAGGAGGGAGAGAATACAACTAGGGTTTCACAACTCAACTCAATTCTAAACCCTCAAACAAACTCTTCAAATCCCTTCATACAAGTTATCTCTCTCAAAGTGGGAAATGCACAAAACCTCTAAAACAAAGGCTACGTTTTTCTCCAAGAACAAGCCGCAGAAACAAACAAATCAACCACCTTCACTGTAGCCCGCCAACAATCTCTGCCTTGCTCCTGCTTCCGCCAGCCACACACTTCTATGCGGTTGCTTTCGCACCAAGCCGCAAATCAAAACCGCCTCTCGCTCTAAACTAGGAATCACAACATTGTTGTTATATCACTAAAATTATTGGGTGGGCTTGCTGTGTTTCCGTGGTTGAGTTTTGTTTGGGGTTTTGTCCGCGGTTTTGTCTGCTCTGTGTGCTCTCTGCAATTCACGTGTACGTGGCCCCCCACATCACAATTCTCCACCTCTGGTGAGTTTTTCCAAAACTTGAACGACACTCAAGCATCCAAATGTCCCACTGTTGTGCCCAGTACGAACTTCAATCCACAACAAGTCGAGAACCCAAAACGAGAGTCCAAACAATCGTCACCCCCCATCAACAAGTCCAAACCGGCATGTATCTTGAAGACTGCCTAGCGTATCCCTCTTGCCCCAAGGAATCAAGCCGAACGCTAGTTCATCCAATATGGCCCGCCAACCGGGCCTCAACGATTCGCTGAATATGCAACAAGTTTTTCGACATGATCAACTTGTGCTCCGCGCGATCCACCTTAGTGAGCACTATCTGCGGATTATCCTCTCGTGTGGACTTCACAACTTCTCCCACATCGCCATCTTCAAGAATATCCCTTAACGAAGTGATAAGCAGAACGTCAATGTGCTTCTCGTGCCAGCGCATGAAAAACCTGATTCTTCGCCAAATAGATATCATCATGCTTATTCACAATGATAGTGCCACCGGACCTCTGCGAATACCAAGTTCCCCAAAAGTACTCGAAGCCAAATAGCCTCCTTCACAGCCTCCGTAACTTGCCATATACTCATGCCTCCTGGCTCGTAGACAAGCCACTGTCGACTGTAATGGCTGCATCCCAACACACCGCGGCGCACGAGTCAAAGTAAACAATTACCCCGTCGTAAGACCGTGCGCTTATCCAAATCCCCCGGCATAATCGAATCCACCATAGCAGATGCATTAGCTGCCCACCTTTAGTGTCCGTCTCATAAAACCAAAACCAACACTTGAGCGTACCTCGACATGTACCTCAAAATCCATTTCACGGACGTCCAATTGACCCACTCCTTGGATCGTGCATGTATCTCGAAATCATGCTGCACCGCCTGTGACATAATTCGGTTCGTACATACCCATCGTCGTACATTCAAGCCCCCAACTGCACTCGCTATGGGAGTTCTTCGACCATCAACTCACTATCTTTCAACTGAATCGGTGGTGAAAAGACCAGCTGAAAGCTTTTCAAATGGGCCCCCACAATGGTTACACTAACTGGCTTCGTATCCATGCTAACATGGAATCGGCTGGTAGAACTTTCTTCAAATAAGCCACCCTGTGTTCAAACAAAATCGTGTCCTTTTCTTGTCGTCTGCGATCTCCATCCACTAAAAATGCTGCTTCGCTCCTGCACCCAAGTCCTTCATCTCAAACTCATTTGAAAGCTAAACTTTCAACTCATTCTATACTCCGACTGGAAGCTAGAGCGCCAAACCAACATTTCATCGACACCTAGAAGCAACAAATAAATGTAACGCACCTCCTTTTAACTTGCAGAAATATTACGCCCAAGGATCAATACTGGCTCGGGCTACGATAATGACCACATCATAAAAACCATTGAATCGCCTATACCACCCCTGTTGTCGAGGGAACTGCGCCCCGGCCTCTTAAACCATATAGTCGATTTCATTTAGTTTTGCAAACAACTTTTCCTTTTCCTGCCCAGCTCATGAATCCAATGGCTGAGTCCAATTTATATATTTCTCATCAAGATCACCATGAAGAAATGCCGTTTTACATCCGAAACTGCATCTAATTTCCAAACCATAATGCTGCCACCAAATCCCTAGCAAAATCCGATCGTAAGAGTGCTTCACCAGCCGGAGAGACAAAAACCTATTATAATCAATACCTTCCTCCTGTGCATACGCCGCTTCGCAACTAACCTAGCCTTGTTTTCAACCTCACTGGATGTGCCCTCAATGCCCTCCTTCTTCGTGTACACCACTTGCAACCCACATAGGCCTCCGCGCCCTTTGGCAAGCCCCAACAAGCTCCCCGATGTATCGGTTCTTGTTGAAGGAGACTCCATCTCCTCCATGATAGCCACCGTGCCACGCATCGGTCCTTCCCGAACTCTGCTCGGTCTTCCTGAATGTAGTAGCCCATCTCATCGATACTCTTCACCGGAAAGTGCATATGCAACCTGCCATGTCCGGCATACCGTGCTGGCACCCGTACATGTCTTTCTCCTCTGTCTCCGTGCGCGCCAATAGAATCCTGAACCTGAGCGCGTCGGTTCCTGATCCTGCACATCGAGTACCTGTATCCTCCGTATCACCGTCGTGGCCTCGCCCGTTGGCGTCAACCTCAGTCGGGTCACCCTGCATGCATACTGTACCATCTGGACAATGGTGGAGCCGCATCAATCCCATCCGGACCACCTGCCGATATCTCCTCCCCGTCGGATCGCTCTGCCACCTGATCGAGAGCTGGTGATAGCTTTCAAGATAGATAGCTCTCATCGAATGTGACTTCCTACTCAGGCACAAGTCTTCCTTATCACTGGATCTCAAAGCTGTTTATCCCTGGACACCACGCTTGAATCCTACAATATCGGCCTTCCTAAGCTCATACGCCGTTCCACATTTATCAGTTCTAACATTATAATTTATGCAGGGCACCCAAATACCTTGAGCTGCGTCATTAATCCGTGTTGCTGGCTTCTTCCCGACCACTTTCCATAGGGTTTTCCCCTCAATCGCAGGATCGAAGCAGCCTTCATTTAATCCGAGGTGGCTCCCGCACTATGTAATGTGCCCCTCAGCCCAAAAGCATCTTCTCCTAAACCACTCTGCACAGATAAGCATCGGATTCTTCTCAGTAAAGACCGATTTCAACCTCTCTTGCCACACCATTTTGCTTGCGGGTATGACTAACTGTGAAATGTCCTCTCTATGCCCTCCGTCCTCGACATAACTGCTGGAAAGGCTCAGAGTATACTCACCACCGGTTGTCGAATCGCAACGTCTTCTTCTTTCTCCCAGTCTTGCTGTTCCAATCTCTTTCTTCTACTCCAAAAATTAAATCTTAGCGGACTTCACTCTTTCTTTGTCATGGTGTGTACCAGCCCAACAACGCCATAAGAATATCATCTACAAAAAGTTTGACCGTACACCTAATGTTTCGGAGCAGACGAGCGAATACTAAGATTGGAGCGTCGACGAAGACAATTCGAAGTGAAGCTGTAGGGGTTCTCGTTGGCGGCGGTGGAGGAGCGAGATCTTGAGAGAAAGAGGGTTTCGAAAATTGGCTGTAGCGGATGGTTTCGAAAAACGCTCTCAGAAGGTGGATTTTCAGAGCAGTTTTTTTTTCGGTTTTTAAATGGGAAGGGTAATTTCGGAATAGCTTTATTGGGTAGTGGGTTTGTACAGTGTTTGGGGGTTAGTTGCACTCATGTTTCGGTATAAGAGCTGGGGAGCATTGGTTTTTTGGCTGGGGAGGAGGATGCATAGCTTAAGTTTTTCGAATTCCTTCAAGCAATTTCCCCTATTTTTTAAGGGTGCGAAACACTTCTCTTGCTATAATATTATTTCCAATGATAACTTTATTGATACTTCAAATATTTAAACTAAGTTAAGAAAAAAAAAGAATTATATTTCCGTAAAGGATAAGTTAAAAGACGTCGTACCTTACCGTACCCTTGAACCTTTAATTGCCTCTAGATGAATATAGTGAAGATAAAAAAATAACATAATGGATCAATGTATTCTTTTCTGTTAAACATCTCAAATATGAAATATCCTATTGAACAAAAATAAAAAAAATCGTATTATTTATTTGAATACGTCCTATTCTAAACAAATGCTTCATTGTATACTCAATTAATCTTTATCAATCCACGTCAGATTGATATCTTCAACAGAAGCAAAGGAGGAACTTATTCCGTTACTTTCCCCCCATCAATTTAAATGAATAGTAGCCTAGCCAAAAAGAAGAAGAAGAAGAAGATGAGTAGTCATTTGAAAGGAAAAAATTTATTTAAAGATCTAATCTCGTTGCACGTTTTTTAACAGTTTTTTCTTTCAAAACTAGTTTAAGTGCATAATCGTGCGTCCACATGCAATTTGTCGGTTGAGGTTAGCTAATATAAATGATCAAACATTAATTGGGAAATAGACTCTTTATCTTAATTTAATGCCCAAGCATGCATTGCACATAATCAAGAGAGCAGTCTTAAAAAATAAAAAAACAAATTATATATATATATATATATATATATATATACGTATAATATATATATATATATTTCATAAATATATATATATATATATATATATATAAATACTCAAAGAGAGAGGCAGAGAGAGAGAGAGAGAGAGATGAGAGAGAGAGAGAGAGACTTATGTCAACTTAAGGGTACGTCCACTGTATAGTTTCTTCGTCATTGAATAATCCACGTTGTTGGACGCTATATGTGGATGATCGCTCGTACACTTGATCTACAATATTCTAAAACCCCCAACACATCAAATTTGGCGGTGAACCGCGTCATGATTTTACCCTTATATCCACTCGTAACTCAATTTTGACGCGTGCGAATGCAAATAGAAAGCTTTTTAGCATGGCTTGACGGGAGGGGTCAAACCACGACGGGGGTTTCACGCCGCAATTGGTGTGTTGGGTTTCGTTAGAATATGTAGATCAAGTTCACGAGCAGTATCATGCCATAATTATAGGCTTCAATCAGGTGATCAGTCGATGACTAAGAAACTATATGTGGACGTCCAGCTGTAAGTTGACATAAGTTTTCTTTCTCTGCTCTCTCTCTCTCTCCTCTCTCTCTCTCTTATATTGTATACTACACTTATATTATACACACACACACACAACAGCGACACACACACATATATATATATATATATATATATATATGCTAAATACCCATATTGGTATTTTAATTCCACCCCATTTATCAAGAATGTATTTTAATTAGGCAAACCTGCTTTAAGGTATTTTAATTGATTCAACTTACCAATAATGCCATTTTCTCATCGGCGACTAGTTTTCCGGTGAAATCTCGTCACATGCGTGGCATGTGATGACTTAAACTGTTTTCAAGCTGCTGATGTTGTACAGATTTTCTGACGTGTCAGTGTTTAAAGGCGGGAATTAACCCTCTAAAAATCCCAATTCACCCAAAATAGGACAGATTCGCCCCTTTTATTTTCAGAATTTGAACGCGAGAGAGAGGGAGAAATAGAGAGTGAGAAATCATGGAGGAGGCAGTTGAATGAGATAGATTGCAAGGATTCCATGTGATGGTGTTCCTCAGTTGATGCAGAAGGTGATTTTTGGAGGACGACGACTTGGTACGGGTTGAAGCCGATGCGAATGTTTGATTCTCTTTATACTTATGAGATCTTTTGGTGGTTTTGATAGAATTAGGGTTTTCACAGTTGGGTTTTTTTTCCAATAAATAGGGTTGAATTTGGTTGAAATAGAGTGAAATATATATCTTTGTTAGTGATTTTTAGGCACATTTATATGAAAATTATATTAGATTCTAAAAAAATGTTTATGCAATTTGATTTAAATTAGCTAGAACTGAGATTGGTACTTTTATTGTTAATTACAAGATTATTACATTTTTTCGTAAATTATGCAGATGGCTATGCAAATTGTGATTAAATATAGACATGGGGGTTCATTTAACTTCGGAAGTAATGTGGCGTACATTGGTGGTTCATTTGATGTTGAGTTTTGTGATGCACAAGATATTTCTTAGAACAATTGAAGATTAGTGTAAAAGAATATGGTTATAACAATATCGAGATATTGTATTATACTATTCCTAGTGTAGGACTGGCTAGTGGAGGTTTAAAGCCTCTAAATTCAGACCAAGATCTTGCAGAAATGATTGAGCATGCATTAAGGGACAGAGTGATAGAAATCTATGCAAATCACAGTGTTGACATACCAGTAGAAGTGCTAGAAATCTATGCAAATCACAGTGTTGACATACCAGTAGAAGTGCATGTCCCTATTGAAGGTGCTACTTAAATTGCTACATCTCCTAAAAAAATATTCCTCTGACTAAGAGAAAGAAGTTAACAACCAAAAAAATATTAAATATAAAAGAGGAAGAGCTGATATCTCACTTTGATGAGATATCTGGCTTTTGGTTCTTGTTCCCTTTGAGAAACAAGAATTCCATTGTGATCTAATCTCTTGTTGTGCACCTTGCGCACCGGAGGTGCTGCCGAAATTTCCGCTGCGCACAACAGAGCTGGTGTCTATAGATTTATTGTAAAAATCTAATAGACTAGTTGAATTGGTCTTCCTTGTTTCTGCAGTTTTGAACTGGTGTCTGCAGATTCAAATAGATTTATTGTAAATATTGCAGTCTATTCGATTTTTACAATAAGTTTGCTTCCACTAGTTTGTAAAAATCGAATAGACTGCAATATTTTGCTTCCACTAGTTTGTAAAAATCGAATAGTTTGCTTCCACTAGTTTGTAAAAATCGAATAGACTGCAATATTAATTGGTCTTCCTTGTTTCGCATTAGCTGTTGAGGGTATGAACTCGTCAATTGAGAATGATTTGTAGATGGTTATGTTAGTTGCCCTGCAATGTTTCTCTTCATTGAGATTTATGATTTTTAGATGGTTATGTTAGTTGCAATGTGATTGAAGCTTCCTTTTTTCCTTTTCATTCTTCTCTTTTTGTAAGTTGTGGACATCTGCAGGAAGTTTTCCTACTTATTGATTTATTTTATAACTGTAAATGATTTTAGCCTGGTTATGTTAGTTGGGGACATCAAGAGTCGTCTGTAGTTGGTTATGAACACTTGAGTTCCAAGTACAACCTGTTCATTGGAAACTTGCATTTAGGATGCTAAAAATTAAAGTCAACTTCCATGCCACTTATATACCATATACCAGGTAATGCAAACATATGACGCAAATTACCAATAGAACAAAGGAGTTGCTGAAGCTGATTGAGCAATAAGAAATAAGAAATTTAGGCCTGTGCAAGCAAAATATTGTAAAGCATAAACGCCTTATTTCACCCCTAATTGGTGTCAAGGTCTATGTATTAACTGTTACTAGTCTCTTGCTGCAGAGAAAAAGATTGAGGAGCTACACAAGAAGAAGGCATGTGCAAGCTGTTGCTGTGGAGTTGGAGATTATAATGTTTCTGAGATTAACATATTTGTAATGTGATCAAATATCAACTTGTGTGATCATTTATGTAATATTATGTGGTTTGTGTATTTTGTGTATAAGACCATAGTTTGATGTGGGGATTTTGTTGAGCAGTGGTCTTATGTGATCATATATGTAATATTCACTGATATCATACTATTGTAATGGAGGTGCACGTATGTGCCAATGAAGAAGGATGAACTGAACTCCTTTATTATCCTTCCCTTTACAGTGTTTTATATTGGTTGTAGGTTCTATATTGTAAAGAAAGGAAGAAACGCTTAATATACGACTGACTGTTGCCACATTAACAGAGGCTGAGATTGACCCACAGGATACAATATTACTTTACATGATATATTACAAGTAGTAGTATATCACCATCTCATTGTACAGAAGGATAGATACAAAAACAGACAATCCTTGTTCAACGATGGTATTGAACCGACGCTCTAATTTACAATGACAAAATGTTAATGTGCAGGTTTTTCCAACTTCTCCTATTGATGCTAGGAGCTCATTCCTGTTCCTGAGATTACTTATTGCAAATACCTGAAAGACCTCTGATAACTCACAAACCCCATAAACCAAAACTCAAAATCATCAACTGTCACAATCTGCACATACTTTTGGTTAGTCACAATCTGCACATACTTTTGGTTAGACTTATTCACGTTCTCACTTAGACTAACTTTCTTTATCATTCTCAATGAGATTGAAACTTTATAAGTAACTCTGATCAAATCTCCGTTAGGAGAAGTGCATGTTGTTGATAGATAACAACACGTAACAACATAACAACCGAAGCCAATAAATTACATCACAAGCTAATAAATTACATCTCCCTCCTCTTCCCCATCAGAAGCCAATAAATTACATCAGAAGCCAATACATAACAATTGAAGCCAAAAAATTACATCAGAAGCCAATAAATTTTAGAAATGCAACAGGTCTTGCTAAAAGAAACTGAAAGGTGTTGTACACGCCTTCTCTTCACAAACCAGGTCTTGCTCTCTGCATCAAAACATTGACTGTAGAATTAAATGCCCATTGAGAAACCATTGAGTTTTGGTTGTAATAGTTAGAACTCGTTATGTTGATGATTTGGTTTGAATTGCCTTTAGTAATCTCTTTTAGAAACCAAAAAAATTCCCTCACGGAGCTTTTCTCATCTCCCTCCTCTTCCCCATCTCCATGGCCATCATCATTCTCGTGATGGGCGTGATCGATCTCTTGACCAACCACAACAGCCTCCTCCTCCTCCTCCTCTTTCTTCTTCATCTTCATCGCCTTCTTCTTGCTTTTTCCTCTGCCGTCCTTCTTTGAGCATCTCAAGGCTGTCTCCTCTTCTTCAAAGGCGTCGAGGATCGTGTGGATGATGTGGCGGTTGGGCAAGGAGTCCCAGCGGGCCCAGAAGCTCTTGTAGCAGATGAAGCAGGAGCAGCCCAAGTCCAGCGGCTGGTCCTGATTGTCGTGGTTTTGGTTCTGATCCTGATTTTTGTTGGTCCTCCGCTGATGGATGTGAGAGGTGAGGAGGTAGGAGCAGACCAGCTGGTCGTCGGGGGAGATGGAGGAAGGTGGAGAGGGGTTGATGGGGCATGGGGGGAGAGAGAGATCGGAAATTTTGGGGGAAAGAGAGAACGCTGGAGGAGGAAGGCTCTTGGAGGGGGGAGAGAGATCGAAAATTTTGGGGGAAGGAGAGAACGCTGATTTTGAGGGATGTGAAGGGGGTTGGGTCACGAGAGAGAGATTACTTTTTTATAAAAGATTCATGCACTTTTACAAATCCCCTGCAGCTCACCGCGGGGAAGCGCTGGCCCCAGGCTCCCAGTTTTCTAATTAATAGTACTAATATATAGATATATATATATAAATATATAGTAATATATATAAGATAATAATAGGGCAGAGGTCAAATACCAAAATCCCACTATCCCTAAAACAACTAAAACTAATCTCTCTCCATTGACTAGATTCATCAATGTGAGATTAAAGCTTTATTTGCAATAAGGTAATTAGGTTAAAATAAACAGCCACTTAAACGAGAGGTAATTAATGTTCTATGATGTTCTCCATTTTCCCATTCCAACCTCTCCTCTCACGTTGCTCCTCTTCTCTCTCTCTCCTCCATTCCCAAAAGCTTGAAACCAGCCCCCTCTCTCTTGTGTAGCGTATTTCTGTGGTAGGTTTATATTTTCTTGTAGGTTATATTCTAAGTTGATTTATTCTTGGTAGGTCGTTATTTTCTTTTGATCTTCGATTTCATTTTTTTGTTATTTTAGGGTTTGTTCTTGTCATGTCATTGGGTATGATACGTAGACGGGATCCATGGAAACAAGATTCCCTTCAAGCTCGAGCCTACCCCCTCGGTTTCGTCACCGCCTTTTTCTGTTAATTTCAATTTTGATTTGGTGTCTTTTAGGTTAATTGTTTGAAGTGCGATCTTGTGTTCTAGGTATTTGTTTAGCTTGGCGTCTCTTATACTCGATCTGGTTGTTTGTTTTGTTGCCGATAATCTCTCAATAATTCTTGCAATCTTTTTTAGGGTTTCTATTACAAATATTTTAGAAATCTGCAATCCTGTTAGTTTTTTTTGTTAAAATTGTTAAAGTTCAGAATTTTATGTTGTGGGTTTTGTTTAGTTGCTGTCCTAAATAATTGAATTCACATGCAGTGAATCGAATTCACTGCAGTGAATCCCGACTTTTCTGTCCTAAGAATTGAATCACCTGCAGTGAATCCCAGATTTCTAGTTATGTGAGTTTTGTTTTGTTTTTACCATATAAAATTGGTAAACTTTTCGCTTCAAAATCATCAAACACGTCTATGAAATGCATTTTTTGGAGGAATCTCGCATTCACTTGCAGTGCTCTTTGGGTAATCCTTCGGATCACTGCAATGTTCTCGTTTCAATGCTAGTGAATCCAGCTGTTTTTACTTCTAATAAACGTATGAGTGATCTAGATTCACTTCCAGTGAATACTCGATTCACTGCAGTGAATCGCAGATTCAATTATGCGAGTGTTTGCTTTTTACCATAAAAATCATAACTTTTTTGCATGTAAAAGGTTCTTGAAATTGAAAATTTTTCATGGTTATAATTTTTATAGCCTTGTTTTTACCTATAGTTTCTGTATTCCTGCTTTGGATTGGTTAGAATTGATTCACAAATACAGTGGAGCAGCAAATCGTATTTGGAGGGTGAATTCATTCCCAACGTGAGTTGAATTCTGGATTTTGAAGACAATTTCAGGAATCCCAGATGCATTTTTCGTTTTGTGTTCTTCATGTGAGATTACGAGATCGCAGAGTGCTTATAGAGACGAGAGTATTAAGAACTGTAAGCACTATTAATGTAAGGAGAGTATTATAAGACGTTATTAATTTTGTATCATGGTTCAATTGTAATCAGTCACATTAATGGCAATGATATTTGGTTCATATTTTACCCTTTATCAATTAATTGCGGTGTAATTAAATTTGTCTATATCTTACAATTCTGTCATCCTCTAAATCTAGGCCATGATGAAAATAGAATGTTGGGTATAGAATTGGTTTTTAGTTCCTCTTAGGTTTTTATTTAGACCGTCATCGCCATTATATATATATAGTTATATATATATTATTATATATATATATATATTATATCATATTTATATATATGAAACAATTGGGTAACTTGGCTACCAAGGCATCGTGCGTTAGCTGATATGCGACACATCTTTGTCCAGTACATCACCACCTTGAAGATGGAGCCACCAACACATTCGAAGCGTGTATGTATGCGACAAGATGGTCATCACTCACCAAGATCCTTGCCCAAATATAACCCATATGTCCCTCTCTCTCCTCCTCTCTCTCTCTATATATATATATATTAAATATATATATATATATATATCATTAATATAATATATACTATATTATCATATATATAATAATATATATATATATACTATATATCATTATATCCATTTAACCTTCAGTTTTCTTTGTGTTTCCTCCAAAAATTTCCCTATCCCCAACTTTTGCCTTTATATATCATTATAGAGGACATTTTCTATATTAAGTTAAAATTGTGTCAAAGCCCCAAAAATTTCCCCTAACCCCAACTTTTGCCTTTATGTATCATTATAAATTGTCGTTTTAACCTCCTCAGATTTTCTGGGTGTTTGCTTTCCTCTTAAAATTTCCTTATCTTTACTTTTGACTTTATATATCAGTATCGATAACAAAAGAATTTTCTTCACATGTTCCCTAAGGACATAATGTATTTTCTAAAGACATAAATACGAGACGAACATTCTTCACGTGTTTCCCAAGGACATAATGTATTTTCTAAAGACATAAATATGAGACGAACTCAGAACAAAGAAAAGCAGTCGAGTTGAAATACAAAATAATAACATATACAATTTTTCTTAGTATCCTTTTTATTAATGATATATAATTGCAATCCTTTTCTCTAAGGAGATCCTAATTCAAACTCCATAACGTAGCATGAAAAAGTAAAAGGGAAAAGAAAAAAAAAGATCCATTAATTATATTAGTCAATTGTAAAAATCCAACTTTTTTTAGATCAAATTTGCAAACATTAAACAACAAAGGAATGAAAAATGAAACCGTGCGCACAGCACGTGAGGGGCCCCACTCCTAGACGACGGCTATAAATTTGAGAATCAAACTCGCAGCAAATCCAAAATCTTCACTGCTATTAAAATCACCAAAGATCTTCCCTTCGAAGTTTCTCTCTCCTCCTCAAAAATAGAAAAAGTCCAAGGCTTTGAAAACCCAGACCCCAACAAAAACCATCCCAACTAACTCAAAATCCCATCATAACTAAACCTCCGGAGGAAATCTTTCCTGGCCCCCCCTCACCTTCTGTTTTATTTTACTTATTTACACGATTAAATAAAAAATATCAAAATTTAGAGAGAGAGAGAGAGAGAAAGAGAGATGAATTACCTCGTTGAGGTGGAGGGCGAGAGGGCGCCGGTTAACGGTATCCCCTCCGCCGGTCCGGTTTACCGCAGCGTCTTCGCGAAGGACGGCTTCCCACCGCCAATCCCCGGTCTCGAAAGCTGCTGGGATGTCTTCCGGTGAACTCTTTTTTTTGCAATTAAGTCCCTTACTATTTGTATAATTACGTAAACGAATTCAAAGTTTTTTTTAACCTTTTCCTTTTTTTTGGGTGATTTTTAGAATGTCGGTGGAGAGGAATCCTGGCAATCGGATGCTCGGTCGTCGCCAGATCAATGAGGCTGGCAAGGTTTGACTTATCTATTTATTTATTAGTTTTTGCTGATAAGTTCAAGAATACTTTATTTTTGCGGTGGTTTAGTTGGAACAAGAATTTGTCAAACTAGTGCTTTTGACCGAGTATTGTTTATTTTTGATGTGTTATTTAGGAGGAAATAAGGGGGGAAAATGGAAGCTTTTCTAAATATTGTTTTGCAAACAACTGTTGCTTGTTGTTTGCTATTATTTAATTTTTACAACGGGAAATTTTACAATCTAATATACCCGTTATTATTATGACAAAACAAATTTGTTGTTGTTATTCTTATTATTAGTGTATCGCTGACAATTTTTTCAAAAAATACAAAATCCAAATTTAACTATTATTAAAAACAATCATGTTCATATTTATATTCAAAAAAGAGACCAGGCTTTTGCCACGTCATCAACTAAGAGCCCCCCCCTTATTGATGACATGACGAACACTTTGTCTCATTTTGTATGTGAATAAGGTTGTTTTGTACACTCAAGGTTCTTTCTTTTTCTTTCAACAATTTTTTTTTTTGATTGGTTGCTATGTCTATTGGTGGATGAATAAGTCTATACTCTAAGCGTCCATGCGGACTTGTGCATTTTGTTTTATAGGATAGGCGTTATAGAATTTACCATATCTCTTTTTAATTTTCAACCTTTAATAGCTGACATATAAAGTTCGTAAAAAAATGGCTTTTTTGAAATTATTAACGTAATTTCTATTAGAAGATAATCGCTTGATTGTATTGATTGATCAAAGGGCATTATATACAGCAGTACTATGCTACGGTTATGGCTATAATCTAGGATAATCTTTGACTTACATAACCTAATATTTGGCTAACCTAATATAGACGATATACACCAAATATAACCGATTTACAATATCACAAGAATAATTACATATATTCTATTACACCCCCGCAGTCGAAGCGGGAGGTGGCCGGACGCTGAGACTGTCCTGAAAATCATCAAATAGTACGCACGGAATGCCTTTGGTGAAGATGTCTGCAATCTGATATCGAAACGGAACATGAAGGACACGCACTTCTCCACGTTTCACTTTTTCACGAACAAAGTGGATGTCCATCTCAATGTGCTTAGTGCGTTGATGTTGGACTGGATTTCCGGAGAGGTAAATCGCTCTCACATTATCACAATAGACAAGGGTTGCCTTGTGGACCGGAAGATGCAGCTCGAGTAATAAGTTACGGATCCAACAAGATTCAGAAACAACATTGGCAACCCCTCGATATTCAGCTTCGGCACTAGATTTTGATAGTGTAGGTTGTCGTTTAGACGACCAAGAAATCAGATTGTCACAGAGAAAAACACAGTAACCCGAGGTGGAACGTCGAGTATCAAGGCATCCACCCCAGTCAGCATCCGTATAAGAGATGAGAGAATCAAGGGAGGACTTATACAAATGTAAACCGAAGTGTATCGTACCTTGGACATAGCGTAGAATACGCTTGAGAGCATCCATGTGCTCGACTTTCGGATCGTGCATGTGTAAGCATACCTGTTGAACTGCATAAGAGATGTCGGGCCTAGTGAAAGTGAGGTATTGTAAAGCTCCCGCTAGGCGACGGTACTTAGTCGGGTCCTCATAAGTGGTGCCGGTTGAAGTACTAAGTTTCCCTTTTGTGTCCACAGGGGTAGGACATGGTTTGCAACTTGACATGCCTGCTCTTTCAAGTATCTCCGTTGCATAATTTGTTTGTGAAAGAAAAAGACCATGGGCATTTCGAGTGACTGCAATACCAAGGAAATAACTCAAGTGTCCCAAGTCTTTCATTGCGAACTCGGAGCTAAGCAAAGACATTAAGGATAATCGTAGAGCATCTGAAGAAGCCGTGAGAATAATGTCATCAATATATAATAAAATGTAAGCAATGTTAGGACCATGTTTATAGATAAACAAAGAATGATCAGATGCACTGTGAGAGAAACCAATAGTGGCCACATAATCCGCAAACCATTGATACCATGCCCGTGGGGCTTGTTTGAGGCCATAAAATGATTTCTTCAATAAACAGACATGATTAGGACGAGTGTCATCCTTGAAGCCAATGAGTTGATGCATGTAAACTGTCTCATTCAGATGCCCATGCAAGAATGCATTTTTAACATCCAACTGATGAATGAGCCAAGACTTGGACAAAGCAATACTTAGTACAGTCCGAATAGTGGCCGGTTTGATAACCGGGCTGAATGTCTCATCACAGTCAACTCCAGCTTGTTGAGACCTGTCATCACCTACAAGACGGGTTTTATGCCGCTCAAAAGAACCATCAGATTTCTTTTTATGTCTAAAAATCCACATAGAGCGAATAACATTAACATCTAATGGACGAGGTACTAGTTCACACGTCTTATTTGTAATTAGAGCATCAATTTCATCTTGCATGGCTAACTTCCAATTTGGGTCATTAATTGCACTCACTGGATTTTTAGGAATGGGAGAAATGGAGGTAGGGGGGTGGTAGCACTTAGATTAAGGTATTTACGGTTTGGTTTCGTAATACCGTGCTGACTGCGGGTAGCCATTCGCTGGACTGGAGGAGCAGGCTGGGCAATTGGGCTGATGGTATTATGTAATGGGAGAGCAGGCCCAGATCTTTTGTGTGGAGGAACATAAGCTGGGCTGCTGGTCTGGTGAGGTGAGATGGATGAGAGGGGAGTGGGTTGGATAGAGGAGTTGGGCGGACTGGCTGCCACGGGCCCAGTAGGGGAGTTGGGCGGACTGTGTGGCAGGGACCCAATAGGAGAGGAGGGGGATGCAGCGTGAGCAGATCAGGAGCTGTTATGGGAGCACCGGTTGGGCTCGGCTGGGGGGGCCCAGATGGAGAGATTGGGCCAGATGGTGTGGTAGGGGCATGCAATTGATGTAGAATAAGAGGATGGAGGCCATTTTCCAGAAATTCATAGGAGGTGGATGAGGGTGTATGAACTTTCAAAAAAGGAAATTGGGTTTCATCAAATATTACATGCCGGAAAATAATGATTTTCCTATTCGATAAGTCATAGCATTTATATCCTCTGTGATTCGATGGATAGCCTAAAAATACACAAGGTGTAGAGCGGGCTTGCAATTTATGTATTGTGGTGGAGGAAAATAAAGGATAACATAAACACCCAAAGACCCGGAGGTGAGAATAGGTAGGAGTTTTATG
The DNA here is from genome assembly GCF_001876935.1 of Asparagus officinalis. NCBI lineage: Eukaryota > Viridiplantae > Streptophyta > Magnoliopsida > Asparagales > Asparagaceae > Asparagus > Asparagus officinalis. The sequence continues at coordinate 106,378,996 of NC_033794.1, read as the reverse complement.
ATAAAGGATTTGAGTAGGAGAGGAGTAATTGAGTAGCTTTGAGGGAAGAATGTTGAGAAGGTAAGTTGCCATAGCAAGTGCATGATGCCAAAAGGAGGGTGACATAGAGAAATGGGCAAGCAAGGTGCAGACGATGTTATTAATTGACTTTATTTTTCGTTTTGCTTTTCCATTTTGGGAAGATGTATGAGGGCAAAAGAAACGGAAGTGCATGCCATTTAATTCACAGAATTTTTGAAAGGGACCATTATCATACTCACGACCATTATCGCATTGAAATTGCTTGATTTCTCTCTCAAATTGGGTTTTAATGTACGCTCTAAAAGCTAAGAAGATCGAATGGACTTGCGACTTATTCGAGATAGGAAATGTCCATAAGAAATTGCTATAATCATCAAGAAAGAAAGCATAGTAACAGTGGCCGGAGGAGCTCAAGACGGGTGAGGTCCATAAATCACTGTGAACAATATCAAAAGGCATAGTTGTAAAGGAACATGAATTAATGAAAGGCAACTTAATGAGTTTCCCAAGAGGACAACAATTGCAAAAAGTACTTCGGGCTTTATTACATGAGATGAAATTGCTACTACGAAGAGAATTTAAAATAGCCTTTCCCGGATGGCCTAAGCGTGAATGCCATAGGTCGGAAGAGATGACTACGAAGAGAATTTAAAATAGCCTTTCCCGGATGGCCTAAGCGTGAATGCCATAGGTCGGAAGAGATGACCGTAAAAGCTGAAGGTGAATTTGAAAGTGGTGTGGCCCGAAGTTTGGTGAATGGATAGAGATTGCCGGTGTTCTCACATCTCATTAGGTGGCTCCCCGTCTGCAAATCCTTCACAGAAAACCCAAACGGATCAAATTCAACTGAAATATTGTTTATCACTAGTAAACTTTCGAACAGAGATTAGATTTTTGATAAGTTTAGGAGCATGCAACACATTGTGAAGGGTGAGGGGAGGTTTCGTCTGGGTTAGTGAGGCATTTCCATAACCAAGAATTGGAGTAGTGTGACCATTGCCAACAATAATACCATCATTTTTGCTCAAATTAAAATAAGACGAGAGAGTACCTTGGTTTGCAGTCATATGAGAGGTGGCACCGGTATCCATGTACCAATTATCATCCGGAGGATTAAGAGCAAGAGTGTGCATGGCGGCTTCAATATCCGTAGGTGCATAGCTCGTTGGGGGAGCTGGGCTTGCTGCATAGTGGGCTTGAGGAGGATGCGGCCCAAGAATTCCTTGTCTGCCAGAAGGAGGAGGACGGGCCTGCCATTGTGTAGTGGGATGTGGGCAAGGAGGAGAGGCCTAATTTTGAGGAGTCTAGGTCCACGGAGGATAGGCAGCCCATTGTTGAGGCCAAGCAGTTTGGATATTCGCTGGGCGTTGCTG
>NC_033794.1:106361119-106377524 GCF_001876935.1 Asparagus officinalis | reverse complement strand
CCACGGCCACCACTGGAGCCATTGTCGGAATTTTCATGGTGTTGGTTTGAATGAGAAGCAGAGATATTATCAATATTAGAATTCGTAATTAAAGTCGAATTCGAACCTGATTCAAGTGCAACCATTTGTTTCATGGTTCTTTCTTCGAGTGATAGCATGGAACGAGCTTTTGCAAATGTTGGTAGAGGATCACGTTGTTGGATGTTGGTCACCAAGTTTTTATAAGCCTCAGTTAATCCTCTAATCATCTTGAGAACCATACGTTCATCAGAAACCTTCGCTCCCACATTAGCTAATTGATCGGTCAGCATCTTGAGACGGTTGCAATAGGCAGAGACATTAGGGAAGTCACGGAGATGAGTGGTGGTAAACTCCCCTTCGAGGTGGACTGCCCTCGTGGCTTTGTTGTCGTGGAACAAATCCGCCACTTTGGTCCAAGCATCTCGTGCCTCATCATCCTGGTCGATGATGGTGTTGAGAATATCGGAAGAAATTGTGCCATAAATCCATTGAAGGACAATAGCATCTATCCGTTTCCAGAGGGCTTTGTCTTCGGCCGTAGCAGCAGATGTCTTGGTCGCATCTGCCGGTGGGGGAATGATGTGGTCATAGACGAGATTGGCACGGGCATGAAGCTTGAAGAGAGTCGCCCAATTATGGTAGTTGTTGCCTTCGAGATCGAGAACAGCAGATATGGCTTGCTTGATATTTGTGACTGTGGTTGCAGGATGAATTTTATCAGCCATGATTATGAGAAAGAAGAACAACAGAGAAGGAGGAGAGGGAAGAAGGCTAGGGCAAACGGCGGATACCAGGATAGAGTAACCCTAAGCGACTGATACCATATTCGAACATAATCGCTTGATTTTTTTGATTGATCAAAGGGCATTATATACAACAGTACTATGCTACGGTTATGGTTATAATCTAAGATAATCTTTGACTTACATAACCTAATATTTGGCTAACCTAATATAGACGATATACACCAAATATAACTGATTTACAATATCACAAGAATAATTACATATATTCTATTAATTTCATCTCCAGCATCCATCAAAAACAAGAAACGCACCATTCTCCTCTTAAAAAGACAAATAACAAATGACTTGTTGTAGTAGTCTTTTTACTAAAAGTTTCGTGAAAACATTTTGAAGTGATGATATATGCTTATACTAATTTGACAAAAGAATTTTGATGTCAGTTATCCAACTTATTCCAAGTTCTCAGTTTTATTTTTTTACCATTTCTTTTTTCCCCCTTGCAGGCGGGCGGATATGTTTGGATGACTTACAAAGAGGTGTATGACATCGTGATCAAAGTTGGGGCTTCCATTCGCAGCCGTGGTGTTGGTTATGTAAGTTTTATCTTTTGTTATAAGAATCACTCTCTTCTTCACATGTTTAGCAATAATCAAGTAAAAAATTCCTATCTTAATGTAATGACGACCATTCGTTTTGACCTTGCATCATGTCCTTTTTTCCATAACATACTTTTTCGTTTGATTACCATTTAACAGAAATGAAAGATTTGCAGATGAATAGAACTATTCTTAGATTCTACTAAGGCAAAAGACAAATATATACTCTTCAGGTCTCATCTTGTAATGGAGCTATAATCATAGAAAGATTAAAAGGTGATGTGTAGACCATAACATGATGTTTGGGTGCACTAATAGTGATGGATTAATAAATACAAACATCAATAAAGAATAAAGCTAAATGGACCTAGGTACTGATACACGTATGTTTAGCATCTGTCAGTGTTTTTCTCTCTTAAATTGGAGCAACCTTCTGCTTGCTGGTTATGTATATCTTACATATGATTAGTGTATTTTGATTCAATTTAAAAGGATAATTCCTTTTTCGTTGTTTAAAATAGATGGGATAAAGGAGGTGTTAAATTCAGCAGCTGCAAGAATGTGACAATGTATGTATTACTACTTACTACTACAAGAACAGTAATATGAAGACCAGATATAGCTTGCTTCCCACCTTTTTTCTACCCCTATCCTGGTCTACACAAGGTGAACTAGTGCCTAGTGGAAGTTAGCTTAGTTTTAGATTAGCTTAGTTTTAGATATAGGTAAGTTGGGACGGAGTTGGTAGCTAAGTAAAATTGTGGAACTGTTCATTACCTGACTTTATATTTACAAGAATTTGTTCATTACCTAACTTTATATTTATAAGAAGTTTGCTATCTGGATCTTTTTGACTATACAGATTTCACAATCTCGAGTTGAATAGTCCCACGTTTGTTGTACAGTAAAAAGGTATATACTAGTTTGTATGATGAACTGTAGTGTTAATGAGATCAGTGGTTTTCAGATAAACAGTTAGGGAACTCCATGTTTAAGGTTACTTTGATAAGAGTAATCCACAAGAAGCGATTGAAGAAAAATAAAAGCGGCGTGCTCAGGACCATTTTAGAATTTTTGAGGCACACATGCCTATATAGGAGAGGTTTGTCTGACAAGGACGCTGTAATATTGATGAGGGAATATGTAACAATCCTGATAGATCCATTATTTATACTTTAGAATGATATTTCTTATATTCCAATTTCAAGGATTAACAATAACTCAATCGCGAGAAAGAATCACTATAGAAACTCTGTTGTCAAGCATGGGGGTCAGGGTAGTATGAGAACAGGTAAATTCTCAGTAAGTCCTCCCTTTTACAATGTGCACATATAACATAAAACAGATAATTTATTAAATATCTTTCATATGACGGTATGGGCATATTTCATTTATCTCAGGGTCTAAGTTTGCATCTCTCTTGTGCTTTAATTTAGTCAATAATTAATGGAAATGGTGCATAGTATCAATCTTGCATTTGGAATTTGAATATGACCTTTCCTATCTTTTTTCACCTCCAGAGAGGGCGTTGTGGTATCTATGGAGCTAATTGTCCCGAATGGATCATCAGTATGGAGGTACATCATTATTTGAGATATAGATTAACCCTTCTGCTGTTTCCAGTATCTGTTGAGCTGTAATTATTTCTCTTTGTGATGTAAACATGGACTTCTGTTTAGTTTTTTCAATGTGAAACTGTCATTTGGTTTATCTAACATTTGTCATGTGGCCTCTATGCTGCAGGCTTGTAATGCTCATGGGCTATACTGTGTTCCACTGTATGATACTCTTGGTATGCAGTTGTTATTGTCGTTAACATTGATGTTATTATATTAATGGACTTAGCTAGCATAACTTCTAATGATGGCACAGCAGTTATTTTGTCATTTATATGAACTGCATTTAGCATTTAATTGGAGTGTTTTACTTGGTTGCCTTTCTGAATAGAGGAATTGCGGAAGTTATTTGGAGAACTCAATGACAATTTTTTTTTCTATTTTCCTTCTCCCCTCATTATCCTTCTCATGTTTGATGTTCATGTTATCATCGTCTTCTTAAATCATCATGATACAAAAATCGTTGCCTATAGAAACAGATCTCCTATTTCTCGAAAATGAATTATACAAACTTTTTTCGTTTACACAATATATTTTGTACTTTTGATTTTTTTTTCCTTCAAGGAACATACTTTTGAAATTGATTCCACAGTTCTGTACTTTGTAGGAGGTTAGCCAGTACAACAGCCTCTCTAAAATAACTCTGCACTAGCAGGGCATAAGCGTGTCTAGCTAATTTATTTAAAGAATTTTTGGCAATTCATGGCAAAAGCAGTTCCAGGTCACAAACTAAAATAACTGAACAAAAAATTAATAAGGAAACAAAGGGATGTTTTGTGCATCCATGAACACACACAATTTTGTGCATATGCGTCAATGCACATACATACATAAATATTAACTTAATAAAGGGACACAATACTTCAGTGTTATTTATACATGCATATCACAAGATGCAATTGTTTGTTAGAATTCTTTTCCCCATGATACTTCAATATGAGATAATTCCTTATGGATGGTTACCTTTGTTGGTTCTAGGTGCTGGTGCAATCGAATTTATTATTTGTCATGCGGAAGTTGAGATTGCTTTTGTTGAAGAGAAAAAAATTTCAGAGGTATGGTTTAAATTACATTTCTTATATGAAGTCTGCAAATATGCTGCAGGGGCAATAGGTACACCAGAAGTTTACTATTTAGGATATTTTTTTTAGACATGAAATTTATTATTTGGTGTTATTACAAATATTAATTGAATATCATAAACTCATATCATTGCCATCATTTCAATTATCTCTTAACCTGTTTTTGAAATTATAAAACATGTAGTAAATATACTGTGGAAATTGTACTGTATAATGAACTTAAATGCATGAAAATAAGATTGAGATTGAGATTGAGATTGCATCCAAGTTTCCTAAGTATCATCAAGTGTGCACCATCCACAACACCCTATGTAGTATTTAATTAGAAAGACGTAAAGTCACTTTAGAACTGATTAGCAACTAGTTTATGGCTCATCAAGGTCTTTTGTTTTTCTCCTTGTCCCTCTTTTTAAAGCATAATCACCCAGATAAATATGAACCAGGGAGTATTTGTTGAATATTGACACTTGTTCATTTATACTGTATAGATGAAGCAGGTTATGTTTACATGAACCGTAGCTGCACATAGTCTCATGACACATGATTTCATCTACGTGTGGCTAAGTGTGTTAATTATGTATGGTGTTTAGAAAAGCTATTCAATTTTATTCTTGTGCGCTGGCTGCTTTTTTTTTTGGTATCCTGGGAAAGCAATGTCCTGCATCTTCAAACTGGATACATTTTCTTTCTTTGAAAAATATTTGGTTTATAAGGGTTGTGTGGTGGTAGATTGTAGCATTAGATAGCGATTTTCTCCATTCAAATCTTAATGTTACATGAATTGTGAATTTGTTTAATACTAATGACCAAATGTTTTATCTTTCCAGCTGATGAAGACATTTCCCAATACCACCAACTTTTTGAAAAGTAAGATATATATGGTTGTTTTCCTTTTTCTTTCTTGTTAGGTGTTTTGACTGTATAATTTAATCCTACCATTTTAATTTACAGCTATTGTGAGTTTTGGAAAAGTTACCCCTGAGCAAAAAGAAGAAGTTGAAAAGTTCGGCCTGGCAATATACTCTTGGGAAGAGTTTTTGTTTTTGGTAAGTTAATTTATCATCATTTTTGGTTTCTTTATGCAGCTACTTTTATATATAAATATCTATAAAGGAGATAGGTAAGTTGTTAAAAAGCCCTTTACACTTCATTTTTTTTGAGGTTATGCACTATGTTGCTTAAACTACAATGTTGGTTTTTTTTGGTCCAGTAACGATGATCAAGCGATACTCTTGCCTCTAATTTTCTTAAAACTCTTTAAAAAATCCATTCTCTGCCTCCCCCTCTTTTATTTATCCTTTCCCTCAATTTGAAACCTCAATCTCTTTAGGTCTTTGGCAAAATTTGTAATGTAAGCAGTTAGAGGAGCTTTCTCATCCCTTGCTCTTCCTCTCTCAAATCCTGCAGTCCCTTCTCTTTTCTTTCTTTAGATGACTAGACCCTGTGGTAACTGATCCTTTTTCTTTTTCTTTTTTCTTTTTCTTTTTCTTCTTTCATCTCAAAATCTCTGATTTGACATAGCACATAGTAGATGGGCCAAAAAACTTGGAATCGTGATACAAGTGCCAGAGATATTGAGATCATGCCTAGGAAGAAGAAAACAACTATATAATATGGTTCGACATTGACTTACATCTATGGGAAAAGAAGGGAACACACTAATATACTTGAGGGGGCATAAAAATTGAGAATATCTCACCAAAATCTATACTCTGGTTACACTCTTACCTGTCAATAAGAAAATGGAGGGGGAAAATTTCTAATTGGTGAAATATGATTCTTCTCTCTTACTGTCCTTGATGGCGGTCACCATCATCATATAAACCCTCATCAGAGCTCCGATCACCTAAAGCTTTTACTTTTACTTGATGTTCATATCTTTTCTAACAAGAAGATGGATTACTTTGATCAAGTGGATTACTGGTTTGACCCCTTTATTCATGTGAAACACTGGTTAAATTTGAATGACTTGTAAAGTTTTGGATTTCAGAATTAGCATTAGCATTAAAATTAGAGATGGATTTTGTGGGGTCGTGGTTATATTTTATCTTTTTTCCCTAAAATTTATTCATGTTATATATTAGGATTAATTTACAATATACTGTTCGTTTAATTGTCAGTGATCTATGTGATTCCTAGTTGGAGAGAGAAAACAGTTGTAGGTTTTCATGTATTAAGTTTGTAGTCAGTTTGTGATCCATATTTGTTTATCACAAGCTATGTGACCCGGGTTCTTCAATCATGAAGCTGTACCCATACCCGACATGTATCCGACACTTATCCATACCCAAACTTCATGAACACTCATTGGATATGTGCATACATTTTTCAGACATGTACCCAATATATGATATATGTTTTAATTTAAAACACTTGTCAAACACTTTTTGGATGTATATCTTACACTTCATAGTGCTCACATCCATTTCTTGAAACTTGTTAGACATAGGTCCGGTTCATTTCGACCCATACCTAACCCAACTTCAAAACTGTGTTTTTAAAAGGTAATTTGGGTATCTTTAGTTCAAATACGAGTAGTTTCCAATTTATAATAATCAACATATAAAAAAACTTATAAACATGATAGGAATTTAATTCTAGTAACACGTGAATTGAAAAACAATAATGATCTCATGTAAATTATTATATATATATATATATATATATATCAGTGTCTCTGTACCCTACATTTTACAATTTTGCCGTGTCTCCTACCCTTACACCCACCAGCCCACCAGTATCCGTACCCATTTATATGCAACTTAGATCGCAAGCATTGCCTGTGTAAAGTTTTGAAACCCATTTTTCTCCATGTATTTAGCAAAGAAAATTGTTTTAAGTAAGCAAATCTATAACTTTTCACATCCTCGTGCTTTTCCTACAGAAAATCCTAAATTTTTAGTTCTTTCTCTTTGTGTCCTTTAGATCCTGTAATAAATTTCTCCTTTTCCTTTCCTCTGTTCTTTTACATATAAAAAAAATCTAATTATTGCCCAAATCCTGCCCAGAAGTTTGTCTGTTCTTCTTGTTTCTCTATGGTAGGAGACAATTTCTCTCCTCAGAAACATCTTTTAGATCGTCACATTGTGTCAACCGTCTTCTCTTGTCCATGGTCATAAAGTGTCGCTTTTTAGGTGATTTCATTTTCCAAATTGAGATAGGTATCAATATGGAGGTGTCTCAAAGTCTAACACATTTTTTTAATCGCGAGTTTTGGCTCTTTTTAGGTAATAATTTTGTAGTTAAAGACAAATGCTGAGGGGTGTTTCAGGAAACCAAAGTTAAGCGGTCATATGATCATCACATATCCTCTGTTTGGACAGAGGAATTCATGATATCTAAATCCAGGGAGGCAAAGTGATGGAAATTATTCCATTGGGAGTTTTTCTAGGCATCCTTATTCTGGAGCTTGATTTTATGTGTTTGCCCATAGGTAACTTGTCATGCACAAGGTCATATCTCGTAGTGTAAACCTTATTGAAAATGACAGTGCATATTTAATTATATGCTGAGGTTTCCAAGTGTAGAAAATATCTACATAGAAAATATTGAAGAAAGCATTTCAAGTTGGATTTTTTTTTGTTTATCATTTTTTTGTCTCGAAAAGGTTCAACTTGCTCTTTTATTTTGTTAGCATGAATGGTTCCATGGAATCACTAATTATAAGCATTGTGCTTTGAGTACTTGTTATTAGTTAAATAACCAAACAAAATTTAAATCATGATTAGTGTTTTTTCTAATCAATTTACACAAGTCTTGGGAGGGAGTTAGAAATTTAGAAGAGGAGGTAGTGATTGGGCCTCTGGAAATTCTAGAAAATTAAAAAAAAGTTTCCATGACAAAGACAATTCTGGTTATGGAAAGTTCATTTTTTATCCCCTTTTCGTACTCTTGCTAGAAAAAATGCCTGTAGTGTAGGATTTCATAAACATTGCTGATCATAATTTTGAATCAATTGAATATAATTCTTCTGCAATTTCTATTGGCTTCTGTAAACTTATAGCATGGTTTGTCTATTAAGCAAATAGGGTTCTTGTGTCAGAAATGAAACTCATCATCCTCTTGAAACAAACTTTAAATTTTTGCAGTTTGTTATAACAATTAAGTAAAGGAAATCAAAAAACCTCTCAATCCTTTAGTGAAGTTGCAATTATATTGGGAATTTAGTCTTTAATCTTATAGAACCTGCTGTATCTTCTTTCTTCAGGGAGATGGTCAGCAATATGATCTTCCAACAAACAAGAAAACAGATATTTGTACTATAATGTACACCAGTGGAACAACCGGTGATCCTAAGGGTGTGCTGATTTCTAATGATAGTATCATCACTCTCATTGCTGGTGTGAACCGGGTTCTTGGCTGCGTAAATGAACAGGTGAGATCATTTTTTACTTACTATCCATTATAGTATTGTATGCCTTTGTGTAATGACATCTAGTTATAATATATATTATATCCTCCTGTTGACAGCAGCGTTTTTTCCCCACTGGTCTAAATTTTTTTAAGTTCTTATAATAACTGCAGTTGAATGCCAAGGATGTTTATATATCGTATCTCCCGTTGGCACATATATTTGATCGTGTGATTGAGGAATGTTTTATTTTCCATGGTGCTTCTATTGGATTTTGGCGTGGGGTAAGCAATTCAGATAGTGCGATGTTGTACCCATATAGATATCAGTGTCTGATAAAGATTTTCAGGATGTCAAATTACTAACTGAAGACATGGCGGAGCTAAAACCAACTATCTTTTGTGCTGTTCCACGTGTACTTGATCGTGTGTATACAGGTAAATGGTTATACTTCTAAGCTTGCTTGTTACACATATGGCAATGTTTTGTAGGTTGTGATGAAACATTATAAAATTCGGCAGATTTGGAATGTTAAATTGTCAAGCACCTGTGTACTGTATTCCTTGACCGGTGTGCTTCTCTTGTATTCATTTTTTTAAAATATCCATGACCTCATAGATATAGTCAGATGATATATCCTCTTATAAGTTATAAGGCTTGCTGCAAAATAATATGGTCTTAATATTCTTTACCATTTTCTTTCATTTTGGGTGATACATGAGTATTTTACCAATACATCAAGTGATATTTTGGCCTAAAAAAGTGGCCAAAATGTTGCAATATTGTTTTGAACTTGTTTTTTGTTTCAAAAAATTGTTTGGATTTATGGTTCAATTTAGATCTAAATCCAAACAAATGTGCCTTATGTAAATAACCTGAAATAACAATTAGAACTCAAATGAGACCAAATTCTTTTGTAAACTTTGTGCAAAGGTATTATCTTTCTCCATAGCTCCATTCTTTGCATGCTTCAAGTAAGGATATCTATGATATATACACGCACGTTATCCCATATGTCATGAAACCCCAATATTTATTAAATATATCTGATATATCCTAGATATCAGTCATGCAATATGGATTTTTTTCATATGACACGTCCCTGACATTCACCATTTATAACATTGCTTATATATGCTCATATTTTATGTGGTATAAGCTCTGTGAGCAAATAACTTCTCCACATCTATAACATCAACAACAATACAAGGACACACAGTATGAAGGCTCGAAGTGTTCGCAGAATTTTCCATTTTAAGATTGGTATCTTTTATGTTACTTTTTTAGCTCAAGATAGATGGGAACTGGTTGATATGTTGGTGGGAAAGATGAGAGAATTAGATAATTAATGAGGGAAACATGGGTAGTTTGGGGATTTTAAAAATAGAAGTAAATGCATGTAGAAACAAGGGTCCTCTTAAATCATTACCATTTTTTTCGATGAGACATTTTTTTTATTTGGCGATTGATTCGAAAAGCTATGAGGTTGGAGTCAATTTTCCTTTAAAGGATGTTAAATATGACTTAGAATATTTTAGTACTAGAGAAATAAACAAAATAAAACATTGGAATGAAGTTAGAGAAAACATATGAGATTTTACATTGGAATGAAGTTAGGGGATCATATGAGATTCTTATACTGATGAAGTTAGAGAAACCATATAATATATACTTTTATATATTTGCATTGTCTACTTGTCTTACTGTTGAAATTCCATAAGAGGTAGATTTTGATGATCCACAAACTGTACAAAATCTTTTTCCTTCCTGCTATTCTCCTTATCATCACCACGACGTCATTCTTATAATCCAAGACTCTTCTCCATCAAAATGTGGATCCATTAGATCATCGTCATCATCATCTCCAAATTCACATTTTCCATTCCTATCTATTTGTTACACTTTAAAGAGAAGTAGTAACTATATTAATCTTTTGGAAAAAAATTGTTGTTTTCACTTATTAGCATGCTTTAGATCTCAACAAATGCTTGACTTTATATTTTATCTAGAGTTGTGATAATTGAGGTTCCCTTTCCCCCCTTACCTGAAGGCATCTTTCAAGGTTTATGAAACCTAGTAAAGTTGTGATTCAAGAAGATACTTTTGTTTGCAAATCTTTTTTGAAATGTTCTCTTCATCTATTAACATGCTTTAGATCTCAACACATGCTTGAGTTTACACTTTATCTCGAGTTTTGATAATTGAGATTCCTTTTTTTTCCGGCTAACCTGAAGACATCTTTCAATGTTTACGAAACATGGTAAAGTTGTGTTTCAAGAAGATATTTTTGTTTGTAAATCTTTTTTGATTGTTTTAGTCCTGATTTTCTAATTTGCCATTTGTTCATCCCAGGTCTGCAGAACAAGATATCATCTGGTGGTTTTCTAAAACAAACTTTGTTTAAGCTCGCCTTTAATTTGTAAGCTCATCCACAATCACTGATGCCTAAACCTCATTTTACACTGATATTCCCTTTGTAAGAGTAACTTAATTGGAGCAGTAGCATGATAATTGAAAGAGCAGGTAGGACTTGGAAAAAGAGACAGTTCAAAAGGATATGATACATGCTCATTTAATTAATGTGTGACTGGTTCTAGAGAAAGGTCCATGAAGGGAACAAAATTCACGTGCAACTCAAATATTTGGCAATAAGATTCCTAGTAGTGACTTCGCCGTGTGTGTGTGTGTGTATTCTGCCCTCGTAGTTCATTTCTGGTCTTACACTCAGATGTTGTCATATATTTGAAATCAGTATGTTCTCATAAACTTTGTTTCTTAATTGTAAGCTCACAAATCATTGTTCCGATTGCTTGACTGTATTGTATGAATTATGAAGTTTCTTTTGTCTTTCTCTTGGGGTAATACTTGATGCTCCTTGATTAAAAGATTACTGTGAAGCTCTTCTTCAATAGGTATCCTTACATCCCATGTTTTGCTTTAAATGATATTTGGGGTTTTGCAGCAAGCAATATTTCATGAAGAAGGGATTCAAGCATGATGAAGCAGCAAAATGTTTTGATAAACTAGTTTTTAACAAGGTGTGCATAAACGACAGAAGAATATAGACTTAATTATTTCTTTTGCAAAGTGGAGAGCTGTTTTCCATTTATAATTTGATCATTGTTGTAATCTAGGTAAAGCAAGGTTTAGGTGGATGTGTAAGAATTATCTTATGTGGAGCAGCGCCTCTTGCTTCCCATGTGCAAGCATTTCTACGTGTAGTCTCATGCGCTCATGTTCTTCAAGGCTATGGTATGCACTTGTCTCATCTATTGTTTTCATGTTTGGTTTGATTTCTTTTTCTTGATTCAAATGAAATTTCCTTGATCGTAACCTGGGTTTTCCCTCTTCCGTAACTCTTCAATCTCTAGAGGTATTAGGGTTTCATACATAGCCTGTATTTAGTTTTAAAATTGCAGTACGGTTGCGTCGCTTGTAAGCTTCCGTCGCTTGCATTTTCCTTTTTCCTTTTTAGCTTATAAAAGTGCAATTATTTTTCAATCATTAATTTCCTCTTTTTAAGTGGCTTGAGAGTGGCAAGTGAATGATTATATTTTTGTTTTTTTCAAGATTTGTAATAAAACTATTTAGCTTTTGTCTTTATGGAAAGATCTTAACAAGCATTTCTGTGCAAGACTTTTCCAAAAAAACAAACATATTCAGGAAGCTTAATTTTGATCTGGGTTTTAGCATAACTCACTAATCACTATGATATCTGTATTATTCTGGTTCTGTGTGGCCCTATTTTTTCAGAGAGGAGAGCATACAGGAGTAGTTATTATTTATTTTTTTTAATTTTTTAATTTTTAATTTTTGGGCTCTTACTGTCTTGCCATTCTTTTCGGGTTTTCTGGGGAATAAATGGAAGAGCACGTGTTGGGAGGGGGAAGAGGGAGGGGGTTTCTTGTCGCGTGCGCGTGCATAGAATTTGGAGCAAGAAAACCTGACCACAGATCCATGATAGAAAGAAAGAAAGAACAATGAAATAATTACAAGACACTGATTTTATTGAGGTTCGGCAATCAATGTGATTACCTACGTCCTCAAAATACAACCAGGTGACATTTCCATTAATAATCAATGAACCATTACAGCCACTCTCTCAAACCCTAATCTCAACCTCCATACCGTCTCTATTTTCTCTCTTCTTGATATAATAACATGCTCGTAAATTTACTTAGAGCATAGGGTTTCTGTCTATAGTCCTCTGGGAACTCTGGGTTCGGGTGCAGTTAACTATTCTGGGTCCAATTTGATACATATTCTCTAGTAAATCAGGCTCTTCAAGCAGCAATTTGTTGTTGGGATGTGAATCAAATAAAATACCCTAGATTTTGTCTACTTTCTAATAGTATGTCTTAAGTCACGCTTTTGGTATGCTTACAAAGTGATTGCATTTTTTTCTGTATTTTTTCCCGTGTTGGACCTCGAAGGATCATTTTTCAGTTACATTGAGAATCAATACCATTTTTCATAAACTATACTACAGCCACTAGGATCTCTTTTTTTTTTGGGTGTCCTGCACTTATTCTTTGCCAGTCTATGCTTTTTTGAATTTTCAAGTTTATCTTATAAAACTTGATTCATTGCAAATCAGTGCTTACATATTTGTCACAAACTGAGACACAATTTGTATAAAGAAGTGGTTACTGATATAATGCTGAATTCAGTGTGTGCTGAATTTGAATAGCTTTGTTCTCTAATATAACTGGTGCTACTAAATGATGTCGCAGGTTTAACTGAAACTTGTGCCGGAACATTTGTATCTCTACCAAATAACATGGCAATGCTCGGAACTGTGGGCCCTCCGGTGCCAAATGTGGAAGTGCGCCTTGAGTCAGTTCCTGATATGGGGTATGATGCTCTCTCAAGTACTCCTCGTGGAGAAGTATGCGTCAGAGGAAACACACTCTTCTCTGGCTACTACAAGCGAGAAGACTTGACAAATGAAGTTATGATTGATGGCTGGTTCCACACAGGTTCGATATTTTATGGCATTACAAAATAATTCCTTTTTATGGCAATTATGTAGAACAAGGTGATGTTTTGCTGATAACTCAAGGAATTGCCTACTGTTTTTTTAAATTAAATTAATGCCCCTTGATTTATAGTTGGTCTCAACTTGGAAACTCTATTTATGTTATGTATTAGCTGGTTCTATCATAGACGTTCATCTCTAGGTCCTTCTGTATGCATCTAGATTATAGGCGAAATAGCACTTAATACCATATAGTTTCACGTTGCACTTATATACTCACTTGTTCTTCCGTAGAATTTATAAGCCTTAAGTTGTTTAAGACGGGCAGATTAGTACCTTCTATTACACAAACATGAAAGTTTTCACCAAATGTGACACTTTATGCTAATTTAGAACTTTTTAACCATTAATTTTGTTGAATTTACTATTAGACCTAGCTCAAATCTATTTTAAACCTATTCCAAGTCTATTTTTAAATAGAATTGGAATAGGTTTAACAATAAATTCAACAAACAGTTAATGGTTAGAAAGTTATAAAATTAGCATGCGAGTATGATAAGAGAATATCCGGCACAAATTTTTTCACGTTTGCATAACATAAGGTACTAACATGCCAATTCTAAACAACTCAAATTGTACGAAAAACAAGTGAGGTATATAAATGCAAAGTGAGTGAAACTATATGGTATTGAAGTGCTATTCAGCGAATATTTTATGGCAAGATTCTACTCGAGTTCTGATAATTGATTGCAAACACCGGCAACGTTTTCATCTGTGCATTATTTTTAAATGGTTGATTTTGTCCATTACTTGGACTCGTGTAATTATGTTTCTGACTTCTATAGCCAATTTCTTACTCTTACAGCCAATTTCTATTTCATTAAAATCAATCTTAATTATGAAGTTTCTATCCAGGTGATATTGGTGAATGGCAACCACAAGGAAGCTTGAAAATTATTGACAGGAAGAAGAATATCTTTAAGCTTTCACAAGGAGAGTATGTAGCAGTTGAAAGTCTGGAGAACATATATGGCCAGGTTCCTGATATAGACTCGGTATGTCATTATAACCTCAAGGAATTACTAGAGAACGGACCATGCTCCCATCTTCATTTTAGTCTAATTGTTTACCATCAGCTTATATATATATATATACTAGTTTTTACACACGTGCAATGCACGTGATTTAATATCATGATTAAGTATTTTTGGCAGTTTGTGCTCATTTTTTTCTTTAAACTCTTACATCCCAATTATTTTTTTATGTTTGTTTAAATGGGATACACCCAATTTAAATTTTCATGTTGATATTTGAATTGATAAAAAACAAATATAATTTAAAAATAATTTAAATTTTCATATTATTTTTGACCGATATGAAACTAAGCTTTATTTGAGAAAGTATAGTATTGCAAAGTGAAAAATATTAAAATAGTGTTATACAAGGAAGGTGAATATTAAAACCAATATGGCAAAATGATTGATTTAAAGTATGTTAAAACGATGCAAAAGAGAATATGAAGTTTATTCCTAATCATTGATAGACTTCATAAAAAAATATAAATTAAAGATTAATGCTAACTCTAGTATATTTTTATATGATAAAAACATCCACATAAGAATATAAAAGTACTGAAAAAAATTCATGAAACTCCCTTCTAAAGATTCCTATTTTCACTCAAAATAATTAAACTATTCTATAAAATATTCAAAAAATATTGTTTTTTATTTCTTCTATTTTATTTTTTATTGAGTTAAGATCAATCCTTCTTCAGGTTTATCATTTATCATTTCTCGGACAATTCTAGAGTATTGTCTTCATCATCTACATCAATTGTGACATCAGGCTAATTTTATATTTTTTATGCTATTATCTTTCCTAGGCTCGTTAATTTTTTATCATCTCATTTAACTTTACAAAGAAGTCAAATGTACTTATGATGTTCAACACAAACTGCTCAAAATATAGACTTTGATTTTTTTTCTATTTCAATGAGAATAAATATTAATTTCATATATATAAAATTCTTTGTGTTCCTAATTTATTACTTAAATAAATTAGAAGCTATCTCTTTATTTTCCTCTAAAATGAATTCTTCTGATGTGCATCCAATAAGAATTTCTGTTATTTCAATAATATTACCTTTGCTCTATCCCTGTCATTTTCCATAAAGATCTAAACTAAATACCTGCATTATTCATTACCAATTTCTCTTAGATTATAATATTAATATTTAATTTGAAGAACACAGTATGGAATTTATGAATACTTACTAATTTTTCTTATGTCTTCCATGGAGATTTTTTCTTTGATTAGGATAAAGTTATTAAATTATTTTTTAATGTAACTCATTCAGTGCTTCATTAATAGATATGTCTTATGTTAATGCCAATTCAAGTGATTCATTGACGTTTTCTGAATTTTAGATTTATTTCCATCACTTTCCCATTTGCAATGGAAATAACTCAATTCTTTTAAAGTTATCTCTAAATATTCTAATAGTTTCTCCATATGTAATTCCTTGTATTCTTTTACCCTATAAATATTATTAACGTCAAAGATTAAAGTTTCTAAATTAAAATCAATTAATGCTAAGGTATAATATTATAGTGTTTTATCATTTCTATGGATTTAAACATCTATCAATTAATGTTACGAATGTATTTTGGCTACCCCAACTTATTACTAAAATTATATGAAATTACTTTAATTTATATAGTGCCGATAATTTTTAATCTATAATATTTTTAAAAATTTTATCCATTAACCGGATGTTTTTAATCAATTCTTATTGTTTTTGTTTACCAGTATCAACTTAGACTATTCTTAGATGCTGAAAATGGATAGTAAATCCCTAAATTAGAAATTTTAATATATATATATATATATATATATATATATATATATATATATATATATATATATATATATATATATATATATATATATATATATATATATATATATATATATATATATATATATATATATATATATATATATATATATATATAT
>NC_033794.1:106273370-106358719 GCF_001876935.1 Asparagus officinalis | reverse complement strand
CTTGATGTTATGCTAGAGTGCCTTACAACTCACTCTTTAAGCCTCTCTACTGAGGGCTCTATCAGTGGATCTTGATGTTATGCTAGAGTGCCTTACAACTCACTCTTTAAGCCTCTCTACTGAGGGCTCTATCAGTGGATGACTACCCTTACTTGATGTTATGCTAGAGTGCCTTACAACTCACTCTTTAAGCCTCTCTACTGAGGGCTCTATCAGTGGATGACTACCCTTATTGTTCATGATTATTTTCACAGTTGTTTGCGGATGGACTTCTTGTACTATCACCAAATTGAACTTGCTACCCTTGTAGTTCTACCGTTGCAGATAGACCCTGCAGTGTTTTTTTTTACTCTTTTTTGGTTGCTACCTGCAACATTAGAATTCTTTCAGGAGGTCTCTCTGCAACAATCGAATTATAAGGGTAGCAGGTACAATTGGCGATAGTACAGTGGGTCTATCGGCAATTAACCCTTATACCTATGATGTACAATTTCTCATTAATAGGAATTTAACATATAGTCCTTTTTAATGTTTTGTTTATTTTGTTGTTTTTTGCTTCAGATATGGGTGTATGGAAATAGCTTTGAGTCTTTCCTTATTGCCGTCATAAATCCCAATCAACAAGCTCTCGAACGGTGGGCTGCAGAGAATGGAGTCATTGGGGACTTTGCTTCGCTTTGTGAGAACAAAAGAGCAAAAGAATACATTCTCGGAGAACTTTCTAAGACTGCAAAAGCACAAAAGGTTAATCACTGAAAACATTTTTCTTCATTGAAATGAAAATTTCTTTTCATTTGCTCCCGCACCTCACTCTTGTTTGTGTAACGGCAGTTGAAAGGTTTCGAGTTCATTAAAGCCGTTCATCTAGACCCAGTACCTTTTGACATGGAGCGCGATCTACTAACTCCTACTTACAAGAAGAAGAGGCCACAGTTGTTCAAATATTACCAGGTTATTGCTCTTTTCCTTTTCAAACCAAAATCCTAAGTTTGTGTCTTTTGAATACTTGTTTGAAACCCTTATGCTGGTTATCCATTTGCAGAAAATTATTGAAGAAATGTACACAGGCACGAAGTGAGCTGCTATGCTGAAAGACACTACTCTCTTCTATTTTTTTTATTTTTTATCTTCATGGAATGTATAAACGAGGAAGTTTTTTTTTCTTCCATTTTTCTAATATGTGATATGGATTTCTAAGATATAGACATTTGTTTGTGTAGATTGAATTACTTCAGTTATACAGAATTGTGATTGGTCAATTATCAGAACTTAAGATTTTGTGCATTCTGTATTGCACTTTTTAAGTTTTAGTTTATCTATTTTTTATTGGATTGCAAGTGATTGTATGAGTTCTCTGCCTTTGTGCATTATTTTTATTTTACTGTGAAAAAAAAAACGTACGTATGCATCATGCAATGAAATTATAAAATACATTAATAGAAGGGGAAATTCTTGTATTCCTACACAGTTTTAATTATGTAGTACCCGACAATTTAATTTGTAACTCCACATCTTGAAAACTATGGATCTACGCTTCATATTTATTGAATACCAAATTTAACCTTTATCGTTTTTTCTTGATCCTCAATAAATACTCTTTCAAGTAATCATTACCAATAAGTCCCACGAGTTAGTATTCTTGCGAGACTGTTTTTCAATTTTTATTTTTTATCACGTCTTTGGCGCACACGAGAATCGAATCTAGCCCCCCACGAGAGTGACACAGCTTTGCCAAGTGATCTACTTGGTCGCCCCCTTTCTTGCTAGACTTCTATAAATTTGACATAACCTATTGGTCATTTCATAGAGCAAAACAAGGGACAAATTTTCAAAACCAACCTTTTTGATTTTTTTTATTTGTAAAAAACGACTCATTTTCAAAATATTTGTAAAAACCGACATGGTTTCAGCCTCAGCGCTGAAACAGGTCGGTTTTTGAAAAAAAGTTTCCGAAACTTCACGGGAGTTGAACTCCCGTGAAGTTTAGCAGCTTAATTAAAAGCTGCTAAACTTCACGGGAGTTCAACTCCCGTGAAGTTTCGGAAACTTTTTTTCAAAAACCGACCTGGTTTCAGCGCTGATGCTGAAACCAGGTCGGTTTTTACAAATAAAACTGAAATAGGTCGTTTTTTACAAATAAAAAACCAAAAGGGTTGGTTTTGAAAATTTGTCCGCAAAACAGGAGATACTTCTTGCCAAGCTATTTAAACATAGAGGGGTGTTAGGGACACACCCTTGGGCACACCACCAACCACACCCCCCCTCTATCTACAGTGCAGGGGCCCCACATGTGATTTTCTTAAAAAAATCACATGTGGGACCCCTGCACTGTAGATAGAGGGGGGGTGTGGTTGGTGGTGTGTCCAAAGAGTGTGCCCCTATCATTTCTTTTAAACATATGAAGTGTCTTTCAATCATAGTTGTTTGGTCGAGTAAAATATATAAGTGAAAAATAAGGAATGGAAGGGAGTAAGTATGAGAACGGAATCCTTACTCTCATACTTAACATCTGGACGCGATTAGAGAATTAGTGCATTTTTTGGGTTTTTTTTTTTAAATCTCATGTAAATGAGAATCATTCTGATTTTAAAACATATATTGTGTTTGGTATGCTTGAATGGAAAGTGGGAATGGACAGTCCATTCTGCTGGTTCCTATGTACCAAACAAATGCGTAGATAGCAAGGCATATGATCATATGTGTCATCAAAAACTCATAAACCATACTTTCTTTAAACTCATTCATCATATAGAATTGTTTCTAATTAACTCTACTAAAAAGTAATGGAGACAACACTGTTTTTCTCATAGTCGATTGATTAATGAAAATTTGTGATTTGTATTATTAAGTGTAAATATAAGAATGTGTATAATTTATAAGGATATGGTAAGTGTTATTTTTGAAATGAACTACAAAAGTTCATCCCTGTCCATTAAATAATTCAACAGTTTGTATGAAAAACAATAGCCACGTACTCTACTACACCTTGGTATTATAGAGAATCCAAATCCATCATCTAACCTCAAACTGGATGTATCATGTAACTAGTGGAATTAAGTTTGTTTTACAGCAAAGCCATTTTTTTATGTTAGAAAGTTGATATGTGATTTGGGGGACGTTAAACTTGATTTCGGGGTCTCTTGATCACCTTTGATGGTTAATTTTCTACTGAGGATCTTCACATATACTTCACTACACAAGTGATAGAGGTTAGAGGCACCGCAATTTGATCCCTCTAGTATTTCCCTTTGACGCTTAAGTTAGTGACTGTTTCTAGTTAATCTGAAGAGAAAGACAGAGTATAGTCTTATTGACTTTTTGTGCATGAAAATTGCGTTCCTTGAGTTGATGACAGACTCCATTATTTATAGAGGGCTTATAGGGGCACATTGGTAATTTTGGCCAAGTGTGTGCACTTCTAGTTCAGAAACTACTTTATATGTGACGACAATTAATTGGCCAAGTTGCCTTTGTATAGTGATGAGACTGTTGGAGTAAAGGCATGTCCGAGGAGCTTTTGAAGGCTCTGACTTGAAAGGTCATTAAGACTTTGACGCTGCATTAATTGTTGGTAGCGACAAGGTGGCAAAAAACGGATGCTGACTATACGTTCATTAAATGCAGTGTAACTTTTGATGATGCTTGTCAAGTCGCTCCACTGCTAGAGACGTGCTGCGTTGGGTCTGAGTGGAGAATGCCCTTCATATCGGGGCCAGTCATCCAGCAGAGTCTGAGTTGGCTAGCTTATCACTTGGGTTGCACTTGTGGATGCTCGGGGAGTCAGTAAATTAATTGTTACATGGCAACTTTTATTGGGTATGGTAATTTTCAGGGTATAATATTGGCCCCTTCTCACTCGGACTCGGGAAGTTGAGTTTGAAAGAAAACAAAATGGACTAATGCTTGAACTCAATTCTTCCTCATTAGAAGATAACTGTGATTTGACATTTCTAACGTCAGGGGAGATCATGTGGTGGTTTTGATGGAGTGCCGCCTCATTTGATGGGATGTCGCTTCGGTTTCCAAAAACCGTCAATGATTTTCCCATGAACCGCCGATCATCTATCTTCCGCTATGTATCATCCCCTTTTGTTTCTATATATGCTCTTCCTTCTTCTTCTCCTTGCTTTGCAAAAACCCTAAAGAATCTTTCTCTGTTGCTTGTGCGTGCATTTTTTCTTTCGCTGAATTTTCGTTCGTCTTTTCTCCTGCTTTAATGGCTTTCAATGCTCAAACTACCATGGTTCGCAATGAGGCTAGAATCGCCTTACTACGTCTGTATCACTCAACGGTGCTTATGGACTACTTGGAATAGTACACTCAGGATTTTGATATCCCAAGTGCTTACATGTTGTTGGCTCCGTCACGAGACCAATTTGTATATCATCACAGCAGGGTCTGGCACCATTGTACCTACACCATCTCGACTATGGCCTTTACTTGTTGTTACATTCATTCTTTCAGAAGGTCTTTTGGGCTTTAGGGTCAAGCCAACGCACCTGACACCGAACTCTATTTCTTTTTTGGTGGCCTTCCTCATTATCACAACTGAGTGGACGTTAGATTGATAATGGGCATGCTGGGCTGCTTGGTGTGCGTCAAGGATGGCAAGAGGGAGGGTCATTTCTATCTGTATATAGTTGGCGATTGCTGGCTGGTGTCCAACATTCCCGAGATGAACAAGGGATGGCGAGAGAAATTCTTTTTTGTCATGGGTGTCGATCCAATATTGGCTTGTCCTTCATTGCCGGAGATTAAGAAGGAAGGCTTGCGGATAGAGAAGCTTTGAGACGTAGAGTTACAGGGCCTGGAAAGGATCTGGGCCTACAAGGGGTCACTGTGCTAGGAGAAATTTTTTTGACAATGCTATCGGCATATTCTCTGTTCCCGTTGCTAAAGCGGATTTTTGCAAAACCCCCTTGAACTTTAGGGGGTGTTGCACATACACCCCTTCCCCCACCCTAAAAAAACGTTTATCTCACGTAACCCCCGAGCCATGGGGCGCTCCCACAAACCCCCTTGAACTTTAACTTATCTTACCTAACCCCCCGTCTGTAATTTGTAAATAACTAAAAAAAATTTAGAGAAAAAAATTCAAACTCTATGGGACGGAGTATGTTTCTTGTGAACAATAGGTGATAAAATTTAGGAATTTTTCACTTACAAATATTTTAGTTACTTACAAATTACAAACAAGGGGAGTTAGGTGATGTAAACTGGGGGAGAGGTCGTGAGACAACCCATGTTCAAGGGGTTTATGTGAGATAAAACAAAGGTCAAGGGAGTTATGTGCAAGGGCCCCCAAAATTCAAGGGGGGTTTTGTGAAATTAACCCATCTAAAAACAACACGCAGCGACTCGAGAATGTGGCATTACTCAGAAAAGATGTGAAACAGTTACACGTGTGATATTCTTGATAATTTATTATTTGTCTATTTTTACCTGGATAGAATCATTTATTATATATATCTACTTCTTTATTACTAAAGGAGAACAACAAAAAAGATAAAATGAACAGTAATCTAAAGTTGTGAACCATGAAAAAACTAAAATGAATAACCAACCATTTCACACAACCCACTTCTCTCACTAAAAATAACCAACCTCTCTAACTCCTACGTCTCCGTTCTTCTGCTTTTCCTTCTAAAAAGAATCCCACGACTTTAAAAAGAAATTTGCAAACCCATTTTTATTTTTTTAAAAACCGCTTCTGTCTCCCTCGATATAAACGGCTCCAAGATCCCTTCCTCCAATTCCACCTCTCCCCGCCTTCGCCGTGATCGGATGTATCGCGAGTCGTCAAAGGTGACCTACGTCAGCACTGACGGAACCAAGCTCTCCAGCGCCGTCGATTTCGAGGTAGGAGACAATAAAGTCTATTCAAGCTCTCATGACATATCGATTTCGATGTCGATGCCGGAGCGATGCGTCGGTGTAGGCGTCAAAAATGCTGATAGATATCCAAACATAAGAGAAGATCACCTAAAAATCACAAGAATTCATACTATCTTAGAAAGATCAAGACAAATATGGACTGTCTTGCCAGCGAGACAGTGTTAGCTGTCTCGCCAGCGAGACAGTGTTTTGCTGTCTCGCCAGCGAGACAGCTTTGAAATGATCAAAAATTAATTAAATAACTACCACCCACGTGTCCATACGTGTCCATTAACTGCCAAGGGACGTGAAAAACATCGTGAGCGAAAATCATGTGAATAACTGCCAAAATAACGGAGTTTGAAACGTGGGAAAGCGGTTACAGCAGAAACTGCCAGCAGTTGGAATTTCCGAGATAATATTTACTGTCTCGGAGGCCGAGGCAGCAAACACTATCTCGGCCGCCAAGACAGTAAACACTGTCTCGCCAGCTTAACTTCTTCGTTTTGTTGTATTTTTCAGTTATGTGTCCCAGAGGCTATAAATACCCCCCTAGGGTCATTACTGATGGGGATCGAGCAAATTAGAGCAAATCTGAGCATAGAGAGCAGAGAGAAAACAACAAGAATTGAGTTCCTCGTGTGATTCCTTGAGATTCGAGCTTTGACTTGATCTTAAGAAGAGTGATCGTCTTACTTTGATAAGATATTCACTTTAAATTCCTACTTCGATAAATGAAGGAAGAATCTTTAAACCCCTCACAATCTGTGATTTGGTGGTCCACGAGTCAAAGCACTCCCGGCACAGGCAAAGTCCCACAAAACAGGAGTCGATAAACGATTTCTGTGTTATTTTCCAAGAGAGTTGTAATTTGCTTACTTTTTGTTGTAATTCTATGTAAACAATTTAAGTTTTAATAGAATCTACGATGAAAACAACTTTCGATGAAAACAAACTGGCGACCACAGTGGGAGCCAACGGTCTCGCTGCCGAGGCCGTAGTGTCGCAGCCGATCAAGATTGTGATCAACGAAGAGATCGAATACGAGTTCGATCAGGCAAAATTCGAGGAATACCTGTCATCCTCATCCTCAAAACATTCCTCGCCTTGTAAGTATAGGAAGGTTTCATCTTCCAAGAAAGTTATCCAGTCTTCAACTCCGATGAAGACCGCAGGTGAATGTTCTTGCCCGATCGTTGCTAAAGAATCTGCCTGTAGAATCTCTGCTCCAAATGACTCTGCACCAATTAAGGAGTCGTTGAATCATGGCCCACCGGCACTGACAAAAAAAGCTCGTCAGAGACAACGTCAGCGCCGCGCTCGTCAACTGGCTAAGGCCTTACAACAAATCGACGGGGTCCATTACTATGCGGACCTAGAGTCGAGGAAACATAAAGTGATCCAGTTGCCTCAACGGCAAACTAATCACATTTCTGCAAAACTTACGATGGAGGAATGGACTCTCGTCAAAAGGGCTCGCTCGACACTCAAAGAGCGTATACAAAAGCGTCAGGCAAAGGCTGCTCACGCTCGTGCCCTTCGCCAACAGATACAAGAAGGGAAGAAAAAAATGATATCTGAAGAGCTACCAAGGAACCATAAAGTTTGGATTCCGAAGACACCACAAACATCCGTTCTGGGTCTGTCTACTGCATCACCAGTGAAACCCTGGGATAGTCCAGACTTATCAAAATTCAAGATTACAATGGTGGATCGCCTCGGTCCTTTGGCTGACGATCGAGGCAAAACCTCAATCAAAGAACATTCGGATCCAACGAATAAACCTTTGGTAGTTTCCTATGCAGGGGGTCGTAAATATCCGTCTGTCAGAACTGGACAAGTCCAAAACGAGAAAATACCAATTCACTCTCGTTTAGGACCTATGAAGACTCCATGCCTGCAAGGGGGTGGATTTAAGAATTCAACCTTGGATCGCCCAGAGGCGACGGCTAGTCGTCTTGTGCATGTTAACAAGGTTCAAAAGCAAAAGATAGGTTGCTCAAATCACAATAATGATGAGTTGTACTATCAAAATAATAACTCACGAAAAAAAACCGCCCGAGAGGATGAGTCTCATTGCGCTTGCGAGAGGCTCATTAAGACAGTGTTGACAGAATGCGGTTGCTCCAAAGTTAACCCAACAAGAGTCTCTGTAGTTCAAAGACTTTCTACCGAAGCGTCAAAACCTAAAATGAGGTGTTTCAACAAGAAGAAACCCGCAATTCAACAAGATGAGTTCCCTGAGGTCATCATTAATATGACCGGTAGAGGAAAGCAACAATTAGTCAACCCTGACCCTGATTTCTCTCCGAAAGGGAGAGTTGAGCGGGGTCTTTCTCAAAGAATGTCGCGGTTACAACGAAGAGCCAACCGACGTCAAGACTACAAAAGAATGCACGAAGGGTTATCTTCAGATGAGGAACTGTCAGATACTTGTTCTGCTGTCGCTTCGGACGATACTACATCCAGTATTGGGCAAATCAGAGAATCATTTGCAATCACACCAGATCAACTAGCACAGATACTACAGGAAGCGTTAGCTAAACAACGCGAGGAAATTAGAGCTGAAATCAAAACCGAGATGGAATTGACAATGCAGCAGATGCGAGATTTGCAGGCTCAATAACATCAACCGGAATCGAGCCAAAAGGCAGAATCCAGCCAGCGTAACGTTATACATGTACGTATATCTGAGGTCGATAATGAAGAAGATGAGACTATCTTTGCTGATCATCCTCTGGATAAAGACAATTCCGGAAGCGGTCCGGCCAAATCATCTACTCAACCTCCTCAAATCTACTTGAAGAAGAGTGAGGAAGAAGACAAGAAGATGCAAGATCTCGAGAGCAAAGTCAATGCTCTGATGACGGCCCAAGAAGTGAAGAAAACGGGCATTCCATACCCGTACCCGAGGGAGTGGGATCTAATTCCTTATCCCCCAAAATTTAATTTGATTAACTTTACTCCTTTTGATGGCAGAGGTTCACCCACTCAGCACTTGATCTATTTCAAGTCACATCTTGGTGTAATATCAGGAAACGAAGCCTTGATGGTCCGGTCATTCGTAGGAACCCTCCATGGGCCTGCCTTCGATTGGTACCGACGCCTTAAACCTGGGAGTATCACTAGCTGGGAGGATATGGAAGGATTGCTCCTCACCAATTTCTTCGACGACGACACTGAGGTCTCTATCGGCACCTTATTGGACGAGAAGCAGAAGGATGCGGAGTCAGTTGATGTCTTCGTCAAGCGATTCCGGAACAAAGCAGTAAACTACCGAGATCCACTCACAGAAGAATTCATCCTACATACATGTTATAATAACTTGTCATTGGATGTACTAGAGGTCATGGGGGTTGTGCCCTCTAAAACATGGAAAGAGTTAAAAGTGAGAGGTGAACAAGCTGAACGCTTTCTCAAGAGAAAAAAGTTGGAAAGAGGACTGTCACTAGATAATCCTCAAAAACAGAACTTTAACCCTCGAGGAAGAGGGTCTGGGGCTGTCGTTTATGCGCATCAAACATCACAACAGCCACAACAACAACCACAGCAATCATCCTTCCAATTGGCACCGAATCAGAATCAACAGCCTCCAAGGCAGCCTAAGACTTCAGAGCCCAAATTCCCAAAGGAGTATTCTTTCAAGGACGATGAAGTACCTGTTATCTTTAAATATCTCTTAGACAACAATAAAATCAAACTTCCACCGGTCACAAACCAGGAAGAAGCGAAAAAGACTAATGACCCGAAGTATTGTGCATATCACAGAAGAGTCCATCATCCCACTAAAGCGTGTTATGTCTTAAAAGACAAAATACAAACCTTAATTAATGTTGGTATCATGACGCCGAAACCAAAAGAGAAGAAAGTATGTGCAAATGCGGTGTCTATTAGCTTCGGATCAGTTCCTTTATCTTGGTTTCAAGCTGAACCAGTATCAAAGGTCAAGATGCAGACCATCAACGATGATCCTCATGGACAGCGTCAAAAAAGGCTTGTATCTCACACAACCCCCAACGGCGAAATCCTTTGGGTTCATCCGGATTTGCTTGAAGATGAACAGTGGACGGCATCCACATCAAAGAAGAAATTAAAAAGCAAAGGAAAAGAGAAGTCCTGTTATGGAGCCTCATCAATTCCTGATAAGAATGATGAAGAGATTCCAGCTTTACCACTTTCTGAGGAAGAGAAAGAAGTATTTGCTACTAGAAGTGGAAACGAATACAGTTTCAACTACCCGAGCGCATCTGAGCAATTAGCCGAGCAAGGGGTAGTGAAAGCTGTACCTACTAAGACTTTAACAGAGCTGGGGGTAGTTACAACCCCACCTGTAGCAACCGAAAAGCCTCAAAGAGTTGATAAGCAAAAGGAGAAGGAACCTCAACACAAAGAAGTTCAAATTCCGAAGCAGTCTCGTTTCAACCGACCGATTGGACGAGATAAACCAGAAAGCTCGAATACTCCATACAGCTTCGATGTCATAACCCAGTTGGCTAATATCCCAGTAAGGATCACGCTATACGAGTTATTACGCCTATCGAAAGATACCAGAGAAGCTTTACAAGAAGCCTTGGCTAATTCTGAGGTATTCCTTACTCAGATTAAGCCAACTCCTGAAGAGCCAGAGTCATCAGTTCAGCATTGCAATCTAGCAGCCACAAAATTTCCTTGCATTGCTTTCACAAAAGAAGATATGCAAGTCAGGAATTCGAAACATGATAGGCCTCTATATTTCACCGGATATATTGGTTCGAGTGTTGTCAACCAGATTCAAGTTGATCCGGGTTCCGCTGTTAGCATCATGCCACTTCGGTTGATGTACCACCTCGGAATTCCCACCAGCAAGCTAGCCTCCATGGGAACTGTCATCTACGGATTCAATGCTAGTGGGTCAAGACCGTTGGGAAAAATCCG
The DNA here is from genome assembly GCF_001876935.1 of Asparagus officinalis. NCBI lineage: Eukaryota > Viridiplantae > Streptophyta > Magnoliopsida > Asparagales > Asparagaceae > Asparagus > Asparagus officinalis. The sequence goes on along the minus strand of NC_033794.1, from coordinate 106,347,931 downwards.
GGTGAAGTGTTAACTCGGAGATTTGAAATCTGAAGTCACCTGCTATGTGATTGATGCAGAGACTTCCTATAACTTACTGTTGGGTCATCCATGGATCCATAGTAATCTTATAGTTCCCTCTACCCTTCATCAGTATCTGAAATATGTCGACACTAATGATGAGGTCAAGACGGTGGTCACGGATAAGCAACCATTCAAGGGGTTAGAAAATTACTTTACTGGCTCCCTTCTTTATGATGCTAAATCCGATACAGAACCATCGGCCCATGGCACGGACAGCGGAGAAGAAGCTGATACCGAAGCTGGGCTCGATTATAGTGAAGGTCTTGTGCTAAATGACATTGAACCTCTTGTAATCGATCTCGACGGTGGTAATTCGTCGGATGAGAGTTGTAACTGGCAACTTGCCGATGAAATAACAAATGATGATTTAGAGTACTCGCATTGTCTCGATAGTGTAATGCAGGAATTGTATGACGACCCTAATCTACACATGCCACTTCGTTCGTCTTGTACGACAACGAAACACATCCAAAGTTTATTCGGAACAACTATGATACTACCCGCAAAGATGGGGGGTGAAAAAGAAATAGTTTTTGGAAAAGGGGAACCATCCCCCACTCCAGATCTTTTCTTGAACATTAATTCGGATGAAGAAGAACCTGGGCGACATTTCTCTCGGTATAGTTCACAAGCAAACGGCTACATGAGGAGGCAAGGCTATAACCTCTCGCTCGGTGAAGGTCTTCATTTTGGTCAAGGTGTCAGGGTTCCACCCCGTCCTGCCTACGTACCAAAAGGAAAACCAGATAATTATTACGGTCATAAAAGGGGTCTCGGTTATGCTTCATCATCTGATGATGAATATGGCCAACAGATTATTAGCCAACTAATAAATAAGAGTGGGCATTCATCCGATGCTTCAACCTGGGATTCTGATGTGAGCATTGGGGAAAGGATCAAAATTCTATTGTTAAACATGGTAACAGTTGATCCTTCCACAACAGAAGGAGACGATCAGTTGTCCACTTGGGAAGATCCCTGGATACATTACATGAATGTCCAATATGGCGATCGATTTGAGCAAAGAGAACCTCCTACTGAGGATAAAGTAATCCAAGTTAATATGGGTGACGAAAGTAATCCGAAACCTATATTTATTAGTGGTGATCTTCCGTCGGATGAAAAAGAAGAATTAATCTCCCTCATTAGAGAGTATATCGACGTTTTCGCATGGAATTACGAAGATATGCCAGGACTCGATCCAAATGTAGCAATGCACAGCCTTAACATTAAACCGGATGTCAAACCTGTCAAACAACAACAAAGACGGTTTCGTCCGTAAATTATAGAGGCAATAGAAACTAAAGTCAAGAAACTGATTGATTCAGGTTTTGTCAGAGAAGAACAACATCCTGAATGGCTGGCCAATATTGTTCCAGTCCTTAAAAAGAACGGAAAAATCAGAATCTGTATTAACTTCAGAGATCTGAATACTGTCTGTCCTAAAGACGACTTCCCCCTACCAATTACGGATGTCATCATTGACAACACATGCGGGTTCGAGAGAATGTCATTTATGGACGGATTTTCTGGATATAATCAAATCAAGATGCACCCGGATGATGAAAAACATACAGCATTCAGAACACCCCTTGGTATCTTTTGTTATACTGTTATGCCTTTCGGTTTGAAGAACGCCGGTGCTACGTATCAATGAGCAATGACAAAGATCTTTCAAGAGCACCTTCGAAAGACCGTTGAATGCTACGTTGATGACCTGGTCGTTAAGAGCCGTGATAAAAACGACCACATTAAAGATTTGAAGACGATGTTCTCATTCCTTGGAATGTCCAGCGGTAAATTTCTCGGATTCGTCATTACCACAAAAGGTATTCATATCGATCCTGATAAAGTAAAGGCGATACATGAATTACAACCCCCGAGGAATCTTAAAGAACTCAGAGGGTTGCAAGGTCGATTGGCATATATCCGTCGGTTTATATCAAATCTGTCTGGAAAATGTTAACCGTTCTCTAAACTCATAAAGAAAGGCGTGTCATTCGTTTGGGATGAAGCATGCCAAAAGGCATTCGAAGATATTAAAACATATCTGGCGAATCCACCTAATCTCGTTGCACCAAAATCGGGCAGACCGTTTTTGATTTATGTCAAAGCGACGAGCCATTCGTTAAGTGCATTACTCGCACAAGACGACGATAACGGTCACGAACAAGCTGTGTATTATCTGAGTCGTACATTGGTAGGAGTTGAGTCTCGTTATCCGATGATTGAGAAAGAATGCCTCGCCTTGGTATTCGTAATCCAGAAAATGCGACATTATTTAGTTGGACAAACAATTTATGTCATTTCCAACATAAACCCAATCCGGGTATTCATGACCCAACCAACCTCCATGAATTGGCGTTTAGCCAGGTGGGCTATACTCTTATCACAATATGATTTGTATTTCAAGCAATAAAAATTAGTTAAGGGACGAGCTATTTGTGATGTTCTGGCGGAAAACCCTACGAAAGATGTAGTCGAGTTGTACGACGATTTGTCGGATGAAACTCACGAAGTTAATACCACCTCACATCAACAAGTGTGGCAATTGTACTTCGATGGGGCTTCCCGATCAACCAACGTGGCAAACGTACCCGGATGTTCTAAAATCTCCTCAGGAGTGGGGGTCATTTTAGTTTCCTTACCTAGAGCATACTCATTGACCGAACCATGCTCTAATAATGTGGCCGAGTACAACGCATTAATAATTGGACTTAATTTTTCCAAAGAGCTGGGGGTCGAATACCTTGAAGCTTTTGGGGATTCTCAATTGGTAGTTAATCAGATACGAGGAGAGTATGAAGTCAGAAATCGAGACTTGATTCCATACCACTAGGTGGCCATCGAGATGGCAATCTCGTTTGAAGAATTTTTCATCAAGTACGTTCTGCGTCTCCAAAATGCATACGCAGACGCATTGGCGGCATTGTCGGTATCTCTGGCTCAGCCTCCCGAGACCGCAGACGCATTGGCGGCATTGTCGGTATCTCTGGCTCAGCCTCCCGAGACAGAACAATTAATTACAGTAGGAACTCACCAACTTATTGTTCCAATCTACGATTCGGTTGCCAAAGAAGCATACTCAATAAGAGTTGAACCCGAAGTTCGAGCTTGGTGTTTCCCTATTATCGATTATGTCCTACATGGTATCTTACCTGAAGACGTAAGAGAAAGGGATTCGATTCGGCGGAGAGCACCGAGATTTTACTACAACGCTGAAGCATAAATGTTGTACCGATGGTCGTACGATGGTCTATTACTCCGTTGTCTATCCAATAAGGAAGTGGAATAAGCACTCAAAGAGGCGCATGATGGGACCTGCGGTGCACATCAGCCCGGTCCTAAACTCTGCGGCCGACTTAGGAGAATTGGATATTACTGGCCAACTATGGTAATGGATGCAGTCGACTACGCCCGACGATGTCAAGTGTGTCAATTACATGCAAATTATATGCACCAGCCTCCCGAACATTTACACCCATCGGCGATATCGTGGCCATTCGAAACATGAGGAATAGACATTGTGGGTCCTATCTTTCCGCCTTCGGTTAAAGGGGACCGTTTCATTCTAGCAATCACAGATTATTTCTCAAAATGGGCAGAAGCAGTTCCACTTAGAGAAGTAAAGACGAGTGATGTGGTCAAATTTATTAAACACCATATCATATATCGGTATGGTGTCCCAAGGCGAATAGTGCACGATAATGATCCTTAATTCGTTAGCAACGCATTTATCAAATTTTGCGGTAAATTCGGGATTAAGGACGTTTTATCAACTGCTTATAATCCCACAGCTAATGGATTGGCTGAAGCTTTTAACAAGACTATTATCAAGATTTTGGCAAAACTTGTAAAAACCAATAAGCGAGATTGGGACGACAAACTCGGCGAAGCACTATGGGCTTATCGTACAACTGTCCGTACGCTAACTGGAGCAACCCCATATTTCTTAACATATGGGTGCGAAGTCATCCTTCCTTTAAAAATACAAATTCCTTCCCTCTGCATCGCTCTCGCAACGGGAATGACGACAGAAGAAAATCACCAGAGACGTCTCGAGGAATTGAATATGTTAGATGAAAAGCGTTTGGAAGCCCAACAACAGATCAAGTTTTATCAGGCTAGAATTTCCCGGGCTTTCGATAAAAAGGTCCGACGACAGAGTTTTAAAGAAGGAGATCTGGTTCTTACCGTTCGAAGACCTATAATTCTCAATTCTAAGAAGAAAGGAAAATTCCAACCCAAATGGGAAGGACCGTTTGTAATAGAAACAGTCTATTCAAACGGCGCGTATCGCCTGATTACCCAGGATGATAGTAAATTAATGATGCCAATAAATGGGAAGTTCCTGAAGAAATATTATCCGTAATATGGTCAGGATAACCTATGCAAAACGGGAAGTTCCTAGATAATCCTGTATAAGATATTTCGGGATAACCCAAGATTAGTCGATTGTTCTAAATGAGAAACTGATCATTCGAATATTCTATTTTTTATTATCATAAAATTCTTATACGGCTTTTGGTGAGATGAGATTCAGATCTGTAAACAGTTAATCTTTCCTCACAAAATCCCTCACCGATCAAATCGATCGACGAAGGGTCCACTGAAATCCGTCATGGATTAAAATCTTTCAAACTCCCATTGTATCTGTTTTCTAGCATTCCCAATGCTGAAATTATGATACAACGTCAAAATTCAAGTTATCGGTCCATATCAGTCGTCGAATCATTTCGTGTCAAATTCTTGTGTTTGACATCAAAAGTTCCCACTGAGTAGTTTGTACAAGTCAACAAACCCATTGTTATTTGTACCCCACTCCCATTCATCACTTGGTCAAACCTTACTACAGTTAGGACCAAAACCAAAATCCCTTCTCGATTCTTTCAATGAACGAGAGGTCCACAAATCGAGCGATCAAACCTTCATACAGTTAGGATCGTCTTAAAACTCACACTTGGTCAAACCTTACTACAGTTAGGACCACAACCAAAATCTCCTTTCAATCCATCTCGCGAACGAAAGGTCTACTTTTGAATTGAATAATCAAACCTTATGACAATTAGGATTATTCAAATCAATCCAGATTCTCTAAGTGGAGATCCCAGTTCGAGTTTTCTTTGTACCAGGAGATAGAATATAAAATTCTTCCTTTTCAATTTTGGGTTCATCTCTACCAACAAACAAGAGACCAGGAGATAGAATATAAAATTCTTCCTCTCCAATTTTGGGTTCATCTCTACCAACAAACAAGAAACCAGGAGATAGAATATAAAATTCTTCTTCTCCAATTTTGGGTTCATCTCTACCAACAAACAAGAGACCATGAGATAGAATATAAAATTCTTCCTCTTCGATTTTGGGTTTATCTCTACCAACAAACAAGAGATTGAAAGACAGAATACTCAATTCTTTCTTTATAATTTTGGGATCGTTGTCCTATATAGGAAACGCAACCTATTTACATTTAAAATCCATGTCGTTCATGCATGGGGGATGTTATCTCAAACCCTTATTAGAGATAAGCCTACATCTAACACATGTAGCCTACATATTCAATATTGTAGTTCAAAGTCTAAAGAGATAAGCCTACATCTAACACATGTAGCCTACATATTCAATATTGTAGTTCAAAGTCTAAAAGAGTTAAGTCTTTTAGCCCAACGTTATATGTGAAACGGACTTAGATAATTCACATACTAGCCCGATTCAAACGGTAGTCGGTAAAGGCATATCAAATCCGTTTATGGCTGAGGGTTTGCCAAAAATCCTATAAGTATTATGTTAATTTATTCTAAACAAGAATGAGTAATCATAATAAAATTTTAGTAAGCAAAAGAATCCACTTCATTCATAAGAACTTTTGATATATAAAAAATATATCGCTACAAGAGAAGAGTTTTCTTTTAATCCAAGCATAACTTGTAATTACAAATTTGCCCTTCGAGTCTTGAGAGCGTTTCCGCATAAGCTTTTTCAAATTCAGCTTTCAGGTTAGCTCTTAAAGTTTCTTCGCTGGTGTTCTGAGCTTGAAGAACTTCTTGCTCCGTCTCAACAAGTCTCTTATCTTGAAGTTCCAGTTGCTGGGATAAGTTAGTTTCGACGCGCTCAGCTTCAGCCAAATCAAGTTTTAGAATACTCTCAGCATCCTTAGCTTCTACGAGCTCCTTTTCCAAACGGGCTATATGAGCTTGACGTAGTTCTAAGGATTGAAGTAAACCAGCCTTAGCCTGCACTTTCTTGGCAATACCCAACCTCATTTGGGTTACACGATCCCTCAACTTTTGAAGATTAAGCTCTGCTGATTTTTGTGAAGTGTGCCACTCTTGCAGTTTGAGATCTACTTGAGTGGATACATAAGAAGAAACGCCGCTGGTCTTGAGGTCCCTCAGGTGTTCAAATTGTTGTTTTAGCTGAGCTAGGTAAGCTTTAATAGAGTCAGCCAATTCAGGATATCCATCTTCTCTGATTCCTGCTACATTGCGATCAAGTGATCTTCTGAAGCTGTCGAAGGGTGACCCCTGGTGAAGAATCCAATCAATCATAAGGTTCAGAAAATAAGCGAAGCTTTGGATGTCTGAACAGATGAACGCCTTATCCGGATCCCTATCGGACGCCAGAGCTTTAATAGAGGCAAGCAAGGTTGAAGAAGGCACTGTGATATAAAAAGAAGAAGATGAGTGCTCAAGACTTAAAATTCATAAACAATAATGAGCCGAAGCATACCAAGTTTAACAGAAGAGCCTTCAGCATGACTTTCTTGTCCTAACGATGTTAATTCGGCCTCCTGGGTAACTAAGGTTGATTCAGGAATAACAGCCATTGACGCACCCGCTATATCAGATGATTTTTCAATTAAAACTTCAGAGAATTTCGAGTCCAAGTTAAGAGGTTCCTTGGGAGAAATTCTGCAAATAAAAGAATCACAGTGAGTATAATGGAATGTTAATCTGAAATTTAAAACAAATGATGGGTAAAACTCACCAACTCTAGGCACAACATCTACCGACGTACCGACTTCTTCAGTTGGTCTCGCTTTTGTTGCTACAGGACTAATTTGGGGGGTGACAGTAATTTCTATCATCATGGGATCCACAGGAGTAGTAGGTTGGGATTCAGGAATAGATGATTGAAAGTCGACTTCAATTCCTACCCATGACGAGTGGTCACGACCCTCAGGTTGATCAGAAGTTGATGATTGAAAGTCGACTTCAATTCCTACCCATGACGAGTGGTCACGACCCTCAGGTTGATCAGAAGTTCCGGTGATTGTAGCTGTATCAGTTCCAACAACTGGTCCTATAATTCAAAGACTTACATGATTACTCGAAAAATGAAGTTAAAAATATATATATAATACAGAGTCTACAGAACAAAGGCCTTACTCTCAAAAGGGCCCGTTTCTGTTAAATCAACTCTAATAGTAGATCCGATAGTTGCATCAGAGGTTTTCCCCGATAATAGATCGGAGATATACTGATGGTCGCCTTCTGAGAAATCGAGATCGAGGTTATGCTCGTTGAAGTCCTCGACCGCTGTTGCTTGTGTGGCCTCTCCTCCAGCAGATTCTTTCATTATGGCATCTACAAAATATATTGGGTCATGAGTAACATATATACTCATATGAACTCGCACCAAGGAGAGACTAGTTTTACCTTTGTCAATCGGGATGGATTCGAGGGCTCCACTACTCGCACCCACTTCTTAAGGAGAGACTAGTTTTACCTTTGTCAATCGGGATGGATTCGAGGGCTCCACTACTCGCACCCACTTCTTTTAGTTTGACTAAAAGGAGACAAAGTGCACAAGTCATTAGAAGAGGCACGCGATCTGACTCGTTCATCTTTCGAAATTGTCTTCCAAATGGAGAAAGATCTGTACCTGTACTTGAGGCCGATGGATCAACATCAGAAGCTGCAGGAACACCAGCAGTTTCATCTTTAAGCGCATCTTGCATTTGTTGAACGAAGCTGGGCGCCTCAGCTTCCATACCACCGGGAGAAGCAGTGTCTGCCCGAAATTCTCCTTCTTCTTGACTCCCTACAAGAATTGAGTGTAAGATAAGCTCGAGTATGAAGAAATATAAGAGCAGTAAAAAATAAAGACGAATCTTTACCTTGTTCGGCTGAAGAATCACTACGGTCAGATGTCTCCTCTAAATCGGGAAGACGAACACGTGGCTTAGAGGCGGCCTTCTTCCGTCTTTTTAGTGGGCGCACCTCATCCTGAACTCTAGATCCTTCGTGACGATGTTTGGTACGTAATTCAGCTCTGGGAGGGACCTGGGTTTGAGCTTGAGCGGAAGATTGAGATCTTTGCCGATGAGCAAGAGACACTGTATCTTCTTCATCCTCTTCATCTCCACTAAGGACCTCTACCGTCATCCGATTGGGATAAGTCATAACGACTCTCTCCCTCCTTCTTTTTGGAGCGTCTTGCGGTTGGGCAGGAGCAGCATAGTAAGCTCTGCGAGCAGTGGAAGGGTTTATGAGTCCTCTCTCAAAGAAAGAATCGGGGAGACCAACTGTCTCTCCTTCATTCTTCTGTTCAGCCTCTGCTTCTGTTTCCCCAGAACTCGAATCAGTCTCACCCGCCCCCTCAGAAGTTTCTGTTTCATCAGTATGAAACTCTTCTTTGCTATCAGTTGGGCGGGCCGGTTCCTTTCCCTTTCTGGACGATTCGGTAGCCTCTTGCCTTCGAGGTGATAATATGGTTTCATGGGTCACTTCTGTTGTACGCCGTGGAGTTGCCTCTTCTTCTGAGTCCGATATCCTCCTATTCCGAGTGACAATATTAGCAGCTATCAGCCACTTACAATAGAGGAAAGTCATTCGTAGAGGCGGCACTTCCAAGGGGAGATCGAACTCAACATTTGTACATCCGGCAATACTCCAAAATCAAGCTCTCGCCCCATCGATAGGGCCACCTCGAACGTTGAGTTGACGGTTCGGGTTGCCGACATACAGTTGATCATAGCCGAGTTGGCGAGCAAATCGACATGGAAAATAAGGTTCGATATGACAAACATCTTTCACCCTGAACACTAAATAACCAGGTCGAATGTTCACCAGCCATCTGAAACACCCGACATCCAAAATTGTGTGGTTCTGCCTTGGTTCTTCAGCATCCAATAAGGTCGTATTGTACGTACCGGAGAATTGAGGGAAGCAGGGAAAGAACTCCCAATATTTATGAATTTTGAATTGCCTCGTTATATCCATCCACCGATGTTTAACCCATTTACAACCCTCAAGGGTCTGCAATAGAGGGAGGCTGGGATCCACTGTCTCAGGAGCCTCCATTAAGTCTGGCCGGTGAAGTACCAACCAGGTCATCAGATAAGTATATGGTAGTTCCATCTTCGGAACGGATACACTGGCGGAGGGTTTCTTTCCCTCTTGAGTAAGCACAGAAACTAATTGTCGTAATCCACTATGAATAGCGGCCACCATAGCAGGAAGCAAAGATAATTTGCGACCTGTAACTAACTGGACGGCTGGATACAACACTTCAATCGGCATAGCATCAGAAGGTTGATGGGGAATGACACACCTTTTTAGCCATAAAGCCAGAAAGCCGGCCAGCAAGGTAGTAGGATGAATCGAAACACCAGCTTGCCACAAATAAGAACTGAATTTAGTACCACGAGGAAATCCGCCTTCTGAGTGAGAGGTATAAGATTGTGCGTTCGCTCTCTCTAACAGCCGGTTGATTTCACTCGGGGTCAAAGGAGATAATCTGCACACTTCTTCCGAACGATTCTCAAGATTCTTGAACAAATAATCGGCGAATTATTTCAAGCTAATCTGGGGAGATTTCTTCTTAGCTCTAGTCTCCATCTCAGCCATAGCTATATGATAATGACAAGTCAATTCCCATAAAATGTCATGGGTCACAGTTGACCGATCTTTCATCTTATTCAACTGACTTGCGGTTGGAAAGAATTCTTGATACGGGACATCACCTATAGGCAAACCAGACACCTTCATCATTTCATGTAATGGTAATCCGAGCTCCCCATTCTTGGTGAAGAATGTATTGGTGTCAGGATTGTAGATCTCGAATAAACAGAGGAAATGACCTACACTAATCTGCAAACCATACATACTGGCACGGATCGGGACTGACAACCCTAACTCTGCCAATTCTCGTCCCCAGTGATTCAATACATATCGGGTCGTTCTGGTCCACCACTTGTCTCCAAAATAATGGACCCATCCATAACATCTAAAATTCTTGTTGGTTAATTTCTTTCCCACTACAGCTAACCGATTCTTCACAGTATTTGCCTGTGCTGCCTTCTCATTCTGAGGTATATTATCTTAGCCTAAGACACTCGGATGAAGTCCCCGCACGGAAGCCCTATCACTGGAACCCGGGGTGGCTTCTTTCCCAATAAAACCACAGTGAATACGCTCGTGGTTTTCGGTCAATCTCCAGAACATTTCATGTCCAACTGACAAGTTTCTGAACTTTAACAGTGAATGCTCCCGAGGGATCCAGGGCAGATACAAGAATAATGACCCGCTCTCATATAACCACTGCGCAGGTCTACAAGAAACGATCTTCGGATCTCTTACAGAGTCGCCAAACAAAAAATCTGGCTTCCTTATGCACTGGTTCGAGTCTTGTTCTGAAATTAAGGTTGCGTCCGTAATTAACCGTCGCAGAATACGACAACTACCTCGCCGAATCAACTCTCTAGCTCCTTCACTGTAGTCTGGCTTGAATTGGGGAGCTGATTCAATTAACGGAATCCCCTCGTAATAGGAGTGGGTAACACTACTTTGGCCCGTAACCTCATCAGCAGTGAAGATTGCAGAAGGAAAATGGACTGATAAAGAAGACATACACATAACTTGTGTAAGAATATCAGCAGTGAAGATTGCAGAAGGAAAATGGACTGATAAAGAAGACATACACATAACTTGTGTAAGAATAGTCCTAAAATTTTAGAGAAAGCGGTATATCTTACTCCATAAGATATAATCGCTACCTCATAACAGGTGCGACGATTTTCCATCTACCACATGTATAAAAGAGATATGCGTTACTATGCACGAGCATTATAACGGCATATCAAAACCTTTCAACACACGTGGGATGATACGAAATCGCCCCTGTATATTCTGAAGTGTGTTTTGTCCAAGCAAAACAAACACTTTCTAGCGTCGATCCCCTCAAAGGATGATACCGGCTCTTCTTGGATGTATCTCAAAGGATGACAAATGAGGGTTTGCATACAAATGCAGATATATACATATAAAATTGACAAAATACAGTGTTTAAATTCGTGAAAGGTTGAAAGAAATGTACCCCCATGCGAGGCAGTGACGGGATCAGCCCCCTCAGAAGTCTGAACAGTCGGACGGCCCCAGGGAACTCAAGATCTACGCGGTGACATGATGAAAATATGATCTACATTGAAATCCAACGAGAAAGTTAGGATTTTGAGCATGGAATTGGCAAAAATATCACAAAATACAGTGGAAATACGCATGCATGAAAAAAAAATCAAAATTTTGAAAGGGAGAGGGAGAACAAACCTTCAATCTTTAAGTGAAAACCCTCCGAATGAGAACCCTAATCAACTCAAAGACAAAGAGGACAAGGGGAGGTCGAAAACTTGTAGAAATAGACGAAGAAATCGCCCAAAAAATCGCTCAGAAATCAACGTGAAGAAGCCCTGAAAAAAAACCCTAAGTCGGGGTTTTATATCCCCGACTTCACCGTGCGAGACAGCCTTCACTGTCTCGCCGTGCGAGACAGCATAAACTGTCTCGCACAGCGCGACAGCATATACTGTCTCGCACAGCGAGACAGCATATACTGTCTCATACCGCGAGACAGTATAAGCTGTCCCGCACAGCGAGACAATATAAGCTGTCTCGCACAACGAGATAGCATATACTGTCTCGCACCGCTAGACAGTATAAGCTCTCTTATCGCGAGACAATGACGACTGTTTTGAGTATAATAGGCAATGTCGTGGTGTTCTGATGAAGTAACCTCAACCCACGTATAATGCACATGAATACTCAACAGGAAGTTTCTGGAGAATATTACTCTGAATATTCTTAAGGATAACCTGACGAACTCTCAATGGGTGTATAAGTATCAATTTGGTGACAAAAACTGGACTCACAAGTACAAATATCAGCTTCGATTCAAAATCTCAACAACGGTCAAGCGATAAACGCGGTACGGGAAGGATATTAGCTATTCTACGAGGAACTGAATAGACTAAAGGAAGAAGAGATCGGGAATTGAAGCCATTTACGGATCCTTCTATACGATTTACTCAACCAAGCATTGAAAGGATCGTAAGTAAAATTTATCTTATCCAAAGTATCCCAGACTCCTCTATAAAAGAATGAGTTTGGAATACTTTAGAGGGGGTATCTGTAGGCGTTAAAAAATGCTGATAGATATCCAAACATAAGAGAAGATCACCTAAAAATCACAATAATTCATACTGTCTTAGAAAGATCAAGACAGATATGGACTGTCTCGCCAGCGAGACAGTGTTTGCTATCTCGCCAGCGAGACAGCTTTGAAATGATCAAAAATTAATTAAATAACTACCACCCACGTGTCCATTAACTGCTAAGGGATGTGGAAAACATCGTGAGCGAAAATCACGTGAATAACTACCAAAATAACGGAGTTTGAAACATGGGAAAGCGGTTACAATAGAAACTGCCAGGCAGTTAGAATTTCCGAGACAGTATTTACTGTCTCGGAAGTCAAATTGGAGCAGATCTGAGCATAGAGAGCAGAGAGAAAACAACAAGAATTGAGTTCCTCGCGTGATTCCTTAAGATTCGAGCTTTGACTTGATCTTAAGAAGAGTGATCGTCTTACTTTGATAAGATATTCACTTCAAATTCCTACTTCGATAAACGAAGGAAGAATCTTTAAACCCCTCACAATCTGTGATTTGGTGGTCCACGAGTCAAAGCACTCCCGGCCCAGGCAAAGTCCCACAAAACAGGAGTCGATAAACGATTTCTGTGTTATTTTCCAAGAGAGTTGTAATTTGCTTACTTTTCATTGTAATTCTCTGTAAACAATTTAAGTTTTAATGGAATCTACGATGAAAACAACTTTCAACGAAAACAATCGGTGGGCGGCCGCTGGTAGCAGGAAAGAAGATGGGGAGGAGGAGAACGAGAGTTTCTTCGCTGAAACCGATTGATGAGATCGCGAGATCTGAGGAGGAGAACGAGAGTTTCCAAATAAATTAAGGTTTGATTTTCTGATCTTTTCCCTTTTTTATTTGTTTTTTGATTTGTTGGTTGATTTTGAAGAAACTGGTAAAGGGTTTGATTTTGGAAGTTGCATTCGTGAAATCGTATGTCAATTTGGTGGATTGGTGAATGGATACTCTTAGATTGCAATAGATTTGTGAAATTTGTTATGTTTTAGTTTTATTTTATTTTTATGTTGTGTCCATCATGGGACCTCAAAGTAGCGGTAAGATTCACCCCAAAAACTGCTTTGTGGAAGTATCGATTGCTCTTTATTAGATGATTAGGGTTAGGGTTAGGGTAAAGATCCTTCATTTAAAGAAATTTGATTTTTATTGCGGCGTTCGGGGGCAAAAACGAGATGCATGCATCGTTACCTTTGTTTATGCTTTTGGGTTTAAGATGAATGATTTGTTAATGTGTTAGTTAAATTTTGGTGAATACATGATTTGAGTGCTTTTAAGTCTGGGTAAGTAGAAATTTGAGAGATGAGGTGTATTTGTTAGGCATATGGAGAGCGAAGTCGAGCACAATTTACTCTGTAAATGGTTATTTGATGCCCTTACTCTGTAAACGTGCTTTGTTCATGAATGTTGATCCCTACAGTAGATTTTGTCCACATTCTTTTTCACAAAATAGGATTTTTTTCTTGATCAGAATCATGTTGCCTATACATTGCGTAAAAATAGATTATGAAGGAAAAGAAATTTCTTGCTCAAAGACCCCGAAAGAAGTTTAACTAATTTTACATTGTTTTGCCGGCAAAAGTGGCGGATGAAATTATGAACTTTACACCCACTAATTGCATATTTGTATACTAATAAATGACTTATACAACAATAACGTGGTCTATGACTTATGATCTGTAGTTTCATAGTCTTATGCATATTTGCAAAATATTTCATTCATTGACAGTTTCAAAATCATCAGGGAGCATTGTTGATGCCTGGTTCGACTCAAATATGGTCATGGAGTCCGATTGTGATGATGATTTCCACAATGTTCAAGATGGTATGTGAGTTGAACTAATTCAATGTGCAATTTTCAAAAACCTGATCGGACTGCTAACCTTCTACATGTTATTTGATAATTATTTAAAACACATACAATATGTGCCTAAAAAAGTATGATTCATTCCTCAGGTTAATGGCAGAGAAGGTTTCTCAGAAGTGATAAAAGTCATGTCTGGTAACAATTTAACTCTACAAGTTAGGTAACAAATTTATTATTTGCGTTACATCTACTACTTCATATCTAAAGCAGAATACTTTATTTAAGTAACATGTTCAGTATTTGAAAAAAAAATTAGGAACCGTGCTTTGCACGGGTTTAAATATTAGTATGATTAAAGACAGAGAAAGGTACTACGCAACGAAATAGATAATGACAAATATTGGAACGGAGAATTAAAAAAAAAAAGATTATTTTTGAAAAATAATAGGCAAAACCAACCCTTATAGAAATATATTAGCAAAATCGATCTCTAGGTCAGTTTTGTAAAATATTGACTTTAAAATGCACAGGACTAATAGTATCGTGTAATTAATAATCGTTAATTATAGTTAATCTGAAATAGTTGTCTCGTATACTTTACGCTGAAATGCTTAAAACTTAATTAATAAAAACTAAATACAGGGGATTACTAGTCTTAGTCCCGTGTATTTTAAAGCTTAATTTTACAAAGTTGACTTTTTTAAAAAAAGATATAGATTTGTTAATTATTTTACAAAACGATTAATTTTACTAATTATTTTTTTGAAAGAAGGGTTTTCTTTCATTTATTAAATTCTCCTATTGGAACCTTCATACAAAGCAGAGGACGGTATATAAAGTACGAGTCAGTAATCATTCCAACTCAAACATTATATAGAGATACGTATCAATGTATAGATCCAATTCACATTCACACGTGTATATTGCACGGGCCGCCCACTGCTTTTATTTGCTAGTGTTCCCCTTGAATGCGACTAAGCACTCGTGCAAGCCCGCAAATTAATCAAAGAAAACTAAAAGTCGGCTTTCATGTATTTGATTTGGGTTTGAAAACGTACGCATAAATATTTTTTTAATCAATAAAAAGGCTACTTTCATGAACTATATTAAAACAATCCGACTCAAGTCTGTTGAACAAGCGACAAGACGTTTTCCAATTCTCATGCCCTGAAGAATACTATATATTTTAATGAAAAAAGTATAATGCTCATCAAAATCCTAGCTCTATGATGTTTCCCCCCGCAAAATCATCATACAATTAGCTCAAGAACTTGGTCATTAATCTTCTTACTTCAAATAACGATAAACAAAAAATCCTATAGATGATTCACCATAGAATCATCTACGGAAGTAGAGAAATCTGGTTCTTGCTTTTCGGGAACAAATATTCAAGCTGTTGCCTAATTAATTAATAATAACTATTGAAGTTTAAATGTTTAGCGGATCACATGAATCGCTTTGATTTTAATCCTGAGTAATTTAAGTTCGTAAACCCTGTAAAATTTTCTTATATATAGACGAGGTCCTTCATAGCATTTTAATCTAAGTGCGATATTAAACGATGGGTGTTTCAAAACAGGGATAATTACATAGGAACCAAAACAAATACCTTCCTCTCATGGGGTAGGCTCACGGTTCGATACCAATTTTGAGATGACATTAGGTTCTAGCCTCCATGTTCTCATTGCCACTTAGTTATTATAGCTTCACGTAGCCACATAGGTTAATGGCTCGAAGGAGCATGCGAAGTTTAGACCGTCACACGTGCGAGGCGTTCTTTGATTATTTTTATTATGTTCGGAGATGGAGAGAAACGAGCAAGCGCAACAAATTAGACAGCGACAGCAGACATCAGAACCCTTCACACGAAGCAGAGAAGGAAATTTATGCAAATTACATAATCACTCCCACTCACTCGCCCATTACGAAACAGATAGATACGTAACATGCGCGTACAAGACTTTTCACACGTGTATATTTCACGGGCCACCCACCGGCGTTTTATTTATTTACGAACGCCCCCTCGAATGCTACTGCGCGCTCATGCAAGCCTGCAAAATCAAAGATAATGACGTTATGTTTGGGGGTCATCCGATTGGAGCTTACAACCATTAATTTCGATAACAAAGAAATATTATAAACAAGTTATTTTCCAGGGCCACAACTGGACCCACACAAAAAAAAAAATCAAACTTGAAAATGAAACTAGTAGCGGAAGGAAAAGTTTGGGAGTCCGTTTGATCATACGCTAGCTAGCTGTATAACGTATAGTATTGAAGTTAGAATCGTAGACAAACCTAACCAAATGAAGGAAAGAAAGATGCTTACAATTATCATATGATAACTTTTTAGCATGTTCATCTATTAAATATTATCAATTACCTCCTAGATTATTTCATCAAACTAATTTGCTCAAATTATTTCCCAACCAAAAATGAAAAGAGAAACAGAGAGAACGTACTCAAAGCAACGGAAGCTGAGGCTTGTAGGTATAACACTAGTCCTAACCCCACATTTCCCAGCAAGCCCAGACGCCCGACGCCCATCAACCCTCCCGGTCCCAACCTGAGCCATCATCATCTTCAAGCAATTACAAGTCCCCCTCCTCGCCATCCGCGTGGGCGACAGGTCCTTAACCGACCTAACCGCCATACAACAGCTCGACGACACCGTGTGTTCCATCCCCATCACGTAAGGCACGCACATCCCGAACGCAGTCTGCGCCACCCCGCAGTCCGTCTTCGTGTTGCCCTCGACAACCGACGCGACCAAGATAGCCACCATTATTATCAACGTCATCCTCAAAGAAGAAGACATGCTCGTCGGACTTGCGTTTGTTGTTCGGAGACCGTTCATACGACCTCAATGCATATATAGTGAGAGATGGAGAAGAAGAATCTAGGAATTGGGGGATGTTTCCATCAAAGTCCCAATCAATGAGTCTCTCAAGGTGGCTAGAAAACGAGAGGAAGTCAAACCAAATGGTATCTTTCTATCAATGGGTAGGCATTAAGTCTCTCTCACAAAGTGATGCCAATTTTGAAAGGGCATTAGCTTCTAGTCTCCTTAATGCTTACTCAATGGTCTCTTTTCGTGATAGCCTGATGGGCACTTAGCTGGGCATGGGCTCATGTTTATATGATATCATCAAATTTTATATTTCTTTGGTCGACCATCCCGGTTCTACATGTAGACATATTCATTCAAGATACACATAACTATGATCGTCTCATCAAAAATATATATTAGCTGTTGGTGCCACCAAGGCAGGTACCAACAATTCAACCAATTTATATCTATATATAACAAAAATTATAATATACAAGGAAAATAATAACAATGATATAATTATTGAGATGAACTGAAGGATTAGGGAAACATCGAATCTGAAAGAAACTTGAATCAAAATGAGTCACGCATCAATCCTAGCATTAGAGAAGGAAACAAAATGCATTAACTAGTGAAAGGAAAGGGAATTATGAAATGGACAGCATTTTGATTTCAAACTTAGCTTAACTGATAGGACTGAAGTGCAAGATAAGAAATATAACTGTCTGGAATGAAAGATGAGAGGAAAAGAAAGCAAAGAGATTGAGAAAGAAGATTTTTCCTCCGTATATTATTGCAAGTGACAGAAAATTAATCTTTTGTTGTCACCATACATGCACCCCATATGCGAAAAGACATGCAATTTTTATTAACATGACCAGCTTTTTTAAGGAATATATGGCAGCTGCATCCACAATGAAGAAATTTCAAACTGTATGAAAAATCATAACTCCTTTACAGCCATAAACCTGCGATTGAAAGTTTATGAAAGTTTAACCACAATTTGAAACCATAAACCTAATAACCAAAGCTGACTACAATGGGCGGTATTCATGTTAATTTGAGATGTCTATGAAAGATGAACCACAATTCCTCTGAAGTACATATGCTACTAGTGCACATGAACAACGCGAAATTTTGATCAAAACTATACAGAGGAAATGTGATGCACTGAACTCTCCCTCTACAGTAACCACAGGCTAATATCACATTCGATTAGTAGTCTGACTACAGATGAAAGATGAAATACCTAGCAGGTGTAGAATAACTTCAAATCAACTCATCAGCAAAACTCTCCATACTGTTTTCCAACAGAATTACATATGAACTATAACACAGGAACAATCAATTACTTGTATATCCATAGCCATGACGGTTTCATCAAATAATTAGGATAGGCCTTACCACTCCACAGAAAGCTTTCAAGTTTGACAAAGGTCAGTTATTATAGTCATGCAAAGTTACCTTCTTACTTCACGTGATCCAGCCAAGCGACAACATGGATATCTTACTTTCACTGTTGTCATTTTCCTGTAAACTGTATATTTCCATGATTCATAGCTCTAGAGGACCATCACCAGGACACCCATCATGTATAAATTCCAAGGACAGATTTTTTTTCCCTATTGGATTCTGACTGACGCATAATTTAATTCACAGGAAATAAATCTCTTCGAGAAAAAAATTCTTAACCCATTGAATTCCTTGAGGGAAGGCAGACTAAAGTAACTGTAAAAAAGAGTTTTGGCGACTTTCACTACTTTCTTCTGCACTAGTTTTAGAATTTTTTCATAGTGTGATTTTTTAATGACATGTCCTATTTTCAAATGTATCATAACAATAAGCTCCCTGTTCTGATCTTGGTTGCATGTGCATTCACATATATTAGTATAGAAAGAAATAATCATCTGATCATATAACATGCGAAAGTACAGGAGACAACCAAAAGCCAGATACTACCTATATAGGCCTCAATAGAATATATATCAAAACAATCATACTGTTAGATCGTTAAAGCGTATCACCATCTTCCATCCTGTGATAATTGTTTAGATCTAATCTTCACCTAAACAAAGTCCAAACGACAAACTATTTCTAATCACTTTTCTTATTCATGTATAATCCCTTCCCTCATACGACTGCCCACCATCCTATAGCCATAGCAACAGAAGCCCTCTAATTCATTTCGTACATCAGTCTTTTTAACACAGAAGTTACTTTCTGTAGTATACTAACTCTACAATACATTCTTACAGATGGAAATCAACAAACTAGATGTAAGATGCCTTTGAGTGCAGTATTTGCCTCAATCTGGTAGAGTGATTGGAAGACTTTTACTTTGCCGTTTGAGTGTAGTATTTGCCTCAAGAGTGCACTCTACATGTTTTTGAATAAACCGAAAGGATGAACTTCATATTACGATAAATAACATGTGTTGAATCTAGTTAAATAAAGATTTCACTTAACATGATTAGTCTACAATATATGTATTATCACTGTAGAAAATCAACTACCAAAAAACATGTATGTAACTGAGTAATCTCATGTGTACACCTACGAACTCAAATTTGATAGCCCAGTGAAAGTTTAATCAGAGTTTACATATTAAAAGGTGGAAGATATTGACCTACAGTACACATGTTACCTTTCTATGTTTGTATAAAGTTTGATCAGCGCAGCTACTTCTCTAAAGTTGATCACGCTAAAATGGATTGGGATTCACAGAGATTCTGGGTCAAATCAGATTATATAATATCACAAATTGGTTGGATTGGATCGTTACATACGATGGGTCACTCATAGCAGAGATTAGAACCCACCACTGACTCCAAGAACTTCTGAGGGGAAAGCAGGTGAAGCTAAAAGCGTAAAACGACATGTTGTGTATACTTCTAATAGGGAGGTTAGTGAAAACTAAAACCACATGTTCTATATACTTCTATCAAAATCAAGTTCATAACTCCAAAAGCTCTCGTGGATAAAATGCCACATGGCTACTATATTACATTAAGTTGAACTAGGCGACATTAAGACATATTGGATACTTACAATTTGAAGTGGACATTGCGCCATCCAAATTGATGTTCCACACCACTGACATGATCTATTACCTGTAAAGGACCTCGAGATTACATTTTTCAAGTTTCCATCATTTTCTGCCCATGAACCAAATGGCCAAATTTTAAGCAATTTTACATCTATTTGAAATGTTGATCATTCTGCAACTTGATGCATTAGTAAATTATGATGACAACTTATGAATGATTATCTCCAAACAGCTTATGTAGGATAGTAGACCACATCTACTAGCGTGGATTGTCAATTTGAATGGTTACCCGATTCAAAGTGGGAGTATCCACATTATAGATACTTTAGAAAGTATCCTCCCTTAACTCCAAATCCAATACATTTTGTACAAAAAGAGCATTTTCTTAGTTTCTAAGGAAAAAAGTTAATAATTTATAGCCAACTATGCTTCCCTAAAACCATCCACGAAAAACTTTCTTCTCGCGAACCAATTAAGAGTCCAGATAGTCACAAACCAAAATTCAACATTCACATTTAACTTTCTTAGTCGTACATAAATATTGGCCAAACACCCTAATAATACTTGCACAGTGGTTGATGGTTATCTTAACACATATACTGGTCCATGTAAGGAACATAAAATTTGTGTTTTTCAGTCAAAAGAAACAAAAAACAGTAATAGGATTAAAAGAAAAGTAACCAACAGTTTTTAAAAAAGAATAATGTTTTCTTTAATAAGATAAAGCATTTAGTAGTTTGGATTTGAGTATAGATTGTGATCTATTAAAGAATTATTAATGAATTTGGAAAATAAATCCATAATGGCAGAGTTTGATGCACAGGCTATAGGAAGCCTTGTTATGTGCTTTAGTACAGCTCCTAGATTGAAACAGGTTCACTAGTTCATGTTTTCCTAATCCACCGTTAGTCATGTGATTAAATCTCAAGCCTTTGTTGATCAGTGAGCATAGCAGAGTAATGATTGGATCAGATTGTGGTTAATGTGGGTAAAAGAGACATATATGTGAAAAAAGAAGAGTATTAGCTCAGATGTAAATTTGACCTATTTTATTTAAGGCATGCACACCAGCATACATATGTTGCAACAACAACAAAATAGTCATCCCAAGTTTTTGAGGCCAGGTACATGAATCATATTCTTCCATTCAGTAAGGTTGAGGGTTAACTCCTCTATTAAGTTAACCACTGTCATGTCATACTTAATTGCTTTCAACCCAGTTAGCATACCTACCTTCGTTCCTCATTGCTATACTAGTTACAACTTACAATCTTATCATATCTCCTGACATGTGCGTTTTGCAGCCTTTGTTGTCCATGATCAACTCCTCTTATTTTATTCTTGATAGGAACAACCCTGAATCTCCTATACACTAATATCTTATCTCTTAGTGGATACGCATAATCCATTATAACATTTGCATTTCTGCCACGCTCAGTTTTGCACATGTTTCTTGTTTCTTGATCCATAAGGCTTTGTTGGTCTTATAATGCAGAAACTTTTGTTCAGTTTCATAGTTATTCTACAGTTACATAGGATTACAGAAGCGCTCCGCGACTTTAATCATTAGGATTTCAATCGATGAACCACATCATCTTAAGTCTTACTCTCTTAATGAATGATAATCCTAAGCAATGAAAGTGATTACTCCTAAGCATTCCCCTACATATTGTTGATTCTTTTAAATCCACTTTCAGGATAGTCTCATTTTAAATGTGATCCACTATGTGATATGCTCGAGTTTCCATCATTTTTTAACTTGCTAACTATGCTCTTCGGCGTAGATCATGTACTAAAGACTAACATATTCTAATTGTAACTTTTTCCCTATCAAGTTTTGCTAATTATGGTTCAACCTTCAAACTAAAGTCTTTCGTCTATGTTTAATGATTTAGTTCACATCCCAAAAAATGTAATGTAGGTAATTAGATAGCGAGGCATACCGAAGACATACTACACTTGGGGATATGTGACTCTCAAGTCTCGAGAGCTGGACATTAAGGGGAATAAATTTTGCTAGGGGGCACTTATGATTTAAACTGGGGTTCTTTGGTGCCAGCAACTTTACCAGAAAGGGATGCTAGCAGGCAAAAGTTTCTTTATTTGCATTTCCATGATTAAGGGAGCTTAACGCAATCCAGGTGGTAACATGTAGCAGTAGATGCTATCGATTAAAAAAATCATAATGCAGACAGAGAATTAGGGGAACAAATTCATAAGCGATGTTATTGATTCAAAAACAATTTCATAAGAGCACATGACATAACCAAACTAGTATATGTTCGATAAAAGTTAAGAAAAAATGGTACCAATGATACACAAATTAAAATAAGATATTAAATTGCCTATTATCATCTACAAAGTCAACTAAGTGCTGCTAGATGATGTAACGGAGGTGCAACCGTGCAAGGACCTACATGTCTGTTCTCTCCTTATAACCTCTTGAAGCAGAATTCTTCTCGAAGACAAGGTATTAGGAAAAAATCAATAAGAGATGATATTGATTAAAAAAATTCATAAGAGCACATGATGTAACAAAACTAGCGTATATTCGATAAAAGTACAGAAATATGGCATCATTAACATGCAAATTAAAATAAAATATTAAATTACCTATTATCATCTACAAAATCAAATAAGCTCTGCCAGATGATTTAACGGGGGCCCACGGCCTTGCATGTCTTGTTCTCTCCTTATACTCTCTTGATTGTACAACTACTCTTATATAATAAATATCCAGTTGACAGCCTACAAGAGAGCTTCATTCGATAGTCATAAACAAGACTTTAGCAATCTCCTCTTCTTGAAGCAGGATTTTTCCATGTAAAGTTGATTTGGGGAAAGGAGTACATTACTAACGGCAGACATCTGATTTCCTTATATTTGATATGTCTTTAAATGAAAAATAAATATTTGGATCCGCAGAATATATTAGTAGATGATAAGTACAAACAGAAGAGGACAGATAGTGATGAAGAAAGCTAATCTCCTGGTGAATCTGAGGAGATCCAATTGTGCATCTGATCGTATTGGTCAAACCTGGATAGTTCAGTGATTTTCTTCCATATGCTTCATGTTTTTTAGTTGGTAGGCAAGCTCGTATTTAGTTCAACATGCAATCGGATAGTCATTCATGGAGATAAGGTCAAATCATCTATAACTGCTAAATATGCTTGTAAATTGGCAGACTTAGCATTGCGCTTGCTAGATCTGACCATGTGGGTGTTGGATGAAAGGTCTCTCCTACAATTATTGCAATCATTTTTCCTCAAGCAACATCATCAGAAGTATTATTTGATACCTACATGAACATCATGGATAGATAACTACCTTGGACATTGGATGTAGCATTCAATTTTATGTGCTTGAACTTAATTTTGGTTTTTCTAGTGAGCCTGATTCCGGGTTTGTGGTTGGTAGTAAATATTGTTTGCCGCTTGGTGAGCTTTGAGCGTAACATATTGGAGATTTGGACAGGCTCTTGCGGTAATTGATGAAGATGATATTGATCGATGGATGTCATCAATAACAGGAGTTGAAGACCCATCAGCCTCAGTTGGTACTAGAGTATGCTCTCTACCTTATATTGCACAAATCATAGATATGACACGATGGTCATTCAGATGGCGTTTGAAATTCACTGGACATAATATTGGAGTCAATGAGAGAATATTAAAAATCTTGAGGCTACGGTGTCACTTCTCCAGTGGGTAATTGTGGGAGGTGCTCTGGGTCATATACAATCTGAATTATAAATTTTAATGACAAAATGGTCTCTGAATATAAAATGAAAATTTCAATCCCTGACTATAAAAGGAAAATTTCAAGAGTGAAAGATTCTGAACGATTGTTGATTGAAAATGAGAGATCAAAATTGAAACTCAATATTTCTAGTTATGTTGAAAGAAACTATATCTCCTCCGGACAGAGCTTTTAAGCCATAATTTATTAGTACCAATTAACATTATCGCAACCTCTCGTGATCGGGTGACATCACCACAGCTCTTTCTGTTGAGAACATCTCCACTTACAAGAAAAGCTATAACTCGAAGGTTAGGGGACTAAACAAGTTTATCCATCAAAAAGTATGGTGTATCTGGGTGACATATAGAAGACTATATGTAATCACAAAACTTTAAGAACCCTCATTAGTCGTCCCTACCATTTGAATTGGATAAAAAGATTGATCATCAATCCCTACATATCCAAGTCAAAACTTCAGAAGCGTGCAAGTGGGCTAAGAATAACGTCACTGCTTTTATCCAAATCATCTTCAGTCCACCCTTCCTCTCAATGCTATAAACCTGTATTCAAGAAACCATCCTCCCATTTCCCAACGAAAATGCTAAATTACCAAATAAATTAAGTAAAATCCCAGTAAAATGCAGCACCCTGGAGCCTCAATTCAGTACCAAAAACATCAATGAAACATCTAACGACGTAATAATCTTCATGTTTATGAGAAATAGGAAGAAAAAAAAAGAAAATTCACATTGCTTCTAAAACAAATATCAAAAATAAGAAAAGACCACCTTCGTGTTCTTCAGTTAGAAATCAGGACACTGTCCTTTGCGCTCCCAATCCCCAAATCGAGCTGGCTCCGGCCCCCTGTTGCTCTATTTACGAAAACGCCACCGTCGTCCTCTCCTCCGTCTTCTCCTTCCTTCGTCTTATCTTCATCAAGATCGACTCCTCCATCGTTCGATAGAGGAGGCGAGAATCGACCTTCGATTTCTCCGAAGGTTGCTGCGGCGTTGATGAGCTTAGGCTCCTCTTTGATGCGAACATCACGGGAGAAGAAATATGGCTATTTTTCTTGGGGAGCTAAAATTCCGTCTCTCCTGTAGTTTAAGGCTTAATTGCACTTAAGTATCCCATAATTTCCCCTACTTGTCACTTATACACCCTCACTTCATTTCGGCTCCCCCATTCATTCCTCCAAGTTTATGAAATTCGCACTTCATACCTTCACTTACTTAAATGTGAGAATTTCTTCTTGAAAATTATTATTCTTCGGCACTTACATATTAATTTTAGAATATATTAACTCTTAGCGCTTAAGTTCAATATTAAATCTATCACAATGTTATTTTAAAATAGAATAATTTTAGGTTTCAAATAGAACTAAAGTAGTTTTAACAATAACTTTATAATAAAATTTAAGGATTAAAAAGTTTTTAAAATTAGCATGTAAGTGCTACATGGGAATTTTTGGAAAACCGTCACTACCATTTGCCTCATCCTCCACCTTCATAAATGGTGGTAACCAAGATGTGCATAAGCTTGCGGTGGATACGGACTGAGGCTACGTGCTCATTTAATTGCTATGGTTTCTACGCAATTTAAAAATATTCAAAGAGTATTCTTGCTCAATGATTCTTGCCAAATGATACTCGCAAACTACCCCACACATGTTTTTCCACGAAGAAATCAATATGTTTGCAAGGATTGGTTCATAGAGTGTGAAAGTTTGTTTGAATATAGTGGTATACGTTGTAATTTATTTTAACTGTTGAATCAACAAAAAGGAGGTTGTAATTATTTTGGTGGCACTTGGTGGTGTAACCAGAAAAGGGAGGGCTTGAGAAAGCATGTTGGAGATCGTGGTGATGTTCATACACAACGTTTCAACGTTTGTTAAGATCTCATCGTGGAGATCGTGGTGCTGTAACCAAAAAAGAATGGTCCACTTAAGTTGACATAAGTTTATATATATATATATATATATATATATATATATATATATATATAAAACTCTTATCCTTCAAAACGCCACTTGGCAAAAATGACACATGGCAAAAAATAACACATACCCTTGAAAACACCACATGGCATCAATTTCGGTTCCCAACATTATTCATTATCTTAAAAATAACAATATTTTTCCATTATTTAATCTATTACTATCTATTAGTATCAAATTTGGTTCCCTATATTATTTTGGGAAAAGATAACTTGTATTTAATCTCTAGCTCCTCTCTCTCCCTCCCAGGAAAAGATAACTTGTATTTAATCTCTAGCTCCTCTCTCTCCCTCCCACAAAACTCTGAGTTCAACCTTCTCATCTTCCCAAAGCAATTCCTCCCACAAAACTCTGAGTTCAACCTTCTCATCTTCCCAAAGCAATTGTCTGCTTTTTCCAACGCATCGTCATCATCATCATCATCATTTGTTCAATTGATCATATTCAGTTCCCAAAGCATCAAAGCTTCTCTCCCTCATGGAGTCCAGAGCATTTTTCCTCAAACCCTCCTCCTCCTCCTCCAAAATGCCCCAAGAGAAGTCGACGATGAGAAGTCGGCGAAGTGCGGTCGAAGGCGCTGCACCTACTTCAATGGAAACTGCGATGACAGCTCCGACGATGAATTCGTTGGCGATTCCCCTCCGATCGCCGCTGCTGGATCCGGCGATGCGCTGGAGATCATTAAGGTAGTAGTTTTGATCTTGTAAGATATTTGATGAAGTTTTCTTTGGTCAAAATTTAGATAGTTTTGTTCCTAATTTGTAGGGTTTAGTTCCGTACGAGAGCCTATCGGAGCACAATCTGTTGGCGGACGCATCAAAGATCGTGGAAACTAATAAAACCAAGATCGAAAAGGGTAAAGATGTTTGCGTCAAGTTTGTAACTGAAAGTTTGCAGTCTTTAGGTTATGATGCCTCCATCTGCAAGTCTAAATGGGATAAAACCCCTTCGATTCTAGCTGGTGCGTTTATTTCAGAAAAAAATGCCTCCTTTCTTATTGTTATCTCGGCTACTTAGGTCTCGGTTATGCTATTTTTTGTGATTCATAATATAAAAGTCTTGCATATATGACTTCATTTCTCTGGTTA
The DNA here is from genome assembly GCF_001876935.1 of Asparagus officinalis. Classification (NCBI taxonomy): domain Eukaryota; kingdom Viridiplantae; phylum Streptophyta; class Magnoliopsida; order Asparagales; family Asparagaceae; genus Asparagus; species Asparagus officinalis. The sequence goes on along the minus strand of NC_033794.1, from coordinate 106,320,916 downwards.
AAAAGATGCACTCATAAAGTTTTTCGATGATGGTTGCAGTATCATGAATCTAATTGGAGTTTTAAAGTTCAAGAAGATGGGGGAGGATTTTGTTCGCAATTCTAGCCTTCCTTATACCATTATCAGGTCTATTACTTATTACTAATATATTAATGCTTAGATAAATTTCTTCACTTATATGAACTTGTAGAATGGTAAAAAAAATTGGCTGAAACATTCAATTTTTTTTGCTTATCAGGGCTGAAAGATTGACTGATGGACCTTATACTTCTTATGATTTAAATACGCTTATTTTTTTTGCTTATCAGGGCTGAAAGATTGACTGATGGACCTTATACTTCTTATGATTTAAATACGCTTATTAAAGCAACTGCTGGAGAAAGAAGATTGACTGATGGACCTTATACTTCTTATGATTTAAATACGCTTATTAAAGCAACTGCTGGAGAAAGGGGAGCGGTAGTTATAGGCCAAGGTATCACTTTTCCGATCTCAAACATTAAAATATCAACAGTTTTTGTATATCTCTAACTATAGTTTGAAGTTCTAATTGCAAAACCCTGTAACAATATGAGACTCAAAATTGCTTGATGTACATTTTCAATTTGCAGTCCATATACAAAACTTGATATAAGTTAACAAACACGGCCTATTCAAATAATTTCTACCAAATAAAATGGCATGATATTGGTCATGGAAAGCTAGCTTGTATATGGACTTAGAGAAGTATGCATCACAAAAACAGTTAACAAAAGAGATTTAATAGAATTAAATGGAAGGATAATAATCATGTAGTCAACCCCCAAAGTCTAGGATAAAAGCTTTGCTGTTCTGTTTGAAATTGCTCATTGAAAGTTAGTTAATGAAAGAAATAATCTTCTGAATTTGTGAAAAATCGGTTGCCATGTAACTAGAAGCTAAAAAGTTTCTTTCATATTTCACTATCATACAGGTATTAAGGGTTAAATTCACAACGTTGTCATGAAATTTGGAGGGTTTTGCACAAAACTACCAATAATTTTTTTATTAGATAACTACAATGAATAATTGTAGAAAAATCCCATAAACTATAGGAAATTTTTACTGGTGGGTTATTTATGTCCATCAATCTGGAAAATTCACGGGACTAATATAGAAGATATATAAAGTACACCAGAACTAAATTGTCTAAAACGTGTCATGTGTTAAGCATGTGACAACCTACACTCATTATCATCAGGCATGATAGTTTAGAATGTATTTCTCGTATATTATGTTTTGTTATTTTTCTCTATTGGCAATGTATTTTACTTTAACATTTTTGTTCTTTCTTATGTTTATATAGAGTATGTGAAAGTTGTATTTTATTTAACTAATTGAGTACTTCTTATGTCGTATTCTTATAGTTTGATGATGTTCTTAAATTGTAACCATATACAATTTTCTTACACTGACTTTATTTGATTTACGTATTACATTGTCTCTTATTTTCGTCAGGTGGATGTCATACACCCCTTATATGATAGGTATTATATTTTCTTTGTTTTTTGACATTTTACTTTTATTTTACCAATTTCTTTGGAAAGTTATCAACGGTTTAAATATTGATATGACTCGCACAAAATGTAGTTATCAACGGTTTAAATATTGATATGACTCGCACAAAATGTTCAAATATTATTTTCCCATGTTTACAATTTTTCAAACCTTTCATTTTTCAAATTTTTTAAGTTTACCCATTTTTTGTACTTTTTTGACATTTTACTTTAATTTTAAATTTTTTTCTATCTTATAAATAATAAAATAACTCCCACCATATTTCTAAATATCGTTTTTACACATTTACATTTTTTAAACTATATATGATCTTAAACTGATTCAAGTTTTCCAAACTTTCTAATTTTCTAAACTATATATGTAACTTAGGTTGTATCATTTATGACTACTTATATATTATTACTGTTTTATTTTGCATTTTTTTGCTACATCAATTTTTGTATATTAAACAAATACGTGCATCGCACGGGCCTGAAACTAGTATATATATATAAGAAAAGATTTGTCTATTGCCTCAGCATGAGAACAACGATTAGAGTCGTCATGTTTCATGTTTCTTGTTTCTTGTACGTCAAGGTAGATTTTTTTATCAGAAAAACTATTGAATAAAGTAGATCAATAAGAAAAGATTTGTCTTGCCTTAGCATGAGAACAACAATTAGAGTGGTCTTGTTTCTTGAAACTTTACATTATATAGCTATGTGTAGAAATATATGAAAGAAGTCGTGTTGACAGTTGCTTCATACAATAACAAATTGACTTCACCGATTATTCAAAAAGATGTGATTAATGTTTGCGCATATTTGACAACAAAAGCTATCATTGCATATATCAACAATAATTCTTTTTTGCTTTATAAGTTGATGAATCCCGTGATAATTCAACCGAAGTATAAATGACCATTGTTTTACTTATGTAGATAAGGGGGGAACATCGGACAAATTTTCAAAACCAACCTTTTTTTGTTTTTATTTGCAAAAACTGACCTCTTTTGAAAATAATTACAAAAACCGACCTGTTTTCAGCCCAGCACTGAAAACAGGTCGGTTTTTGTAAAAAGTTTTCCGAAACATCACGGGAGTTCAACTCCCGTGGAGTTACAGTCAAACATTTCCAGAGAGTCGATCTCTGGGAAATTGGGACTGCAACTTCACGGGAGTTGAACTCCCGTGAAGTTGCAGTCCCAATTTCCCAGAGATCGCTTCATTCCTAAAAAAAACTATACTCTCTCATTTTTGTATACTCTCACTATTTGATTGTGATTACATGTAAAAATCTAGATTTTAGAATTTAATTGTGAATTATTTACGAATTTTGTGAAGAAATGTGAAAATTAGAGGGAAAATTATCAATGAATGTGAAAATTAGAGGGGAAATTATCAATAAATGTGAAAATTAGAGGGGAAATTATCAATGGGGAAATTATCAATAATTTTGTGAAATTTGTGAAGAATTAGTGTGGAAATTATCAATAATTTTGTGAAATTACAGGGGAAATTATCAATAATTTTGAAAATTATTGTATTTAGAGTTTAGAATTTAATTGTGAATTATTTAGATTTTGTGAAGAAAAATTAGATTTTACATATGTATGATATAAATTAGATTTTAGAATTTAATTGTGAATTATTTACGAATTTTGTGAAGATGTATTAAATAATTTTGTGTATTTAGAGGTGAAATTATCAATTATTGTGGAAATTAGAGTTACTACCTAAATGTAAAAATTAGTAACAATCAATATTTATTTGGCTTTTCGTGTAATATTGATCTTGAATTTTTTACTCTTCAGAGGTAACGATGAACGATCGAATTGTAATTCTCTGTTCTTATGATGGGAAGATTAATTACCTCGAGAATAATATGCCCGTTTATGAAGGAGGCACGACGAGACCGTTGTTCATAACAAAATCGTGTACTTTCGATGAGTTGGTTAATGAATTACACAAACTTACATTAACTAACTCACGTGAGTATCACCTCAGTGTGGTTTACAATTATCCTGTTGTGGAGAACGGAACAAGTGGAGAACGGAACAAGTGGCATTCAAATATCAAGTGACTACGATATGGGTCTCATTCATGTCTTACACGATGGCGGGCGTTCGATCGAATTGTTGATTGAAAAACATCAGAGAGATTTGGGCAAATCGTTGAACTACGAAGGAATGTATTCCCGCATGTTGGAGTATCCTAAAGTTAATTCTGTAGGCTTTTTATCTCCTCAACAAGATGAATGTTGGACACAATCACAATACATGAGCGGTCCTTCGTTCGTGGGCACTTCGAATGCTTTCGATACTAACACGAGAATTCAAGAAGATAATGCAAGTGTTGAATCAGAGAATGATGATGAAGAGGAGGGATTACAAATTAATAGCATGACCTTGATAGATCGTGATGACGGGGAAAACCAACACATCGACGGGGCTTATGTTAATAATGAGTATGTCGGCTTAGAGGATCCGCCGCCCGATGAGAGGGGGAAGAGAGGGAGAGGAAGGAGGGGAGCTATATTGGGTTGTATTTGAACTTATTTTGTTAAAATTTGTAACTTTCCTGAATTTTCAAATATTAAACTTTTGAAGATAAATTATTGTTCATATACATAATCGTGTGTGTTTAATTCATGGTTGAATCATGTATATATTGTTGTTTGCAAATAAATTGGCATATATATGAGTTAACAGGTACATATACAAAACATGCACAGCAGGCTGTGCATTTTTGTGGATGACCTGCAACTTCACGGGAGTTGAACTCCCGTGAAGTTGCAGTCCTAATTTCCCAGAGATCGACTCTTTGGAAATGTTTGACTGTAACTCCACGGGAGTTGAACTCCCGTGGAGTTTTAACAAGAAATTAAACTTCACGGGAACTTCACGGGAGTTGAACTCCCGTGATGTTTCGGAAAACTTTTTACAAAAACCGACCTGTTTTCAGCGCTGGGCTGAAAACAGGTCGGTTTTTGTAATTATTTTCAAAAGGGGTCGGTTTTTGCAAATAAAAACAAAAAAAAGTTGGTTTTGAAAATTTGTCCGGGGAACATCATATATCAATTTTATTACAGTTGTTCACGTTAAAGATATTAAGGCGGAGATATATAAAGTGGTCATGAGCTTGTCTTTGCCATGCATGGGGTTGAGCTTGTCAAAAAAGGGTCGGCAAGAAAATGATGAAGTTAGCAATATGTAAGGAGAGTTTAATGTTCTTAACATGTTGATATCGGTAAAGAATGAATCTACTTTTTTACGTTCATTTCTTTGCCCATCAACTTCAATTGAACTCATTGCGGTTGCAATGAAAACAATATTCACTTAATGAATTCTTCGAACATGTGACAATGATAGTATATGTTGTTGAATACTCATTAAAACATCAATATATTCTTCAAGAGAAGAAACTTTAGAAGATAACTGGTGAAACTTATACAAATATGACAATGTTTGGATCAAGAAAAAATTTTGAAACAATTGGAAGACACATATCAGGTTTCACATTGTGCCAGAATTATGGATATGCTTGTGTTGTTTTTCTCAAGTATTGATGTGGCTGAGGTCATCTCTGTGGAAGGCGATAGTGAGTGATACACAAATAAATGAATTAAGCAAAATGCTCTTGCATTAGTTGACTGTCTAAGTTTATATTTTTGTATCACTTGATGAAAAATATTTTGGAGATTACATCTGACTCGTCATAAGCATTAGAAAGGAGAGATCAAGACCTTGCCAATTCGCTAATCTCATCAAAGTAGTTAAGCAAAAGATTGCCAAAAAGAGAGAGGATGATTGGAAATATTCAAAGCAACTTGTTATTTTGTAATTTGCATGAGATAATGATCCCAAATATAAAATATATCATGATCCCGAATGAGATTTTATAATTTGCATGAGAGGGACTAGTATAGTAATATCAACATATTAATTCAAACAGGGGACTAATACAAAATATGAAGATTTGTTGGACTGATATCACAATAGTTATGTTGTAAGGAACTAATATGATAATATCTAAAATAATAAAAAAACCAATAAATCAGCCCGTTATGAAACGACCACCACCCACACAAATCCCCAACTTTAGCCCTCATTTTCCACGTTTCAAAAAGGATAACCCGAAATGATTGGGGCTATAATCGTCATTCTAAGTTAAGACCGCCGTTGTCGTATACCGTACCCCTTTTGGACTTTCTCTCCGCTTATCTCTCGGTTTCTCTCCCAATAGTTCTTCACAAAAAGATTTTCAAAATTCAAAGGAGCAGGAGAGAGAGTTTTGATATTTTCTTCGAATCAGAAGGTAATTTCTTGTGGAAATGTAAGTCACTCAAGCGATCTTTGTGAATTTAGTTAGATTTCATTAAAAGGTCGTCGATTAGGGTTTATAATTCAACTGGATCTTCAATTTTGTACATGCCCATTTTCAATTGTAGTCTCTATGTTGTTGACGTGCTAGAGAGTTTTGTTTAGGGTTTTTATCTGTCTGGTTAGGGATTTTGTAAAGATTTTGGGAGCAATTATGATACTGAATTTATATTGATGGTGTTTTTACAAAATGTATGTAGAAATGAAGTTTTTTTAGCGTCTTGAGTCAATTTCATATTAGATTTTTATAATGCTATTGATTGTTGCGCGCAGCGGAAATTTCGGCAGCACTTCGGTAGCACAACAAGAGAGTCAGGTCGCAATAAGAATTCCCGTCTCACCAAGGAAACAAGAATCTGAAGCGAATATCTTAACAAAGTGAGATATCGGCTCTTCCTCTCATCAGTTCTAGGACTGACCAGTCGAGGGATCCTAAAAAGCTATTACAAATCACATAAAGGCGATACAACTAATTTTACGTGGTTCGACAAATTACCTACGTCCACGGGGCAATGAGAGGGAGAGATCTACTAATAGAGGGAGAGAATACAACTAGGGTTTACAATCACTCATAATCTAAACCCTCAAACAAACTCTCTCAAATCCCTCACAAACTCTCTCTACAAAAGGATGCAAAAAGCCAACTTTTCTTCTGTCTTTGCACTCCTACAGTCGCCACAAAACTCGCGGCCGCCAAGAAAACCTCCTCGCACTTGCACACTTTTCTGCAGCCATCAACCCTTCCGTGCACACCCTCAATTACACGCAGAAAACAAAACACAGCCGAAAAAGGCTCTGTCCTTGCACCTTTCGCCCCTGCCTAGCACGCTGCCAAAAAGAATAGCAGCCGATTTTTTTTTCTTCAAAACCCAAAACCCTAGGTCACAAATTAAAAAAGATATATATAGGCTGCATTTCTCTTCACGCGGAACCATCCATGTGGTCCCCACTCTTGGCCTACACGGTTTCCCACGCGGTTTCAAGCTTCACAAGGGTGGGCGTGGGTCCCATATGATCACGTGCTTCACAATTCTCCATCTTGGCGAAGTTTTTTCAAAACCGAGCCGACATCAAAACAACCAAATGTCCCACTTGTTGTGTCCAGTACGAACTCAATCCACAACAAGTGAAGAACCCGAACGAGAGTCAAAACAATCTCACCCCCATCAACTAATCCAAAACCGACTGCATCTGAAAGACTGCCTACGTATCCTCTTTCCCAAGAAATCAAGCCGAACGTAGTTCATCCAAATGGCCGCCAACGACTTCAACAATTACGAATATGCAACAAGTTTCGACAATGATCAAACTTGTTGTTCGGAACCATCTTTGTGAGCATATCTGCCGGATTATCCTTCGTGTGGACCTTCACAATCTCCACATCGCCATCTTCAAGAATATCCCGAACGAAGTGATAACGAACATCAATGTGTTTCGTCCGCGCATGAAAAACCTGATTCTTTACCAAATAGATAGCACCCATGCTATCACAATGAATAGTGACAGACCTCTACGATATACCAAGTTCCTCCAAAAGTCCTCGAAGCCAAGTAGCCTCCTTCACAGCCTCCGTAACTGTCATATACTCTGCCTCTGTCGTAGACAAAGCCACCGTCAACTGTAAGGTGCTTCTCCAACACACCGACGTACGGGTCAAAGTAAACACATACCCCGTAGTAGATCGACGCTTATTCAAATCCCCGGCATAATCTGAATCAACATAACCAATACATAACTTCCCACCTGCAGTGTCTCGTTCATAAACCAAACCAACATTGAGCGTACCTCGAATGTACCTCAAAATCCATCTCACGGCATCCCAATGACCCACTCCTGGATCATACATGTATCTCGAAACCATGCTCACCGTCTGTGACAAATCTGGTCTCGTACATACCATTGCGTACATTAAGCTCCCAACCGCACTCGCATATGGAGTCTTCGACATCACTTCTCGATCTTTAACTGACTTTGGTGAAAGACCAGTTGAAAGCTTCAAATGGGCTCCTAAAGGTACACCAACTGGCTTCGTATCCATGCTAACATGAAATCGCTGTAGAACCTTCTTCAAATAAGTTATCTGTGTCAAACAAATTCTACCCTTCTTCTTGTCTCTGCCGATCTCTATCCCTAAAATGCATTTCGTCTCACCCAAATCCTTCATCTCAAACTCCTTTGAAAGCTGTGCCTTCAACTCATCTATAGCAGATCTGGAAATAGAGGCAACCAACATGTCATCGACATAAAGTAACAAATAAATATACGCACCTCCTTTTAACTTGCGAAAATATACGCAAGGATCAAACTGGCTCCGAGTGTACTAATGACCAAGCATAAAACCATCAAATCGTCTATACCACTGTCGAGGAGACTGCTTCAAACCGTATAGTGATTTTTTCAACCTGCAAACCAACTTATCTTTTCCCGCAGCTCGGAATCCCAATGGCTGAGTCATATATATTTCTTTCACCAAGATCACCATGAAGAAATATCGTCTTCACATCCAACTGATCTAACTCCAAACTATACTGTGCCACCAAAGCTAGCAAAATCCGAATCGAAGAGTACTTCACCACCGGAGAGAAAACCTCATTATAGTCAATACCTTCCTCTTGTGCATAGCCCTTCGCAACCAACCTAGCCTTGAACCTCAATGGAGTGCCCTCAATGCCCTTCTTCTTCGTGTATATCCACTTGTAACCAATCACCTTCCGCCCCTTTGGAAGCTCAACAAGCTCCCATGTATCGTTCTTATGAAGAGATTCCATCTCCTCCTGCATAGCCACCTGCCACGAATCATCCTCCGAACTCTGTTCGGCCTCTCTGAATATAGTAGGCACCAACTCATCGATACTCTCCACCGGAAGTGCATACGTAACAGTATCGGCATACCGTGCTGGCATCTGTATGTTTCTCCTCTGTCTCCGAACCGCAATTGAATCTTGAAGCTGAGTCGTCGGTCCCTGATCCTGCACATCAGTACCCGTATCCTCCGTGTCACCATCGTGCTCGCCTGATATCACCTCAGTCGGCACTCTAATGGATACTGTACCATCTGGACAATGTGGAGCTGCATCGATCTCTATCACCTGCGATATCTCTTTCGTCGGGTCGCTCTCCACCTGATGAGAGCTGGGAAGCTTCAAGATAGAAGCCTCATCGAATGTGACATCCCTACTCAGCATAATCTTCTTATCAACTGAATCCCAAAGCTTGTATCCCTTGACATCACGCTTGAATCCTACAAATATGACCTTCCTAGCTCGAGGTTCCAACTTATCAGTTCTTACATGATAAAATACAGAGCACCAGAATACCTTGAGCTGGTCATAGTCGTGTGCTGGCTCTCCCGACCACTTCTCCATAGGGGTTTTCCCCTCAATCGCAGATGAATGCAGCCTGTTAATGAGGTGGCTCGCATATGTAAGTGTCTCAGCCCAAAAGATCTTCTCCAAACCACTCTGCGATAATAAACATCGGATCTTCTTCAGTAAAGACCGATTCAACCTCTCTGCCACCCCATTTTGCTACGATGTATGACTAACCGTGAAGTGTCTCTCTATGCCCTCGTCTCGACATAGCTGCTGAAAGGGGTCTGAAGTATATTCACTACCGTTGTCGGATCGCAACGTCTTGATCTTTCTCTCAGTCTGCAGTTCTAATCTCTTCTTCCACTCCACAAACAAATCTAGGACTTCACTCTTCTTCATCATGGTGTACACCCAACAATGCCTAGAATAGTCATCTATAAAAGTGACGAACCAATGTCTATCACCAAGTGATATAGTCTTGGTAGGACCCCAAACGTCTGTGTGCACGTAGTCCAAGATATCCCTCGTCCTATGAATGACAGTCCCGAACTTCACCTTCGTCTTCTTGCTAAGAACACGGTGCTCACAAAACTCAATCTTTCCACTCTTGGCTCTCTTCAATAGCCCTTGCTTGCACAATGCCTGTAATGACTTTTCACCTATGTGTCCCAACCTATAGTGCCAAAGTCTGCTCATGTCCGTTTCTGAAATAGCCGAAGCAACCTGGCCAATCTCGATGCTTCCCTTCAAATAATACAAATTTTGATTGCGGACTTCCTTCAGCACCACCAATGATCCCTTAGTAACCTTCGCTACAGCGTTTTCGAAAGTCACGTTGAATCCCTTCGCCTCCAAAGCTCCAACTGAGATAAGATTTTTCTTCAGTTAAAGAACAAATCTCACCTCCTTCAACTCACGGACTACTTCATCGTGCATCTTAATCTGCACGGTACCTATCCCACAAACACCACAGGATTGATTATTTCCCATGATAACAACACCCCCGTCGACTTTCTCAAAAGATACAAACCAGTCTCGTCTAGGGGTCACATGATAAGTAGCACCGGAATCAAGCATCCAATCTGATGCATCCACATGGTTCACCTCCGGAGTAATCAGTAGAGAAAAGCACGAATCATCGGAATCATCGCTTTTCGCAACATTCACCACATTGGCCTTCAGGCCCTTTTTCTTGCAATTCTTCTTCTCATTGAGTTTCGGGCAGTCTCTCTTCTAATGTTCCTGCTTCTTGCAGAATGCATATTGGTTCTTTGCTAATTGGTGGCGGCTTCTTAACTTTGACCTCCCTCTATTACCACCTTTCGGATATGGGCTTCTACCTCTCGTCGATAAGGCCTCGCCTGAAGTGCTAGCACGGGAAGTCTCCTTGTCCTTCCTCCTCAAATTGTAATTAGTCAATGCGTTAGTTACTTCACTATAGCTGATAGAAGATCTCCCGTTCAACAAAGTGAGCACAAAAGTATCATACTCTGTTAGATCCTAGAGGGGGGGAGGTGATTAGGGTCTTATGCTAATCTAATCCGATTAAATACTAATTAAAATTAATTAATAAGTTATCCTAATTAGGGTCTTATGCTAATCTAATCCGATTAAATACTAATTAAAATTAATTAATAAGTTATCCTAGCAAATATGAAATACAACAATGTATATGAGCTAGGATAAGCAATAATAACAACAAGATATATCCTAACAAAGAGATATAGGCAATGTATGTGCAAGGATATATAAACTCAAGGGTAAATAATCTAAACTAGATAGTGGGCAATATAATCAACAAGCAATATACAAAGGCGATATAAGATATGAACATAAAAGTAAGTGCGCCAATGCAATCACAAACAAACAATATGATTACGGAGTTCGGTCCCCACGACCTACGTCTCCGCTCCTCACCTCGAGGAGATCTCCACTATCACAACCGGGTTTTCTACGTTCACCCGAACAACGTTTACACCTCACAATACAATCACTATGCAATCACACCTCACACACTAAGTGTTGGTCCTAGCCCGTGTCCTCCTCCTCAAGTGCTCGGTTACAACCTCTCCCTAGGCACGTCAACCGACGCCACTCCTCTTGGATTCGACCCCGTCTCTCACCACACACTTTTCTCGGTGTACAAGTGTATTACAAGTGAATCCTCACAATTAGGCTCAATACAAAGTGTTTGTTCTCTACAATGAATGAGAACGAATTATAAGCTCACTCTCTAAGTTACACAATCCCACAAGCCAATTATACTATGAATGTAAATACAATAAGCTCAATGGTTGTGTGTGTACAAAGAGATAAATAAAATCAATTAAACTAAACTCAATATAAATCTAGCTTATGGAAATTATAATCAAAATAATAAATTGCTAGATGAGTTTAGAAACACTTCTCTAAAGATGACAAGAGAGTGGGAGAAGAGTGAATGCTTAAACACCAAAGGATGATCTCCACTTACTCTTGTGAAATTTGCTTCACAAATAAAACTCTTAAACACTCTTTTAAACAAATACAAAACACCCTTAAACTTGTTTAAACAATTCTCATGGTTGAGTTGAAAGAGAACAGCAATAGGGTATTTATACCCACTCAAAAACTCAGCCAAAACCCCTAACAAAAGACAAAAAACAGTCCCAGCAAACAGCTCAGAAAAATAGCCGTTGGAAGCCAACGGATACATTGGCGCTCGACCGGCGAAAATATCGGTCGACCGACGGAGAGCAAAAACACGAAGAATTGTTCTGAACAATCGTCGGTCGACCGGTGCGGTCGACCGATGGAGCTCTCGGTCGACCGCACCGGTCGACCGACCAACTTTCTGCTGCATGGTGACGAAAGAACAAATGATCGGTCGACCGGTGCGGTCGACCGAAAACTGATACATGAAAAAACTATTTTTCTGATTTTAAAACCCTGTTTAAAAATATCAAATAAATTCCAAAAAATGTAAAACTTTGGAGAATTATTGTAGACATGAGAATAAACATGCTACAGCGACTGGTTATCAGAAAGGACCTCCCAAATGAAAAATATCATCATTTTATAAAATAGTCCAAAACATGAAAATATGAGATACTTGAATTTTGATGTTTTGACATAAACCAACTTTTAAAACTTTGTGAAATGTTTTTATAGACTTATTAAAACATGTATAAACTGATATTCAAGTCTACAAACTAGGAATATAATATTTTCACAAAATTGCATATTCTATGCAATGTTTTCAAAAACACAATAGTAAATATGAAATATGTGATTTCATATTATAAACATGAAAACTCAAAAACTATGTATGTATATATATAACTATATATATGCATAGAAACCAAAACTTATGTATATATATATAACTATATATATATACGAAGAAACCAATAAATGTGTGTGTATAGATATTGAGCTTAGAGTATATAACACACATAATATAAAATCTAAAACTACATTACCCAAGCAATCTTGATCTTCAATTAAGCTTGACTTGGTACACTTGCGGATGAAGCTTGAACTTGATATTTAACTTGAATTGTATAGGCTTCAACCCGACATTCCGCCAACCTCCATTTGATATGATCGTTATGACGCAATCCATCCATCCTCCAACAACGTTGTTTGTCTATAATAAATAAGAAAACACAAATACTAGACAAACAACATTAGTGCTAAATTGTTTGTTAAACATCATCAAAACAAGAAGGCCAACATACTCCTCATCCGGTAAGGAGCTCAATAAGATAATAGCCTTGTACTCATCTGAAATCTTTTCATCAACATTTGCCAAGTTCGACAACAACTTAGTATAGTTGTTCACATGCGCCGCTAGTGAGGTGCCTCTGGACATCTGAAATCTGAAGAGTCTTCGCAGCAAGTGCAACATGTTCTCAACACTCTTCGTGAGATACTTGTTGTTGAGAATTTCCCACATCTTCATTACAGACGTCACCCCAATCACATCATATTTCAGTTTCTGTTCCAAACAGGACCTGATCACCCCACACGCGTTCCTATTCATCTTCTTCCATACCGTCTCTTCATATTTAGGTGGCCTCTCGTGGACCATGATGGTCTCTTCCAAATTTTAAGCATTGAGCGCATCTTGTACGTCGCTCATCCACAAATCAAAGTTGATTTTGCCGTCATACTTCACCACACTAATCTTAGTGTTCTAAAAACCAACTTGTATTGTACTCGCCATCGACTTGCTGCTTTCACCTTCTTCTTCCATTGTAAACTAACTCTAAATTATAGAGAAAGAACAAATTTGATAGAAATTAGGAACCACCCAACTGAACCTTAGATCGGATTCCAAATAGATCTCCTATCCACATGAGGAAAGCAAAATCTCCAACGACAACTCCTAATGCTATCTTCACCGAAGCCTAGAATTCCAAGAACCAAGCTTCACACAAGAATCTTCCTCCACCAAACTTCAAAACCCTAGATCTAAAATCTAGGCTCTGATACCACTTGTTGCGCGCAGCGAAGATTTCGGTAGTACTTCGGCAGCACAACAAGAGAGTCAGGTCGCAATAAGAATTCACGTCTCACCAAGGAAACAAGAATCTGAAGCGGATATCTCAACAAAGTGAGATATCGGCTCTTCCTCTCATCAGTTCTAGGATTGACCTGTCGAGGGATCCTAAAAAGCTATTACAAATCACACAAAAGCGATACAACCAATTTTACGTGATTCGGCAAATTGCCTATGTCCACGGGGCAAGGAGGGGGAGAGATCTATTAATAGAGGGAGAGAATACAACTAGGGTTTACAATCACTCACAATCTAAACCCTCAAACAAACTCTCGCAAATCCCTCACAAACTCTCTCTACAAAAGGATGCAAAAACCCAACTTTTCTTCTGTCTTTGCACTCCTACAGTCGCCACAAAACTCGCAGCCGCCAAGAAAACCTCCTCGCACTTGCACACTTTTCTGCAGCCGTCAACCCTTCCGTGCACACCCTCAATTGCACGCAGAAAACAAAACACAGCTGAAAAAGGCTCTGTCCTTGCACCTTTCGCCCCTGCCTAGCACGCTGCCGAAAAGAATAGCAGCCGATTTTTTTCTTCTTCAAAGCCCAAAACCCTAGGTCACAAATTAAACAAGATATATATAGGCTGCAGTTCTCTTCACGCGGAACCATCCATGTGGTCCCCACTCTTGGCCTACGTGGTTTCCCACGCGGTTTCAAGCTTCACATGGGTGGGCGTGGGCCCCATATGATCACGTGCTTCACATTGATATTATTGCATAAAGTCTTATGGATTGTTAGATTGTTAGTTTATGTATTACATTGGAAACTTAAAGGGAATTTTCTTTTTTCTTTTGGCCCAATAGATCTCATTCTCTGTTGATGCAGATTGAGGATCAAACAAAGGGGTTCACATAAGGATTTAACATCATAAGGTACAAATTTGTTGTCCTTAAATTTACTGCAAATTTTTTCTTTAATACTCTTTTTATAGTAGTCTTACGTGAGTTACTGTTATTAAAAGTTGAAATGACATATGTTACCACAAATATGGATGAAAAAATTGACTAGTGCACCTCTAACATTGTTGTGTCTTCTTGACTAGTTGGGTAGAACTTGGAAAATTAGGTATAAAGAAATGCGGTATTTATGACGGTGTCCTGTTTTAGCATCATTTATTATCTAGGTGCCTGTAACATGTGCATCATAGCAAAAGTGGGCATTTGTTTGGTCAAGGATGTTAATTTTGTTTTACTCTAATCATGAGACTGATACCATTTTTTGATTTGAAGTATTACTATTCCTTACCTTAAATTTTAATATTTTATTATCTAGTTCTTGTATAAATATATTAGGTAAGCATCGACAAGTTATCTTTTCAAAGTTAGTATACTCACCACTCATGCATATAAATCTCACCTCTTCCATATGTAGACTCTTTCATAGCCTAGGGAATTTGGAGGATTGGTGTTCCTTAACATTATACCTTAACTGTGGTAGGTCTACCTAGCTCACAACTCACAATAGACATCGTGGTTTTGCGGTATGTTCTTTCTGATTCATAGTTCCTTGCCTTGATTCTCTTAGCAAACCAGTGATATAAATTGGTTAAATCTTTTCATGGAATTTTCTCAAATTTAAATCATGCCCTTGAGACAGTTCCTTTTTCTCTTGAATAAACACGTTGACTTTGATGATGTAGGTGTTGATGATTCTACTACTTGTTTCATGTTTGAGACCTCTTTGTCTACATGTCTGTTGTCAAAGATATTCATGATCTTCTATATCTTCAGATAGCTATCGGCATTTGTGCGTGTTTCTTTGGATGTAGAAGGAATACTTTTTTTATTTTTGACGAATCTTCAATTGATATATTTGCTGAGAATTGTGAATAGGATAATTACGTGGGCGCCTATCAGGAAAATTTTCACTTTTTCATTAAAATCTTATCTAGGAAAAGTTTTTCACTTTTATACAACAAGTTAGACATAATTGATATAAATACTCCAACTTGAGGGGAATATTGAAGTATTTACTATATACGGAAACTTAAAGATATATGTTTTCTTCCATAGTGGAAAAATATGTAATGTACAATAATTGTTTTATTATATACCATCCTTCCCTTGATGAAGTCCTGTTTCCATAATATCCTTCTCTTGATGAAGTCATGTTTCCATTATAATGATTTTACGCTGACTAAACAATTGATCAAAATCCTCTATATATATAGGCTAAACCTCAACCGTTAAAATGGTGAGGGAATGGGAAAGCTTTAAAAGTAACTTCTATCATGTATTGCATACTATTGTTGTCCCCTAATTTGCTGATTTCCAAAATTGGTAAATAGTTTAGTTATATACTTATGTAGATTTTTTAAAACCACTTAGGCTGAAATGCTTGGAGTAAGAAACATAAATAGCCTTTTATTTTTAGATTAATTTGCGTGTCGTTAACACTTTTGGGTTGTGTAACAGGCATGCTTCTATTTTGAGAAAACATTGAGATTTTGAGAATGTATTCTAGAATTTCAACAGATGGAGGGGTATTTGAAGTGTGGAAAGTAGATGCTAGATGATTCAAGCGAATCGGAGACTGGTCTCATTTTGGGCTAACTGAAAGGGTTCCATTGAGAATCTTTACATGCTTGAACGAATTTCCTAATATATGATTAAGAAGGAATATAGCATATGCATGGCTTTTGGATTCTTTGGTTTGTGTACAGAAACTAGGAAACTTTAGCAAAAGAAAGATAGAAAGACAGGGAGAGGAAAAGGAAACTTAGGTTACTATTGTAGGAAGGAAGACTGAAAACTTGAAGAATATGATAACCTGAAGAAATCTACCATATAAGTTAGTTCATCATTAAAGGTGAAATATTTTAGGCTTTTAAAAGGTCTTATAGCAGAACCACTAGAATTAAATATGTTATAGTGTTAGTGATGTAGGATGATCTTGGACCCTTTAGGATATTAGTTTTTTTGTAGGATTTAATTTGATTCTATGTAATCTTCTATTTTAGTTAGGATTTCTTTAAATTTTAATTTTGATATTTTCTTCTAGTTTTCTTAGGATTTTATTTGAATGCATCTTTAATTATGTTAGGATTAGATTTGATTAGGATTTTGATTTACTTTCAAATGCGGTTTGTTATTTATTTATTTTTTTATAACTCAGCCCGGAATTGAATCGGGACGTGGGAGCCATAATGGGACTTCCCAACCATCCAGGTCATCCGCGGTGGATGTTTGCTATAGAATATAATCCTCCATGAGGAATAGACCTTGATTAATAAAAAAGTGAGTTATGAAAAGTTTGAGCATGTGAATTGCTTGTTCTTTGCATGTGATTTGCCACTTTGGGGTGCGAAGCCCCTGGTTGTGAGGCCCCTAGATGTGAAGCCTAGTTATTTACCAAAAAAACATCCTCCACTTTTAGTCCTAGTCATCAAGATCTACCTCGAATCTTAACCTTTGATCCATTTCAAGCATTTTTAAAAAAAATCCATGTAATTTAAGTTATTGTTCACAGATGAACAGTGACCATGATGATGTTTATACACGCTCATCCTCTGTTTCCAATTCTCCAATCGCATTCCATCAAGAGGACAAACAAACTTGAATAGTTTTCGAAGACCTCATGTTAGAGATCCACCCGCTTTCCGATTGGAGCCCTTGCTCTGTTCCCCATCACTTGGCAGACCACAAATACAAATGAATAGGTGAGGGATATATTTGCCCTTGCTATACTCATGGATTACAAACTTAGTACGACTTAGTGGATACAACTTTTCACTACTTTGATTTGTTTATGCATAACTGGAAAGCAAATCTCTTTTTAGTTGGACTAATATATGAGTATTTTTCATGTCCCTAGTTAATTGACCATCTATGTTTCTCAATCTTCTAGGCCAAGTAAACCTTTAAGTTAAAACTAAACTTTCTGTAACCACTAATGTACTTTCTACTTAATATTGTAAACCCTTTTTAACTTTTATGAATGCGTTACTTTATGGTCAATTATTAAGTTAATATTATTTTCTATTTAAAAATTTAAAAATGGATGGTAATTTTGGGTCATATGAGATGGAACATATCCAACTTTATTAATAAAGTACTCTGAACAAAATTGCTTGAAAAATAAAGTACTACATCATGATACTTTTTGTCTTCAAAAACTTCTGGCACTCCACTATTTGTTTGTGAAGTCATAAATAGGAATTAACAGAGATGTCATCTAACTATGATGCCTTTTTCGAACTCAACAAATTAAGATATGTTGAGAATGTAATGCAATTAAAGAGTTTTTGGGGGCTTTTGTGTAAACGTGTGTGTAAGGCTATATAAGCCAACAATTCTATCAATGACAAGTAATCTTGAAGCCCTAATTTCTCAATATGGTATCAGAGCTGTCTAACCTAGCCGTCGCCTCTCCCTTTGTCTGGTGAACCCGACGTTTTCCCAAGCTCGTCGACGACGACAACGCCGCCCGACCAAGTCCCGACGAAGACGACGCCAGCTCGATCAAGTCCCGACGAAGACGACGTCTGACTAGATCCCGACGAAGAAGACCAGATCCCGACGAAGAAGCCGCCGTTGCCGCCGCTCCTGAATCCTCCGCCTGATTCTCGGATTGTTCGGTGCTGGGGCTGGTTTTTTCGGGGCAGATGGAGGCGTTGTTGAGGTCTCAACAGAGAGGAGATGAGATCTCGTGAGAATCGCCTGGGAGGGAGAGCTTGGAGCAGTGAAGATCGTAACTAGGGTTTGGGGCGGTGGAGCGATTGGATCTGCAGTTTTTTTTTTTTGGTTGAAAGGGGGATCGAAGGGCTTCCAGACGTGGAGATGGAAGGCGCAAGATTCGATCTTGGAGGTCACCGCCTTCGGAGTCATCAACGCATTGGAGAGATGGGATCCTGGTTCGTTTTCTTTTAAAGGAGTTCTCTTTATTAAATGATTAAGTAGTTAGTGTTGCATTCCTGGTGTAAGAGAACGAGCAGAGAGTTTCGTTCATAAATGTGCAGTAATGGGTTGTTGAGGTGAAAAATAACAATTTATGGCATGATTAGAGGAAGAGGATTGAGTATCTGGTAATATCCTGTGGATTGCATTGGTGTGAGGAACCGAATACAAGTTGAATTGATGGTAGAGACTGGCAAAAATCCGATGGAGGATATCATCAAAAAATTGAATTCTGAGGAGATCTCAACACTGATGCAACTGATGAAGTTGTCGGCAGGAGAGGGCTCGACAAAACCACCACCCAAGAAGGTGGAGCTTCCACCTATTGATGTAAAACTTGATGGACCCACGACATATCTGAGTTGGTCGCGCCGCGTGAGATATACCCTTGCCGGGAGGAGCCTGGAGGGATATCTAACAGGAGAGAAAACTAAGCCAGCTGAGGGCTCCGCAGGGATAGATGAGTGGAAGTCCACTCATATGTTGGTATACATCTGGCTTCTGAATTCCGTAGTCCAGCCAATTGCTGCCACAGTGGATGGGCTTGGGGGGGGGGGGGATGTCTGGGAGAAGCTGAGGAGGACCTATGATGGGGTGGGGAATAACCTGAGGGTATTCCAGATCGAGAAGGAGATCAGTGCTACAGTCCAGGGAGAGAGGACTA
The DNA here is from genome assembly GCF_001876935.1 of Asparagus officinalis. Classification (NCBI taxonomy): domain Eukaryota; kingdom Viridiplantae; phylum Streptophyta; class Magnoliopsida; order Asparagales; family Asparagaceae; genus Asparagus; species Asparagus officinalis. Next base: position 106,301,604 of record NC_033794.1, on the reverse strand, counting down.
TACAGGAGTACGCCACAGAGTTGGAGCGCTTGTGGCTCGATCACGATCATTTCTCGCCCCTTGCGAGCTGCAAGGACCCGGAGTGCAAGGAGCGCGAGGCCTCTTTGCAGAGGAGGACTATGTTATTTCTCCGAGGCTTGGCTCCAGCATATGAGCAGAGGACGGCGCTGCTACTAACCCAGACGAAGATCCCACCACTGGAGGAGGCAGTCTCGGCCATGATACAGGAGGAGAGCCGTATCAAGCTACAGGCTGGGACATGTGGACTTACAGGGGAGAAGTCTGCACTGGTGGTCTCTAACCCAGGTAACACTGGATTCAGAGGGGAGACTAGGCAGTGCTTCAACTGTGGAGAGGTAGGCCATCTGAGACATATGTGCTCTAAGCCACCCAAGGAGTGGGGTGGACATGGTCAGGTTGGAGGCCGTGGCCGTGGCCGTGGAGGCAGGCGAGGTGGAAGAGGAGGCCACCGGGCAAATTTGACGGTGGCAGAAAGGGAAGAAGAAGCTGAGATGATCTTCACTGATGAAGATCGGGCGCTCTTGGCAGCACTAAGGAGGAAACAGAGAGCAGTAGGTGATGTGTCTGAGGGGGTATCTACTACTGTCTCTGAAGGAGACTATGCCAATTACGCCCTTCGTGCACACCAAAATGAGGGAAGATCCACCGCCTGGATAATGGATTCGGGAGCATCCAGACATGTGACGGGAAGTGCCAGTGAGTTCTCATCTTACACTCGCTTGGCAGAAGCAGAGAGCATCCAGATCGCTGATGGTACAGCACAGGCTGTGGTTGGTAAGGGCACCGTTAGTTGTACAGGTTCTATAACTTTATCTAATGTTCTGCATGCTCCTTCATTTCCTGTTAGTCTGTTATCCATTAGTGCCATTATCCTCCAATTAAATTGTATTGTTTCTTTTGACATTCCCAATGTGATCTTCCAGGAGAAGGGGACAGGACGAAGACTTGGGACTGGGATATGGCGTAGCGGGTTATGGTACCTGGACCGCAAAGGGATGGACTCAGCGTTGACATCTGTGATTGAGAGGACGGGAACAGGAGGAGCTGAAGTGTGTGCAGAAGATGAGTTGATACTCTATCATCAACGAATGGGACATCCATCATTCGGTATCTTGGGGAAAATGTATCCAACTCTATTTAAAAAAGTAAATAAGCAGAAGCTTCAGTGTGATGCTTGTGAGTTTGGAAAGCTTACTAGAAGCTCTTATGCTAGTTCGGGTAGTAGGAGTTCTTGTAAGTTTGAAGTAATACACTCTGATGTATGGGGACCCTGTCCAGTAAACTCTATAAATGGATGCAAGTTTTTTGTTACATTTATTGATTGCTTCTCTAGAGTCACTTGGTTGTATCTTATAAAAAATAAAAGTGATGTAGTTGGTTGCTTCAAAGATTTTCATAAGCACATCCAGACTCAGTATTGTGCAGTGGTAAAAGTGTTGAGGTCGGATAATGGGACAGAGTATACCAATAGATCACTTGCTCAGTATTGTGCAGTGGTAAAAGTGTTGAGGTCGGATAATGGGACAGAGTATACCAATAGATCACTTGGGGAGTACCTGTCAGCTCAGGGGATTCTACACCAGACTACATGTCCATACACCCCAGCTCAGAATGGGGTAGCAGAGAGGAAGAACAGACATCTCCTAGAAGTTGCTAGAAGTATGATGATAGCGATGAATGTCCCAAAGATGTTGTGGGGACAAGCAGTCTTGACTGCTGCTCACTTAATCAACAGGATGCCTTCGAGTGTGTTAGAGTGGAAGTCACCTCATGAGACACTGAAGGGAGATAACGTGGGGGTCCTACCATTGAAGGTATTTGGTTGTGTGTGCTTTGTGAAGGACAACAGACCATCAGTTGGGAAGCTAGACCCTAGGGCTGTGAAGTGTATATTTGTGGGATACAATGGCACCCAGAAAGGGTATGTCTGCTGGAGCCCGGTGGAGAAAAGGTTGTTTGTTAGTATGGATGTGCGGTTTCGGGAGCTCGAGCCGTACTACACAGTGGGGGTTGCCTCACCTTTTGGTGACTTGCCTGATACTGGAGGTATAAGGCGAGAGGGGGAGAATGATGAGAGCTCAAAGGGGTCAATCCCAATTTCGATTCCGTACTCAGAGGAGAAGGAGGATGAGGACGAAAGGGAGGAGGAGATAAGGGGTGTTAGGCCTACAGCTCAGGGGGAGTTGCTTACATACAGTAGGAGGGGTAAGGAGCCAGAGGTGCCTAAAGTCCCTACAGTGCTAGTGCCTAGTCCCTCGTCTAGTTCTGCTCCAACTCCTGAGACACTGACACTATCCTCCACTTTAGGTAATACCATTCATACTTCTACCCCTCTTCCCACTCCAATATCAGTAAGGAGGACTACTCGTAGTAATGCGGGAAATCCTCCTGAGAGATATGGTTGGGATCTAGCTCAATTTGTTTCTTATTCTCACATATCCCCTTCACATGGAGCATTCATTGCATCATTAGATTCTGTTATTATACCTAACAACTGGCAGGATGCTAAGAAGGATCCAAAGTAGAAGGCAGCTATGCATGAGGAGCTGGGGGCCCTTGAGAAGAACCACACGTGGGAGTTAGCAACACTGCCAGCAGGAAAAAAAGCAGTGGGATGCAAATGGGTGTTTGCCGTGAAGCAGAACCCAGAAGGGAAGGTTGAACGATACAAGGCTCGACTAGTGGCAAAAGGGTATAGCCAGACATACGACATTGACTACGATGAGACTTTTGCACCAGTGGCGAAGATGAGCACGGTTCGGACATTGATTTCTCTGGCAGCAAATGGTGGATGGGAACTACACCAACTGGATGTGAAGAATGCGTTTCTTCATGGAGATCTAGTGGAAGAGGTGTATATGGAGATACCACCTGGATGTAGCACAGGACAAACAGTGGGTAAGGTCTGCAGGCTGAAGAAGTCTCTGTATGGACTGAAGCAGTCCCCTCGAGCATGGTTTGACAGGTTCAGGAGAGCCATGATTGGTATGGGATACAGACAGATAAATGCCGACCATACTGTATTCTTCAGAAGTAGTGGAGGTCACATCACTATGCTGGCAGTGTATGTGGATGACATGATCATCACAGGAGATGATAAGAAGGAGATTGCTCAGCTCAAGGTAAGATTGAGCAAAGAATTCGAAGTGAAGGATCTGGGGCAGCTTCGATACTTTCTTAGGATAGAGATAGCTCATGGGCCTAAGGGGATTGTTCTCTCCCAGAGGAAGTATGCACTGGATCTTCTTGTAGAGACGGGGATGTTAGGGTGCAAGCCTGTTGCTACACCGATTGATCAGAGTTTCAGACTGAGTGCTGAGGTAGGAGAACCTATTGATCGCGAGAGATATCAGAGATTAGTGGGTATACTGATTTACCTGAGTCACACACGTCCAGACATCTCATTTGCGGTAAGCGTGGTGAGCCACTACATGCATGACCCGAGGAAGAACCATATGGATGCAGTATACCAGATACTAAGGTATCTGAAGGGTGCCCCTGGCAAAGGACTAAGATTCAGGAGGAGTGGCCACGTGAACATTGAGGGCTACTGTGACTCAGATTGGGCTAGCTGCGGAGATGATCGGAGGTCTACCTCGGGGTATTGCATATTTGTAGGAGGCAACTTAGTCTCCTGGAAAAGCAAGAAGCAATCTGTGGTGGCGAGATCAACAGCTGAAGCAGAATACAGAGCCATGGCCTTAGGAGTTGCGGAGAACATGCTGGTGGAGCTGAACCTTGACCAAGGGGCCAAGATGAGTTTGTGGTGCGACAACAAGTCAGCTATCAGCATCGCCAACAACCCAGTTCAACATGACAGGACTAAGCACATTGAGATTGATAGATTCTTCATCAAGGAGAAGCTGAACAGTGGGTTACTGGAGTTAGGCTATGTTCCAACTAAGGAGCAGGCTGCAGACTGCTTGACTAAAGGGCTTAGCTCAGTAGACCTAACTAGAGGATGTGACAAGATGGGCTTAATAGATATATTTCGCCCATCTTGAGGAGGAGTGTTGAGAATGTAATGCAATTAAAGAGTTTTAGGGGGCTTTTGTGTAAACGTGTGTGTAAGGCTATATAAGCCAACAATTCTATCAATGACAAGTAATCTTGAAGCCCTAATTTCTCAATAAGATACTATGCTGGACAGCAATCAGATTGCAAGTAGATATTGTGGCTTTAATTCCATGCTAGATTTGTCAATTTTTCAGCGGCATCTGATAGTAATTTGACTTTCAACCGAACCGATGTACCAATGGAGTAGGATGCTGTAAGATATGCAATATAGTTCTATTTTGAATACTTCCTATCATGTAACTTCACTGGTTAGGTGGTATATTTTACCCCCGAACATGCTGAGAAAATCTACGGATGTAGATATATGTGGTGACCTAATGCGGTTGAGGAGACGAGAAGATTGATGATCACACAATAAGCCTGCATATTTACTTGTCGAGAACCAAAATGTCACACATGAAAACAGACAAATGCACACACACAGACACCTGACACATATTCTTTATTTTTTAAGTTATAACATTTGGATGTAGTTTATATCATGCCTTTGAGATCAAGCCCATGTACAAATGTATTCATTCTTTCTCCTCTTTTAGAATAGGCTGAGACCGCACCAAACACTAAATTGGGTCTCTCTACTAGTCTGCTCCACTTTCGAGGTTTTTTCTAAATATTCTTTCTGGTTTGTAGTTTCCCTTTAGCAAAGAAATTTCACCAACGTATAGAGGATTGGTTTCAGGTTGACAGCCAGGCATCTTGTTTGGCTATTTCTTGGCTGATCTTTGTATACTTTGAGTAGTGCGAGTGATGAGCTCCATGTCAATAGAAGAAAGGTGGATGACCTTGGTGGTGATGACATTCTCATCGTAGATTCTCCCATGAAGGGTTAAAAATCTTAAGATAGTTGTATACTACTCGTATCATTAAATTCGATTTGCTTATTTTAAGGGAATAAATTTTCAAATTCATGCAAATATCATTTGTGTGAATACATAGGCTTGACAAGTTACTTGGAGGAGAGGCATCTATAATTTGTTTTATGGGGAATGTTTCAATTGCTTGAACATAACTAATGCTAGAGTGACCTGGTATTGCTTCTACGTGATTATCTATTTACTGTGTCATGGATACCATGTTTTAATTTGTGTAGGCGTAAATTACAGAATTACCCCCCCCACCCCCCCCCCCCCCCCCCCCCCCCCCCCCCCCCCCCCCCCCCCCCCCCCCCCTCCCCCCCCCCCCCCCCCCCCCCCCCCCCCCCCTACCAGCAGAAGGTCTATAAAAAATGACAAAAAGTCTCCCAGAGGTTTTAACACACTTTCTCCCCTCCATTCACATTTACCTCATTAATGGACAATAGTACTCTTCCCTGTTCTTAACTTAAGCCAAGAAACACAGGTAGTTTCTTCACTGGAAGGAAGAAGCAACTTGCTCTTTTGTTGTTCTTGTGAGCCTCAAACGCTCAGTCAAAAAATAATCCAACCTTTTCCCCCCTTATGTGAGACACAATTTGCCTAAAATATGGAAGTCTGTCTACTAGCCTTGAGTTTGTAAACCTAAGCCATGAGAAAAATGGGTATGCTCGGCGTAGTGAGGTGACATAATCCCCTCCACTCATTCAAATGGTTGCATATCCCCATGCACTCCTCAACCCATGTGAATGTGGTCCCCCATTGAATGAGTGGAGGGGATTGTGTCACAATCACTACCAAACACAAAATTTGTACTTGGTACCAAGCCATACTCATAATCTCTCTCTCTCTCTCTCTCTCTCTATATATATATATACTATATAATATAATATATATATATATATATATATATATATATTATATTATATATATTTATATATAGTTTTAGGCAGCTCTCTGGTTAAACTTAACCATTTAAGAAATGAGATTATGGAAATTTCAAATTTTCACGTAATTAATTCCCTAGTGAAGTCCCTATGCTACGTTACTCGGACACGGCGGTTTGACCGCCGTACCGGTGTCGATACGATCCGACACCGATCCGGGTACGAAATACGGGTCGGATACGGTGGTCGGCACTCGGATACGGTGAAGTTTGTGAACCAAAAAACCAAAACAATAGAGAAAGAAAAGATAAAATTACATACCAAAATACATCGAATTGGCAGATCAATTGCACAGACGAACAGCCATTAAAACATTTTGAGATCTAGGGTTTCAATAGTAAACCCTAGATCTGGAAATTGAAGGTGAATCTTCGAAATTGTTTGTAGTGATGATGGGGCTTTTGCACGCGAGGTCGAGACGAGTGCAATGGCTTAATTTCGCCGTCGCCGTTGATAATTCGCCGTCGCCGGTGCTTTCCCCTTTTCTTTTTCCTTTTTTCCCCTAAATATGAGGTGGGAAGGGGAGGGGATGAATACGTGACTGTGACCATCGGTGAGGGGGTGAATCGGTGAGTAATAATGACGTGGCTGAGCAATTAAGTTATTTTTTTTATCAAAGTGGCTGAGCAATTAATTAATGTCTTGGAAATGCCTCCATAACAGTTGTCTAACACTATTAATTTCTTTTGCTTGCAGGTAACGAAGATTGAAGAGTTAAAAAATGGAAGTTGAAAAGTTACAGAGCCTTTCCACATGCTGAATTGTTAATCAAACTTTTTTTCATGTAAATTTAGGCTTAAGTTGTTACAGATGTATAATTTTAGAAATTCTTGGATTTACAATAGATATTTGAAGCAATTAAGTGTATACAGGTTAGAGGAATAGAATTTAATTAGTTTTACTTCATTAAATAAATTAAACTATTATTGTTATATTAATATTCTTATTTTTACTTGATCAACTAATAACATTTTATATACATCATACATACACCTAAAAATAAATTAGTTGTATCGTCACTTCTTCATATAGTTCGAACGGTAATTTTATATTGTCACTTGTGAAGCCCATCCAAAAATTAAAACTTACAATTAGAAATTTTTATACTATGAAGTATTTCTTTTTGTTAAAAATTGAGTGAGTTTTACTTACAGAATAAGAATTTTACTAAAATCACTAAAAAAATCACATATTTCTAAGAGTTAATTATAAGTTTTTAACCATAGAGTATTTTAATAAGAATTGAGTGAGTTTTTAACCATAGAGGCTACCAAATCTACAATTCTGATCAGGTATCCAACAAATATTTTTATTGCCGTATCCCCGTACCCGTGTCGGAATTTAGGACGGTGTCCCCGTATCCAAAATTTTTAGAAATTTCGTATCGGACACTCGGATCCGCACCCGTATCGGATACTCGTACCCGAGTCCAGGTAACGTAGTCCCTATGTCAATCACTATCAAACTTGAATCGTTGCAGTTTCAGTGGCAAGGGGCCAAGGGCTTTGAGGGAAAATCGTAGATGAAATTTTCGGGTGGAATGATAAAGCACTTGAAAAAGAAGATGAAATGGGGGTACTTTTGCCATTAAGGCATGTTTGATAGCAAAATGTTCGGCGGCTGCGCGCGCGGCGGGCGGCCGCCAGCAAAGTGTTACTTTTGAAAACTCAGGGGCCAATTTTCTATCAATTTTCCTAACTTTAGGGGGACTTTCTTTAACTTGCCCTTCTTTTTATGTGTCCATTTTGCTCATCTCTTGATGTAGTGATTAGTGCATGAGGATTTCTTCATGACGAAAAATGGCATCTGCTGTGACAGTGACAAAATGCATATTAGTCCTATAAAGATTTTCACTGGCTAAGAACTACACCACTTATGACAGGAATTTGCATGGAGTGCAGGCCTTGTGATGTTAACCCTACGGGGTAACTTCTTTCTAAGAGATGAAATACAAAGAGGTGCACTGTCATGTATTTTGCAACATGACGAATCTTAAGCTGGGAAAGAAACAGAACTCGTTATCTTCTACTGTTCCCGCTAAGATGGATGAAGCACCCTCAGTCTGTGAAAACTCTAGTGACACACCTATCATCAATACAAGTCAAAAGGCTCAGTATAAAGCGTCGTACTCAAAAAATCTGACTATTCTTCCGAACAGTGATATAGATGGGCTTTTGGAGTGTCCTGTATATGCAGTAACTCAATGTTTCCACCTATACAACAGGTGCGCCATACATTTCACACTAAATGTTTGTTATGGGTGTAGAAGTTTTAGAAAGTGATAATCAACCATATTCATATTAGCTATTAAATATAACTATAATTAGAAGTCAGCATTGTTCGAGATTGGGATATGAATGCTATTTTGTTGGAGTTTATAAACATGGGGGGCACAAGTTTAACATGCAATTACACGTGTCACTTCCTTAGTGCCATCTGTTTATTTATCATTTCTACATCCATCATGTAATACTTTTTACCCGGTGACTTGCACTGCCCAGAATAACTTCATCCTTGGTTTTGCTTCTACTTCCATACATAATCATGCAGTACGGTGGCACATGATTCTCAGAACATCCACTGCCCAGAATACCTTGTCACTTGATTTATTTATTTCTAGCATAGTCATCCAGAAAGGTTGTATATAACAAGTTCAAAACATCAATATCTAATTCGTACTTTCCATTCATGACAATAAGGCATAGTGCTTCCATGCTTAATTAAATTACATATTAAAGCTCCAGTGTGATTTCTTCTAAACCTACTGAATACACGTAACTAATTAGTTGGTGGATGATACTTCATTTCATTATTTCATCTTAGTAACTGGAGCCACATCTTTTCTTAAAAAATACTTCTTAAGGGAATTAAACAGGGGATTGAAGTACTGATAACGAAATTATGAAACATTATTTATCTTGCTTTGACTAACCAAAGATGACCTTGTTTGTGCGGCTATTGAATTAATCTGCACTCTTTTCAAGTGAGTAAACCTTATCATAGGAAGCAAATTATGACTAATAAATTTAAATTTCAGTCTGGTTTAAGATTGTTCACATAAATTGGTTTCAAAATATTCCAGCTGCTTAATTGCTTGTGAGTTCTCTGAAAGCAAGTTGTCATGAACTATCACTCTATGCGAGAACATTTTTTTTTAGTAAATCACTTGTTTGGACTGCATCTGTTTTATTCATAGTAGATCTTACAATATCTGTTTTATGTGATTTTGCTGCAGTGTCCCAGTGGGCACTGTTAGATCTAAATCAAAACTTGAGATCTAAAACCATATAGCCATGATTAATTCAAAGAGATTAACAAGGATCTAAAAGAGCGGAAGCTTATACCTGAATCCATTGCTTGATCTTGATTTTGGGTGTTGGATCTTCTAACCTTAGGGTTCTCTCTAAAACCGAATTTCTCTAGCTAGATGGGGGTGTAGAGAATTAGAGAATGTAACCCTAGGTTAGGGACCATAACCCCTTATTTATAGATGTTGTACTTTTGTAATTTAGCCCCTCAATAAATTACAATTACAACCTGGTATCTGCACATATAACCCCATGACTTATTTAAATACCAAATTAACTCAACTTAATTGATCACTTTAGTGGGTTATCCTGAAAGATAGCAATACACATTGATTAATCATATGTGCCCACAAATAGATTTATTAGATTAAATCCAACAATCTCCCACTTGGGCACCATATGATTCCTTAAATTGTGTATAACCTTATGAGCTCAACAAATGCTATCACTGAATTGGTATTTCCGAACAATCTCGTCCATTGACTATATCAATATAGGATCAAAGCGGCCTTTGTCACATTTATCGTGACTCGACCCATCAATGGTCACATATACCAATACAATCAAATGACATAGATCAATCATGGATGTGCAGCATGAAAATTACATGCAATGTGATCAGTACATGTCTATTTTCAACTGGTCCTCCTTAGTGAGGTCAAAACCAAACATAATGTAACAGAGTGTCTTAACTGAAAACTTTATTCTGATCAGACAATACAAACAAACATAAAGCACCACAAATACAAACTCCCACTAAAACATAATATCCTCAAATAATACCACACCCATATGAGCAGTATGCTCATGAAAGACCTTAGGTGGTAATCCCTTAGTAAGAGGATCAGCTATCATGGAGTTTGTCCCAATGTGCTCTATGGATATCTGTCCACTCTGTACCCTTTCTTTCACAACCAGGAACTTAATGTCAATATGTTTTGACTTAGTTGAGCTCCTGTTGTTATTGGAATACATTACTGCAGATTTATTGTCACAATATAACCTTAGTGGTCTTTCAACATTTTCCAAAATGCGCAGTCCCGTGACAAAATTTCGCAGCCATATTCCCTGATTGGATGCCTCATAGCAAGCTACAAATTCTGCTGCCATAGTGGAGGAAGCTACTAGTGTTTGTTTGACACTTTTCCATGATATAGCTCCTCCTGCTAACATATAAATGTAGCCTGATGTAGACTTCCTGCTATCTTGGCATCCAGCAAAATCAGAGTCCGAATACCCAATGACCTCTAATTTCTCTGATTTTCTGTATGTGAGCATGTAATCTTTTGTTTTCTGAAGATACCTCATAACCCTTTTGACTGCTATCCAATGATCCATACCAGGGTTGCTTAAGTATCTGCCTAACATCCCAACAATGTACGCAATATCCGGACGCGTACATACCTGAGCATACATTAGACTTCCTACAGCCGAAGCATAAGGAATCTTCTGCATTTCCTGAATTTCAAGGTTACCTTTAGGGCACTGATTGAGACTAAACTTGTCTCCTTTAGCAACAGGGGTGTCACCTGGTCTGCAATCTTGCATGCCAAACCTTTTAAGTACCTTATCGATATAGCTCTTTTGTGATAATCCAAGAATACCCCGAGAGCGATCTCGATGTATCTGGATCCCTAATATAAAAGAGGCGTCCCCAAGATCTTTCATCTCAAAATTCTTTGATAGAAATCTCTTGGTTTCGTGCAACATGCCTATATCATTAGTGGCAAGCAAGATGTCATCCACATACAGAACCAGAAAAATATACTTACTCCCACTGAACTTGTGATATACACAGTCATCAACAATGTTCATCTCAAAACCGAACGAGATAACTATTTGTTGAAACTTATGATACCATTGACGAGGAGCTTGCTTGAGTCCATAGATGGATTTCCTTAATTTGCAAACCATATTCTTTGGGTCTCCTGACACAAAGTTTTCTGGTTGCACCATATAAATCATCTCATCAATGTCTCCATTGAGAAATGCAGTCTTAACATCCATCTGATGTAACTCAAGATCATAATGAGCAACAAGTGCCATGATTATTCTGAAAGAGTCTTTCGATGAAACCGGAGAGAAAGTCTCTGTATAATCAATGCCTTCCTTTTGAGTATAGCCTTTAGCCACAAGACGCGCCTTATACCTCTCCACATTACCGTTTGCATCCCGCTTGGTTTTAAAAATCCATTTACAACCAATTGGTTTTGCACCTTCTGGCAATGGGACAAGTTCCCAAACCTTATTGTCTTGCATAGACTTATACTCTTCATTCATGGCATCAATCCACTGTTGAGAGTTAGAACTTTTCATGGCCTGAGAGAAGTTGATTGGATCATCTTCTAACATTCCACTACTTTCCTCATGTTCTTGGAGAAATACAATATAATCATCCGGAATAGCATTTCTCCTTTCTCTCGTGGATCTCCTTAATGGCACTGGTTCTTGAGGTTGTTGAGTTTGTTCTTCTGGAACAGGGAGTTGTTCAACATTATCATCTTGAGGTTCCGGATTTACTTCTTGAGCAACAACAGGTATAGGAACCTGAATATTGTCAAAAGTAACTGTATGGATTGGATCTGAAGCCAATTCCTCCTCAAAACTAATGTCTCTAACCTTATTTCTCCCCCCAAACTCAACATCCTCAAAGAATGTTGCTGTTCCCGTCTCAAAAATATTCCTTATAGTGGGATCATAAAACTTATAGCCCCTAGAGCGATCAGGGTACCCAATAAAGTAGCTGCTAACTGTTTTGGAGTCCAATTTCTTTTCATTTGGCCTATAAGGCCTTGCCTCAGCTGGACATCCCCAAATATGTAAATGCTTTAAACTGGGCTTTCGACCAGTCCAAAGCTCATAAGGTGTTTTAGCAACTGCTTTACTTGGTACTCTATTCAGAATGTAAGCTGCTGTCTTAAGTGCTTCTCCCCAGAGTGACTCTGGTAAAGAAGAATGAGCAATCATACTTCTTACCATATCCTTAAGAGTCCTGTTTCGTCTTTCAGCTACACCATTCATGCTAGGTGAACCCGGCATAGTGTACTGTGGGACGATACCGCATTCCTCTAGGTATCTAGCAAATGGTCCTGGACGTTGTTCACCTGAACCATCATATCTACCGTAGTACTCACCACCACGATCAGATCTGACGGTTTTAATTCTTCTGTTGAGTTGATTCTCAACTTCAGCTTTATAGGCTTTGAACATGTCCAGAGACTCAGATTTTTCATGAATAAGATATAGGTGCCCATAACGTGAGTAATCGTCTATGAATGATATAAAATATTGTTGACCATTCCAGGATTCCGTAGGGAATGGCCCACAAATATCCGTATGTATCAATTCTAAGACATCCGAAGATCTGTTGGCACCTAATCTCTTCACTTTGGTCTGTTTTCCCTTGATACATTCAACACATACGTCGAAGTCCGAAAAATCAAGGGAATCCAAAATGCCATCAGACACAAGACGCTCAACTCTACCTTTTGAGATATGACCTAAGCGCTTATGCCATAATGTCGCCGAATTTTCCTTATTTAATTTACGCTTAGTACCACGTGATTCCACATGCAAGGATTCATTGTAAGAAGCAATTGTATCAAGCAAATATAGGTTGTCATAAATACTCAAGTAACCGGTTCCCACAACATTTGAATTAAAAGATAAACTGAATTGACTGTTTCCAAATGAACAAGAATAACCTGATTTGTCCAATACAGAAACAGAAACCAAATTCCGTCTAAAAGACGGTACTACAAAAGTATCTTTTAAATCCAAATAATAACCAGTTCCTAACAACAACCTAAAGTGCCCAATTGCTTCCACATCTACCGATTGTCCGTCGCCCACAAAGATGTGTCTTTCAACATCACTTGGCTTTCGGTAGCTCAGGCAACCCTGCATAGAAACACTTATGTGAGTAGTAGCACCAGAGTCTAACCACCAAGTGTTTCTAGGTACTGAAGCTAAATTAACCTCAGAACAGACCAAAGCAAGGAACGTACCCTTATTATCACGCCAGGCGTGATATTTTGTACAGTCCTTCTTTACATGTCCAGGCTTCTTACAGAAGAAACAACCCTGATTATCCTTATGTTGTTTCTTCTCAACTGGACCCTTAGCAGCTTCCTTATCATTCTTCCTTTTCTTGCCCTTATCCTTAGAGGCATAGGCCAAATGAGCACTTTCTGTCTTATCTTGCTTCAACCTGTCTTCTTCTTGCACACAGTATGAAATGAGCTCATTTAGAGTCCATTTCTCCTTTTGACAGTTATAACTGACCTTAAATTGGTTAAACTGTGCAGGAAGAGACAACAAAACCAGATGCACTAATAACTCGTCACAAAGATCGAGTTTAAGTGCCTTAAGCTTTGAAGCAATATGAGACATTTCCATAATGTACTCCCTGATATTTCCTTTGCCCTTATACTTCATTGAAATCAAGCGAGCTAAAAGCGTGCTTGTTTCTACCTTATCGTTTTTCGCAAAACGCTTCTCAATTTCGGCAAGGAAATCTTTAGCCTTAGTAATCCCTTCGGATTCTATGCCCCTGAAGGCTTCCGGAACGCCGCGCTTAATGATCATAAGACTCATGCGATTTGAACGCTCCCACTTCTCATGCTCCTTCTTTGCATCAGGAGTGCTATCCGCATTGAGAGGTTGGGGTTGTTCAGTTCTTAATGCATAGTCAAGATCCATGCAGCCAAGAACAATTAATATGTTCTCTTTCCAAACCTTGAAGTTTGTCCCATTTAGCATGGGAATTGAGTTGATGTTAGCAGAAATTGTTGCAGCAGATGCATTAGCTGAAATAAAACAAAAATGCTCACATCAATAACCATAATCAATAAAATTCAAATAATGACAATCCCCATCCAAGATACCGGCACAACATTAATATCAAGTCTTTGGACAGTAATATTAACTTGTAAGTGATACCTTGTTGCAATGATCAAACATTGACAATAACTCATGTCAAATAATGAAACTATCTTTGGATCGATTCATTATTCACATGTAAACCTTATAATTGTCACACGCTTATCATCGCAGATGTGTATACAGTCTAAATAAATATTAACCTTCCTTTGGGCCGATTAAATATTTACACGAAAGCATACACACAAACATCTCACATTCCTCATGAACAATCTACACAAGAGAGGTTACTTTGGCAACTTCTTGTTTCAATTAATCAATTGGAGTGAGAGACAACCTTAATACCTTAGTGTCATAATATTTGAATTAAATAATTGATTAAAAACCAAATTAGATTTAAATTAAAAAGTTTTAATTTAAATCAACTGAATTTCCAAAAACTTAATTGGGGTCTCACAACTTAATTAGGGCCCATAACTTAATTGAATAAATTAAGTATACCAAAGTGGACCCATGAAAAGCCGAGGCTTAACCATAATGAACACGAAGTTCCCTTAACTTCGAACGCGAGGTTCGACTGTATTGAGTACGAGACTCACTTAAGCACGAACGTGAGGTTCGTCTGAAGCTCGAACGCGAGGCTCGACCGAAGATAAAAGAACGCGAGGTTCAACTTGGGAACGAACGCGAGGTTCGTTTAAAAATGAACACGAGGTTCGTCTGAAGTTCGAACGCGAAGTTCGTCTGAAGTACGAACGCGAGGTTCGTCTGAAGTACGAACGCGAGGTTCGTCTGAAGTACGAACGCGAGGTTCGTCTGAAGTACGAACGCGAGGTTCGTCTGAAGTACGAACGCGAGGTTCGTCTGAAGTACGAACGCGAGGTTCGTCTGAAGTACGAACGCGAGGTTCGTCTGAAGTACGAACGCGAGGTTCGTCTGAAGTACGAACGCGAGGTTCGTCTGAAGTTCGAACGCGAGGTTCGTCTGAAGTACGAACGCGAGGTTCGTCTGAAGTACGAACGCGAGGTTCGTCTGAAGTACGAACGCGAGGTTCGTCTGAAGAACGAACGCGAGGTTCGTTAAAAATTGAGCTTGACGCTCACCTGAGTTGAACGCGAGGTTCACCTTAGAACGAACGCGAGGTTCGTTGAAATTGAGCTTGACGCTCACCTTAGTTGAACGCGAGGTTCACCTTAGAACGAACGCGAGGTTCGTTGAAATTGAGCTTGACGCTCACCTTAGTTGAACGCGAGGTTCACCTTAGAACGAACGCAAGGTTCGTTGAGCGCGAAGCTCGGTTAAAATTGAACGAACGCGAGGTTCGTTTGAGGTAACCACCTCCTTAATTTTCGCCATGAACCCTTAGGGTTTCAAACTGAAACCGCCGCCGTCAAACCAAAAAATCTTTGATTTTTATTTTCAAAACAGATCCAGAATTGGAAAAAATTGAAGGAAAAATCAAAGAAAAATCCAAAAAATTCCAAAAAGTTACTGTTCACCGGCGATTTTTCAGTTACTGCTCATCCGAAAAACTTTTCGTTACTGTTCATCCGAACAAAAATTTTTACTGTTCATCCGAACCCAAAAAATATGAATCTTTAACCAGAGATTTAAGATCAAAAACCCAATAGAACTTAAATCCCTAAGAATTAATCAAGGTGGCTCTGATACCACTTGTTAGATCTAAATCAAAACTTGAGATCTAAAACCATATAGCCATGATTAATTCAAAGAGATTAACAATAATCAAAAGAGCGGAAGCTTATACCTGAATCCATGGATGAAATCTTGCTTGAGATGGGTTTTGATCTTCTAACCTTAGGGTTTCTCTAAATCCGAATTTCTCTAGCTAGATGGGGGTGTAGAGAATTAGAGAATGTAATCCTAGGTTAGGGACCATAACCCCTTATTTATAGATGTTGTACTTTTGTAATTTAGCCCCTCAATAAATTACAATTACAACCTGGTATCTGCACATATAACCCCATGACTTATTTAAATACCAAATTAACCCAACTTAATTGATCACTTTAGTGGGTTATCCTGAAAGATAGCAATACACATTGATTAATCATATGTGCCCACAAATAGATTTATTAGATTAAATCCAACAGGCACACCCTGTGTTCTGCCTGCAAGAACAGAGTTAAAAACAAATGTCCAATTTGCCGAAAGGAAATCGGTAATATAAGATGTCTGGCACTTGAAAAGCTTGCAGTTTCACTCCACTTGCCCTGTTCATACCAGTACCTTGGTTGTGAGGAGATATTCCCTTACTATACTAGGCTGCAGCATGAAGAACAATGTATTTACAGGCCATATGAATGTCCTCATCCTGGTTCAGATTGCCCCTTGACTGGGGATATCCAGTCCCTTTTGTCTCATCTAAGGGAGAACCATAAGGTGGATCTTCAGAATGGTTGCACCTTTAATCACCGATATGTGAAGCAAAACCCATGCTCAGTTGATAATGTTTCATGGACGCTAACAGTAAGCTCATTTTCTTCCCTTTGGTTGATTTATTGTAAAAAGATCTGTCTCATACGTGTACTGAGAGCTTTTCAAAATCAAAGTTTTAATGCACAAGTCACTTTTAATTGGTTTCTTATAAACCTTAGAGACAATGGTCTTCATTCTGTTAAGACTACGACTTAAAGAGAGAGCATCTTGTTCTCAGATTGATCATCAAATATGAGTAATTGATTAATCCGTAAATCAAATATTTCAGCTCCAATTCGTATGTTTTTTTTTTGAATTAGCAAGATTATTTTTCCTTCAACCTACTATCTGACTATTTAAGACTTAGAAATCACATTTTCATTTTTTTAAATTATTTTATGTGACTATATGTTTGTGTTGTGAATTTTAAGTTTCTTGGTCAAAATCAGGACATGATGGTGATAAGAATGCATACCCTTGACCCATCCCGATGGCCGAAAGTTTACCACATTTAGTAGCTTCTCTACTACTTGCTCTTGCCTTGCCAGGATTGAGTCATTCTGTTACAAAACTAGTAGTAAATTTTTGGAACAATTACCAGTCATTTTTTTAACGCCTTGAACGAAGACCATATGTCAAACTTATTTCAACATTGGATATACTTCCCTTTAATTTGGTTTTCCTCTGAGAACTGATTAGAATTTTATTTGCCAGCTTTTCAACTGCTTCGGTCAGTACTTTTGTCTGCACTTGGAAGCATTTTTGTTAGGATCTGAACCAGTGTACATGGCTTTCCTCCGTTTCATGGGTGAAGAATCTGAAGCAAGAAAGTTTGGGTACTGCTTGGAGGTTGGAGGTAATGGGCGAAAGATGATGTGGCAGGGGGTCCCCCGCAGCATCCGGACCCACCACAGGATGACGTGGCAGGGGGTCAGTACTAGTTTAGGGTTCTGATTCTTGGATGCATTTTTGTTAACCTCCTGGTCATCGGTGTTGTTAATGCGAAGGTATTGAAGAAATAGCGTCCATACTACTGTCTTGTGGAATTGTAACTTTACTGGGTTAAAGTAATGCAAAAAAGAGCATATTCTGGTATCCTTAACTTCGTGTATTTGTTCTCCTCGACAGGCTTCAACTAAAAAAGGGTGGCAGTAAGTATGTGACGTTATCCTCTCCGGAAGCTTTGTTTTGATCCGTGCTTTGTGCTATTTGCCTACATATGCTCTCTAAAATCTAATTACCAAATCCCATTGTATTTTGTAGCAGAGAAAATAGAGATGTTAATGAAGAACGCTCGTGTGTGTGTGTGCAGTGGCGGAGCCAGGATTTTAATCCTATGGTGTCCTATAGATACATCGGTAATGGTGGAAAATGCATCTCTCTCAACATAAGCCACCAAACTATCATTAAGCTGAAAAATTCGAACCCGTGCGCATGCTGTGTTCCTTGCGAGATTCGAACCCGCGCGCATGCTGGGTTCCTTGAGACCCTTTTCCGCTAAACCATCTATACTTTTGTTATTTTTATATGTGCTCTCTGGTAGATATTCAGTTTTTACTGGTGTCCTAGGAACCCAGAGGCACCCATTCAGCTCCGCCCCTGTGTGTGTCTTAAATCATCAGCTGAATTCGTGCAAAGAAAAAAAAAATAACGAACATTTTGGCTAAACTATCAGATTGGTGTCTTTTATATACTCAATCTACCACTTTGATATTTTTTCTAGCTCCAGTGACGTTTTGGCGTTTTTGGAGCCAAAAGTGCAATTAGGCCTAAAACTTCGGGCCAATGGATAAAAGCCGCCAAAAACCTCACGTGATGCTATTAGTGCTGTATTATTCATGAGAAAAACGTTCGAAGATTATTTGGCATAATGGTGTAAGGATAAGAACTATGTTCAAGCTTAAGTAAGGATGTTGAGTCCATTACAAGTAAGTAGATTTTAGGATAAAGAAGGAGAGGATATGAAATTACTATAAAAAATAGTGAAAAAAAAAGCTTGAAAGGTTAAAAATCGCTAGATTAGAAGAAAAAAGGTTCCATAGCTTTTTTCACCGGCGATGAAGTTTTGGGTCTAATTGCATATTCGGCTCAGAAAAAATAACAGAACTTAGCCAACTGGTAAGAGGGGGATGCAAAAAAAATAACAATCCTGTAATTTAGTCCACATTTATTTATTTCCAAAATTTCTTTATTTTTCAAACTGATAAAAAGACAAAAATATCTTCAGAATATTCTCAAACTCCGGCCGCTGTCCCTTTTTAGCCGAAGAAGCGCCGATGACTCTGGATCCTATCAACCCTCCCGCTCACTCCCCTCTCCTTCGGTTCTCCCTGGAAAAAAAAAACCCTAAATTGTACAAATCTCCAAGCTCACACCTTTTTTTAAAATCAACTTAAGCTCATGGATCGTCTCGCTGCTCCGGCTCGCCTAATGATCGTCTCCGACCTCGACAACACAATGGTAACGTCTACTAGTTCAAACCCTAGCTTCTAAAACTGATAGATTCTTTTTCTTTTAATTAGGTTGATCATGATGATCCTAATAACCTCTCGCTGCTTCGATTCGATGCGCTGTGGGAATCAAGCTACCGCCATGACTCTCTCCTTGTGTTCTCGACTGGGAGATCGCCGGCGATGTACAAGGAGCTGAGGAAAGAGAAGCCCTTGCTGACCCCCGATATCACGATCATGTCGGTTGGCACCGAGATCGCTTATGGTGAGACGATGGTTGTTGATGAGGAGTGGGAGCGGTTTCTTGATCAGAAATGGGATCGAGACGTTGTCATTGAGGAGACGTCCAAGTTTCCCGAGCTCTTGTTTCAGGTAGTATACCTGAACTCCAAAAGAAAATGTTATTTATTTATTTTATTTTAAAGATATTGATCACCCGAATCTCATCTATTTCGAAAGATAGAAACAAAAGAACTTGATCTCATTATTTATCCCCAGATAGTCTCTGTAGTTTAAACCTGTGTGTTTAACTCCTAAAGAAACTAACGGCATTTGATTTAAGTTTCTGTTTTCTAAACTATATGACCATTATGCAGACAATGGCTCCTTCCAGACCCATTAAAATTTGCACACTGAACATAAATTTTGCACATAAGAGCATATAACATAGAGTGAGTTTTGAATGGGTTTTATGAGGAGTCAGTGCCTTCATGACTGTTAAAAGGAATTGGAGAGCAGAAGACATGGTTATAATAGGAAAATAGAAAGATTAACAGTTGTTACTATCATTCAGATTGACTGAACATATATAATGGACTAATGTGGGGGTAAGTAATGGGTTTTGAGGGGTTTATTCTGTAATATCAAATTTTGAGGGACTTCTTTCGACATAGATGGGATTTGTAGACCAACGTCTCAAATCCTTCTTTTTAAACTTTTTTTAGCGAATTAGAGATGTTTGTTTATTAATATGACTGTAGTCAGCAACAGAGCAGCGGCCTCATAAGGTTAGCTTCTTCATAGAGAAAAGAAAAGCTGAAGGAGTGATACAGTCCCTCTATGAACGTCTCGGGAAACAAGGGGTGAGATTGATCTGTACAAACTTACAATTTTTGGAAAGAAATTGGGTTGTTTGAAAATGTGATTTTGCGTCTTGTTCAGTTGGATGTGAAAATAATTTATAGCAGCGGAACAGCCATTGATGTACTTCCACAAGGTGCAGGCAAGGGTCAAGCTCTAGCCTATTTGCTTAAGAGGTTTAAATCGGATGGAAAGACTCCTGTGAATACTCTCGTTTGTGGTGATTCTGGCAATGATGCTGAGCTGTTCATTGTTCCTGATGTCCACGGCGTGATAGTGAGTTTAATCTGCTAGCATTGAAGAGCTTCGGTTGTTTGTTAGATCGCTTTTGTATGACTTATGTTTGTGAATTTGTAGGTTAGCAATGCCCAAGAGGAGTTATTGCAATGGTACAAGGAAATTGGCAAGAATAATCTGAAGATAATTCATGCAACTGAAAGATGTGCAGCAGGTATAATTGAAGGTATAGGGCATTTCAAGCTGGGTCCTAATATGTCTCCTAGAGATGTTGTGGATTTATCTACTTTCAAGCTAGAGACATTCAATCCTGGGCATGAGGTCGTCATGTTCTACTTGTTGTATGAGAGATGGCGTCGAGCTGAGCTAGAAAACTCTAAATTGATCATTGAGAATATGAAAAGGATAACAGTGAGTTACATTTTTCTTGTTGTATTTCAATATAAATATGTTATTCTTGGTTTTACTATTAAGAAGATGGTATATGATGCCACATTTTAGAAACTTGCATATTCAACTGATGCAGAGGTCCCAAAGCAAGTTCACTTAAAAAACATAGTTCCCTAAGTGACAACTTTTATTTCATAAAACTTTGTTTGTGCTTGAAAACAACAAGAATCTCAGATGAAACATGATGATATAGATGAATTAAATAGACATCTTGTCCTGAACTTATGTATTTTCATGCAATATCAACTAATAAATTGTTGTTGTTGTAGTATCACAGTGGAATTATTGTCCATCCTTCTGGAGTTGAGTGTCGTCTTCATGAGTGTATCGATACATTTGCACATTATTATGGTGATAGAAAAGGAAGTCAGTTTCAAGTTTGGGTGGACAGAGTATCTTCTTCTCAGATTGGTTCAGATACTTGGCTAGTGAAATTTGATAAATGGGAGCAGTCAGGTTAGTTACACAACTTGCTCCCTTTGTCAATTATTTATCATGCTCTCACACATAAGTGCATGTGGTTTTTTCATTGTTATTCTTCTCGCATATGCAAAAAGTCCATCTTGCCTCTTTAAACAGTAGTGTTATTGTGGATACTAGCAAAAGATGCTTTAGAATTTCATGATCTAAAATTAGTGGGAGTAATATGGAAATATATGAAAGGTAACTGTAGCTGTTACAAGAACTGAGTTTATGATTCACATTGATGCCATGAAATAACTGATACTAATAATACCAGTTAATGTGAATAATTCATCGTGTGTTCGTGGTGGTTAGATTATGGAGTCATGGTGACGGTTGCGGACAATCTAGTCTGTAGAGTTAAAACAGGATATTTGAAATGGGGAAGTGATTTTGGAGTACCATATGATCATGAATAACCATAAAGTTGAACAAAAATTCTAGAAGGAGATTGATTGTAATACCAACCATGTTTTGTAAATCAGAGTGTTGAGTAATTAAACATGTCCGAAAAAATGCATGCTACTGAGATTAGAATATTGAGACTGGCTATTTCTTAAAGAAAGGATGGAATTATTTAATTCTTAACAAGTTAAAGGTAGCTTCAGCTAAGGATAAGACAAGGAAGATTTGGTTTTTAGATAGTTTTCTCATGTGTAACATGGGATTATTTTGTGGAAGTAGGAGAGATAAGTTCATGCTCAAAGGAGTGACAAGGACTCGCATCAAAACAATTGAATTCGGATAGGGGTTGCGAAAAGGGGGAAAAATGATATATCGTCCACTTATTTGATAAGCTTGCTCTTCAGAAAGAGAAATGCAGAAGAAGGATTCACAAAGCTTAACCCCAAAATGTTGATGCAAAGATTACATGAACCTAGTTGCCCATTCAGGCTTAAACTAACAGTGAGAGCAAGCTGAAGAGTGATGATGACACTGAGGTAGGCCTACAGGTGGTAAAAAAACCTTCACATTTTACCCGAATTGAGAAGCTCCACAATTGTTTGTATTCAAATTCTCTATTCTTGCCAAAGATAATAATAGTAATAGTTCTTGCTTCCTACTCAAGTGGACAATCTTTTTCTTCCCAGATAGATATAGTATTGTATTATTATTATTAGTTGTGTGTGTATTTTCATTTAGCATTGCGCTTCCAGCTTACTAATCCATGCTGTCCAAATCTTGGCAGATGAAGGGCCTCAGAGTTGTATTGTGACCGCGCTATTACACTCGAAGGTAAACACTGATTCAAAGTCCGTTGCTTATTCTCGTAAAAATTGTTTTCTTATTCTATGTAGAATTGCTTTCGCAGCCTGAAACTCCAGAAGGATTTGCGTTGGTGCACGCCCATCAAACGTGGATGGACGGATTTGCAGCAAGGGATAAAAGTTCATGTATTTTCTGAGTTTTGATACGAAACCAGTCTGTAAATCAACAGAAAACTCAGCGGAAAAAAAGGAAATAAGTGTATAATTTCTTCTTTTTGCTGAGGACTCTATGTAAGTTGTTTACACTTCAATGGATAGAACTTAGTTTGAAGTTCAATCAGTGGAGAGATTTATCCTTTGGGAATTTTGGATCCTGTAAAATTTTAGATATAAACTTATTTTCTTTCTCTACATCCCATCATTTACAAATCTGATCGTAAAAGTATCATCAGTCTCTTTTAACAAAACAAATAGATAAATAGAAGTTTACTCGCATCTTCTTTGATTGCAGTTGTGTTTTCTCAGTTGGCTCCTTTTATAGATACACCCTTTCCTTTTATGGAACTTTTAGATACACCCTTTTACTGTAGGATTAATTATTTATCATTTCAAAACTTTGTTATAGGCATTTAGATATCATGAGTTATTTGTATATGCCCGTAGGACTGCATTTTTAACACAAATCCGTAGGGATATCTCATCAATACTAGGTTTAAAGGAGAATGCCTATTAAAATTACAAATTATAATAAACTGAAAGTAGATGCCACAAATAAAAGCAGAGTCCCTAGTACATATGAAGATGAAATGATGAATGCATTTGCAAATCCCACCTATTGAAACTTGAATGATATTAGCCCATCAGGGTGATCTGTATAGTTGAGAGGTTTTAATATGACTTCCACGGACCTGTGTTCGATTTCGGACTAGGTTATCCAAAAAAAAGAAAAGAAAGAAAGAAAAACTTGATCGGCATTAGTTAGTGGAATAACTTTATTCTCTTACCTTTAAGAAAGCAAATAAATTGGCTTTTATTATTAGCTTCTGAAATAGTTTTGTATTGGTGTATGACGACCATATTGGAGCAAATCAATTCTTTGTTACTATAAACTCAAAATTTTGAATTTTTTATAATAACTTTGTGTTAACTATTGTTATTGTTCATGTCTTACAGTAGGGGGTGTTCTAATCATAATTTAATTACTTACATTAGATTGACAAAAGATAGAATATTCTGGGAATATTTCTTAACAGAATTAGGCGGGGGTAAACTTTTTTCCATATATTGACGATTTGAGAGAGAGTTTTGCAAATAGTGAGATTTGAGAGGTAAATTTACAAATATTGATGATTTAAGGGTTATGTACACAAACGACCCTTTAACTTTATTCAGATATTTGCTTAGATTCCTAGCAGATATCTGCAGACATAGAATTCACTTTATTATTAAAGTTATTCAGATAGCAGCCATAGAATTCACTTTATTAAAGTTATTCAGATATTTGCTTAGATTCCTAGCAGAGATATCTGCAGCAGCCAGTTTGCCATGAGTCATGACATTTTGTATGATCCATCCAGCCATTCAAATTTGCATATGTCATTTATCATATACGAGTGCTCGATAGTTTATGAGATTGTCGGTAATATCAACTGAAAAGAACATTATGAGTGTTTTTAGAGGTGCTTACCCGTGAATGTTGGTAATAGCAACTGAAACGAGCATTACGGTATTTTTAGGAATTTTTTTTAAATAGACTGATTTTGCTAAATATTTAGCAAAATCGATCTCTTTTTGACCAACAGGCCAAAAAGAGGTCGATTTTAAAAAACACATCCCATAAAATATACGGGATTACTAGTCGGAGCTATTAGTCCCGTATGTTTTCAGTGTGCTAATCACAGAGTAATGTTCTCAGAAAACATACGGGACTACTAGTCCCGTATGTTTTCCGGGAGATTAGTGCCCTTGAAAACATACGGGACTACTAGTCCCCTATGTTTTCAGCTGGGTGTTTTTTAAAATCGACATCTTTTTGGCTTGTTGGCCAAAAAGAGGTCGATTTTGCTAAATATTTAGCAAAATGATCGATTTTGCTAAATATTTAGCAAAATCGATCTATTTCAAAAAAAAAAAAATCCTATTTTTAGAGGTGCTTGCCTGTGGATGGAGAGGTTCCAGATTCGTGACAGTGCACAACATACTTAGACGAATTTTCTTCCATATTCTTCGCAGGACAAATGGGGAAAATCTTTGTAACTAAAGTACCAGATGCTATAGATCTTTTATAACTAGCTATTTCATAATCCTTCTTAGAATGCATAGGCATACAAGTTGTCAAAACTGATGCATGTCCACGGAATAACTAAAAAGGAATTTACTATTAAATCATGACATATTGCAATATTAGATTTTGTGTCAATTTAATTTAAGTCACTTGCTATCAACCACGATACGAGAACAGCAAATGGATAACCTTTTGGCTTTTAGAGAATGGAAGCATGCGACATCTAAGTTAACCATTTAACTGTGTATACATCCTACAAGGCAAAAAAGATATTAACTACCAAGTGTGTTCAGCCTCCAGTAACTTCAATCCGACATGAATGATAAACTCCTTTCCTTTTTTAATCATTGTTAGAATATAAAAATATAACCCTCAACTCGCACCATAACTTCAGGGTTTTTACGCAATTGTTAGAGGGATTTTAAGATGGTATCAGAACAACTCAGGTTGAAATCCCACTAGCCATGAATTTAAAGTGGGTTTTCTAAAATTTCACCCCTCTATGTGAGTCCAGGATCCGGCCCATAAAAATGGGCACTCAACCTGTAGGGGCATGTTAGAATATAATAATATGACCCCCAACCCTCATCACATCTTCAGAGTTATGGTGTAATGGTTAGGGACTTTAAGACATGCTCCTGACTGATAAGATCACATGGTCTTTTAACCAATCATTCCTCACACCATGTGCTACTTTTGTTGTGCCTCTCTAAACATTGGTGTTATTGTGGAGATCGTTATTGTTGATGTTAATAAAATATGGAAAAAGGTTTGTAATGTCATGATCTAGATAAAATTTGTAGGACTAATAAGGAACAAATTTTGAAACATGACTTCAGCTTTTGAGATAGCTGAGAGCGACAATATACCTTATTGTGAATAATTCATCGTGGATTCACTTAGTAAAATGTTGAGCAAGTAACATGCCCCAAAACGTGAACGCTACTGAGATCAAATTTTGAGGTGGGCAAGTCAACATATATTTGCTTAGAAGATAGGATTAATTAATTAGTAGAATTTTAAACATTCACGAAAGTAGGTTGAAGCACCATAAACGTGTATCTTGCAAATAAATTAAAGCATGGTTAAATTATCTAGACAAGGGAAAACTTCAAAATAGTTTAATAATGAAAATACAAAATTAATATCATAATTACTTGAATTTTAACATTCATGAAAGTAAATTCAAACACCATCAACGTGTATCGTTCAAAAATTTAGACATAGTTAAATTATCTAGATAAGGATTTTTTTTTTAATATAGTTTAACGATTGAAAAACAAAATTAAAATTGCAAATAAACAAATTATGATGAAGATTGAAAAACAAAACTGAAAGGGCCCAACCGGGTTCGAACCGGTGACCTATTGATCTGCAGTCAATTGCTCTACCACTGAGCTATGGACCCAGTTGACAAGATTTTGTACTCTAATAAAATAATCCATGATATAATAAGCTAATTGGCAAAATGACCACAATACGTATTCGTTGAAGATTGGATTCTCTAATTTCTAAATATCATGATATGGCTCTAAAAAAGAGTTCCACGGTTTCACCTTCTCCTCTTTTCTCTATTAAGTTACTCATTGGATTTACAAATTTTATGGCATCGCATCGGATAATAGATTATATTCATACAAGACTATATTAGCGTTTTAATTAAGAGAACACAACTTATTATGTCTAAATGATCTGAATGAAAACTCTTTATTTTGCCATCCGATATGCCACGCGCGAATTTGGAGCTTCTTCTTTGTATTGCTTCCTTGAAAATTGTTCTGTTATAACTGCCATCAGTATGTAACTGCAACTGCACAAGTAAAGGTCCACTACTCCACTCAGCCCAATTAGGTGCTAACCATTAGGCCCACAATTGAGGTCCATAATGGCCTTCAATCCAGTGGGGCTGACAGATGCTAGGGAGGTTCATTTCGATGAGGGCTGGTCATTTGGATTTCTATTAAGGGCCTGACGGGTGGGCTTAATGGCTTGGTGGCCCTTTGTTTTGGTTGTCTGGGTCGAAATAATATCATAGTAAAGCTAGCATCCAGCGACACTTTTTTTTATTTTTTTTGCTGGCGGCATAAATGAAATGACAACCGAAACGATTGTTGAGCTGGTTGATGACGTGGAGTACCCGATCGCACCGTGTCAATTTCTTCACGATAAAATCTTTTTGGTTCAATTTTTGCCCCAGGCCCGACGAGGGAAGAAGGTCAATATATTATATATTCACTATCTATCTGCATTGCAAGGTAATATAGAGAACTTTGGTTTTTAACTGACACCATACATTTGAAAAGTTAAGACTTGACCAGCTTAGTACAAAACGAAGGATAAATATCTTTACGATATAATGAAAGTGATAATAAATCAATTTACCATCACATGGTTAAAACTACCTGCGATCTTTTCAGCAATATTGCGTTCAACTTTGTTGACAAAATCCTAATGGACAGGGATCCTCTCCGCTACGGAAATGTAGTGGATTGACTATTATGTTATCACAACCATTGATTATCTAGTGGATAATTATGAGTTTTATTTAACTGCGGATTAGTAATTAGTACAACACACGAGGGTACGATGAGTATTAAATTTAGAATGAATCAAACGGTTGTGATTAAAAATAGTCGTGCCTCCACTATTTGTTTTTTGGGTAGCGGGGAGTATCCAAACCCGATCATGATATATTTACCCCGCACTTAAAAAATGGAACCCTATATTGTCAAAAGATTTTGTAAAATATATCTTACATAATTTCCATCAATGTAGATATATATATATCTATTTTGCCCATAATGAAAAAAAATTATAATCTTCACCAAATGATCAAAACAAAATTACTTTGCATCTTCTCACGCATTTTATTTGTGAATTGTGATCTTTTACTTTCCCGCCTATGCGCGCTTTTATTCACTGAACACTCTTAAAATCCCTTCTCTCTCCTCGCGCACCCCTTTTCCCCTCTCTGATCCATTCCGTGCCCTTAAAAAAAACCCAAAAAAATAAAAACCTCTCTTTCTTTCCCCCAAAGTCATTTCTTTCTATTCTCGAATTAGGGTTAGGGTTTCTCCTCTCTCTCTCTCTCAACATGGCGGATGCTTTCGATGACGAGAACGAGAACGAGCAGACTTATACGATGAACGAATACATGGAGAAACTCGAGGCGGAGGAGCTGGTAACGGTCTCTTCTATCCAAGTTTTGTTCTTTAGTTTATGGATCGTTGACTTTGGGTACTTTGATTTGAAACCCTAGGAGGCTGATTTGGTACTTGGAGGGGACGAGGGCAAGGAGTGCACTTACCCTAACGGGTACATGAAGAGGCAGGCGATCTTTTCTTGCCTAACTTGTGTTCCCAATGGCAGCGCTGGGGTTTGCACTGCTTGTAGCCTCGTATGCCATGATGGCCACGAGGTAATCTGTAATCTTCGTTTGCTTTGTTTTGGTTTGATGTTCGATTGCTTGTATTTTTGGGACTTATACCTCGATTTGGGGATTTTATGGATTGCATACTTTACGATGAGGAACAAAAAGG
>NC_033794.1:106252546-106273362 GCF_001876935.1 Asparagus officinalis | reverse complement strand
TTGGAGCTAAATCTAAGGCTTGCTTCATTTAGATTGATGCAGAAAGGGGAGATGTAGTTTATATCTCCAAGAGAAGTTCTTCTTGCACCCAACTTGATGGTGCTGATGTTTTCTACTAATACTTGATTTGTTAGAATCCTGAGGAAAAAAATAGAGAGGGCACATATGGTGCCTTTTCTTGCAGTTGATCTGTGATTTTGGATCCAAAAAGAATTTCTCTATGCCTCTATCTCTAATAGAGCGAAAGTTATGAATTTAACTGTAGTTGGCTACTTTGTGTCTTTTAGTTAGATGGGTTTTTGATTGACATGAAATAGTTTCTTAAAATATATACGATTTTTTTTAGTAAACTTTGTGGATTGGTAGAAACTTGGCTTTGACGCATTTGTAGAATGAGAAGGAAAGGGAAAGGACATGATAGAATCTGAGGATCAACTTGGTTGTCTTTGACTCTTAATATCTTATTCTGGGTCTCCTCTTTTAAGTGGAAGCAATATTTAGTATATTTGTAAAATATTTGACAACCTAGTCTTGTCTTTGTAAATACTATGTTCCAAGCAATATTAAGTCTGTGATTCCTGTTTATTGGTAAAGGCTAGCAGTTAGTTGAAAATTCTTTGGTCATAATCTTTTACATAGTATGTGTGAGGTGTGATTCTTGGTTGGAGTGAGAAAACAAGAGACAATGATGTATGTTTTTTCTCTCAAGGGCCAATCATTTAGATGCTTAACATGTTAAATATTGGTGTTTCCTCAAAGTTTACCGGGACTTTGGATAAATCAGTACATATGTATCATTTGGATTTGTAATCTTATAACATATTTTTTAATGTCATATTTTTGTGATATACAGAAAATTCCGGTGTTAGGAGTGTCTAGTACACATAAATGATAATCATGAATTTTATAAGCAAGCAATTACAACTGGCTAATAAATGGAGCAAAAAATTTATGGTGAGCGCTTACCGTTCATGGGAATCATTGACTAATTAAAGAGATAGCCAACCCTGTCCTTAAAGATGTTTGACTACCGCACAACCAAATGGCCTGAATGCTCATTCTGGAAAGGGCAGCCTTGGCCCTGGGCAGCTGTGATTGTTAACACTTCTGTAAACATATTTATGTTCCATCTTGTCTTCTGTTGGATGACGCAGCTTTCATTATATATTACAGAAACAGTTGTCATACCATTTTTAGAGGAAAGATTTTCATTCTCTTTTAGCTGCAGTAACCTCTTTAGTTTCAGGGACAACCCAGATGCAATTTACAATGAGCGTGGAAACATAAAATTAAAGACTATGAAACTTTCACTATGCTTTATATTTTCTCATAGAGAATTTTAGATACTTGAAGTGTTAATGGGCATGGGTTGGATTCTCTTTTTATGAGTATTTTCCTCCGTTTTGGATGAGGATTAATAGTAGTTCGACTTTATTATATTATATGCATAAGGCTACATGATACCATAATGTTAACACTCTTGTTGGTAATGACCAGGGCAGTCCACGTTTTGCACGTTTTGCAAAAGGATTTGGAGATTAGGTTTGTTTTAAAATAAGAACCCAAAAAAAAAAGAAAAAAAAAATCTTCCACCTCTATCACCAACACCATCCAACATTTGGGAAGGGACAAAGTGTTGGAAAAAATGTATAAATGGCGTAAATGCTGTGAAGGTAAGCTTTGGGAGACATGATTGTAATTCACACTATATTATATGTATTCATGTTATTAAATCTCACTGAGATATTTCTTCTGAATAGATATTTCTTGTGTTTTATTAGATCTTTTTGAGGCCTAAATCCACTGTCTACGCCTATCTGTTGTTGGTATTGTTTTCTATACACTTCTGTATTTCACAAGATTAGAGACTCTAGAGGACAGCACCATTGTGCTGTAAGTACTTTGCATGAGTGGCAGTTGGTTTCCGGGTGGTAGGGTTGAGTGCTGTGTCTGTTTCTTTCATCTAGGTAAGGTAGGATGCAAGTGCTGCACCTCGTCTTGCATAAGATGTAGGGTTTATTTCTGATAATTCTAAACTAAAATTGAGCTTTATTGTCATGTTATGATTCTAAGACACCCCTAGTAGCACAAACTATCTATCTTCCCTACTCACCACTCATCACCATCAAAAATTTGTAAATGCACTTATCTTCTGCTTGAAGACTCTTGTACTCTCTTCTTAGCAATGATATGTTTTTCCTTGCTTTCATATTCTGGTCTCTGCTGGAAGGTGTTTTTCTTATCTACATGATTATGTAACAAATAATGAAGTGGATAACATTAGTTTTTGAAAGAGATGACTCTAGCCATGCAATTCTGGTCATTTCTAATGCTGTTACAGATGAAATACACTTCAAGCTTTGAGGCATCAAGTAGATTGACTAGATACAAACTAAGAGCTGTTTAACCTTTCAATTATCAGCTTGCCCTGATCCTTGATTTTGACACTACCATGCTCCTAGAGATACATACATGTGTCAAATTTAAAATTTAAGTACTACTTTGGTCACATTCAGAGATAAGACCTTTTTTGTGAAAACAGAAGAAAAAATTTATTACTTGTTTGGTTGGCCAACCAAACTTTCTGATGATTTGGGCAAGACTCCAAGCCAGACATAGGTGGGCAGAAAGAAGTAAAAGAAAAATTAGATAGTGATACAAAAAATTACCTTTAGAATATAGTTGCATGGGGCACGGTTCTTTCCTATTCATGGGAGGGGAAAGAGAGTACGAGGGGTAGTCCTATACAGTGCGCTAGTGACAAAATAGGTTTTATTTTCTGTTTCTAAATATAGGAATATGAGGTTGTGTAAGTGTCAGATTTAAGAAATATGTTGGTTGATATAATTAATGGGAGAAAAAAACTTGAGCATCATGTTGCAACTAAGGACAACATACTTTATTTGATTAATTTGTCACTCTTTTTGTTATTGTTTTGAAAAAAATAAATTTCTTTTAACAAAATTTTAATTGGTTTGAATTCTAAATCGGGTCGTCGGAGTTGGCGAATTGGCCAGTTCGCAAATATTCCCTGTTTCAAGACAATTGAACCCAGCTCGTGGTTCACGTTAGCGTTCCATATTCTCGACAACTATTGTTTAGAATGATATTACAAATCTAAAACCGTTTTATAGAGAAAAATGCTTCAGATGGGACTTGTTATGCCTTACAATAGGGGAATGTATTAAGGTAATGGGGTAATGGGGTTGCTAAGGAATAACATCATGAATTTTTTATTAAATATACATGCTCTTCTTTTCTTACCTTCTTTTCTGGCTAGTTGTTGTCATAAAAGAATATTTTTGGAAAGAGTACTTTTGACTCTTCTTGCGGTGCATGTTACTAACACATTTTTATTACTTTTCTGCAGTCGTTTAGCTTGTTTTTTTTCATCTTTATGTGTTTTCCATTCTTTTCTCATTTACTGGAGCATTGAAATCTGGAGTTCATTCGCTTGTAGAAGACAGCTGATAGCATCTGTAATGTTGGTTAATTGAATGTCTCTTGGAGTTACCTTTAATTTGTGCACGATAAAGGACTATGTTTATGCTTACTTGAGAGGTTGAGGTTTATACTAATCTGTTTCCCCCTTTTCTCTCTTTTTCTTTTTGGGTGTTTCTGGTGGACTTTAGGGATTGCCATGTAGAGATGTTAGGACCAATTTTGGTGTATTTCCTTTTCTTATGTAGGATTTTGGTTATTGTCTCTGATCCTCAGTTCTTGTTATGTCATTTTGAGATAATGTAATACAATTCCAGGTACCCCTTCTAATCTTTCAAACTATCTGTAATATCCCATTTATTCGATTAAGAATTTTATATATGAAGATAAGGGCATAGTTTGGACAAAACTGCACACTATATTCGTGTGATTCTTAAAAGATCCTACTATTCAAAATCTCAAATCAAGCCCTAACACAGTCCAGATTTATGCATTAAAAGTTTTTTGGTTTTTTGACCTGTAATATTGCCAAAACAATTTGTCATAGTCAAGTTTGTCATGTTGAAGACTTTCATGCTGGCAAAAACTGACATGAATAATATTGCAACTTGTTTCTCCATTGTTCCAGTGTGTCTGTAGCATGAGATGTTCACCCGGCCACTTTCCCTTCTTTTTTTAAAAAAGCAAGGTGAAGTCTTTCAGCTGAAATTTTCCAAATTTGAAAGTTAAAACATTTTGATTTATTGCATATGAAGATTTTTATTACACATCACTAGTTGTATGAAATGAGGTTTGCTAATTACTAATTATGTCTCAATATTTTGTTAGTTTTTGGATTCTGTTATCTTTTCTCTATTAGTCTGATATATGTTAACATTATTTAGTTTTGCTTTCTGTGTTTTTTCCATAAACATTTCCCATGTCTATTTAGCGGTTATTCAGCTGGTAATAACTTTACCTACCCTCTACTTTAATCAGATGGTGGAACTGTGGACCAAGCGGAAGTTCAGGTGTGATTGTGGGAATTCAAAGTTTGGGGAGGTTAGCTGCAAGCTTTGTCCCATCAAAGATTCTGAAAATGCTGATAACTCTTATAATCATAACTTCAAAGGATCATATTGCACATGTGGACGTCCTTATCCTGACCCAGAAGCAGAAGAGCAGGTCGAAATGATACAGTGCTGCATCTGTGAGGACTGGTTTCATGAGAATCACCTTGGTCTTGATTCTGTCAATGAGGTATTTACATATCCGATATGCATTGAAAATTTCACATCATGGGTTAGGGAAAGCAAATCATAGCCCACTCAAAGGTTCTTATTTGTTTTTTCAATCCTGTGTGATTATATTTCGTCTACCTTATCTGATGTAGGTTTGTCTTGTTTGATCTCAGGTATTAGTGTTGAAGAAATGCATGCTACCTTTTTCTTTTCTTCTTCTTTTTCTTCTCTTTTTTTTGTCTGCTATTTGTGCTGTGTTCTTCTCGTGGTTTAATTTGTTCTCTGGATTTGAACAAATCCCTTTATCCAATTTATATAGTGTTTTGTCCTAGGATAATTTGGAGGATGGAAACTAGGCCTTAGGATTGTGGCAAGCTTCTCTTTTGTCCTTATTTTCTTGGACTGGATTTTGACATAGTTAACATCAGGTTGATAGACAATCGTAGAACTTTATCAAATTTTCCATGGAGCCTATTCCACGGTGAAACCATTTTTACAGAAACAAGCTCTACATCCTACAAGATAATTCATTTCATACTTTAGTGTTACTTTCTTTTGTCTGGTTCTCAGTAAGTCCATACATTTGATGTTGAAGAACCATCTTACTCTGCTTGTGTATATAAGTCTCGTTTGTTTCTTACTGCTGCTTTTTTATTAGAAAAGATTGGTGTTGGTGTTGGTGGGAGTATGTGTTCTTTGTGGTAACACACGCACATTATATACTAAACAATTAATATCAAAGAAACAACCTTTACCTGTTTATACTACACTGTCAAATTTGTTGGGTATTTGTTTTCGCTGATGCTGAAGCTCATTGGGCCAGGAAAAGATATTGTTTATTTTTAATTCTTTAATCTCACCACGCCTCATAGGTTAAGAAATTGTATTCTTTTATCAATATGCAGTTTAATAAATTTCATTACTTGTATATGAACCACATAAGAAAAGCTTTGCCTTATCTTTATTTCCATGAACTTCTGGAACATAAAGAATAATCATTATTCTTAGATTTCTTTACTCCCATGTTAAGAGATGAAACTGTGCTGGTTTGCTTGTGGAAATTCATTTGTGTGTCTGTCTATGTGTGTGCAGACGTGTGCTTGGATTTGAATTACACTTACCTATTTATAGTATACTGCTATTGGGAAAAGAAGCATCTTATCATTTAGTCCTGGTAAAAGATCATTGGTTCAGAAAATGTTTGTTTTTTAATACCTATTCACTCACCAGATTGTCATAAAAACTAGATCTCTTAATATTTCAGTACTCCATTGAGGCATTGACTCTGTTGTTCTACTTTACAATCTATTACTTTATTTTATCTTTATTATGTGATTGAATAGTGTCGTTCAGATGCAATTGGATATTTTATTTTAGGGTTATTTGCACTTTGACCCAAAATTTCACCCTTTTAACTTTTTTAACTTTGACACCAAACAGTTCTATTTTGACAGTTTGTTACCTCAAACTGGGAGGGTAAAAAAATACAAGGTTAATTTTGTTCAAGTATATTAGTAAAAAAAAAGTTATGAGGAAATATGTTATCATTTTTTAATTTTTTGAGTTGGGAGAAAGTAAGGAACAAATTTGAGGTTTTTGGGTATCAAAATTTAAAATTAAGTTCAGTTTGAAAACTTTGGGTTATCATGCTGTCAAGAACTTTAGGGTATTGGAGTTAAAAAGGGTGAAAATTTTGGGTAACAAAGTGCAAATAGTTATTTGTTTTATTCTATATTTTTGCATTTTTAAGTGATTCTGCTTTATTTCTGCTATAAATGTGTAGGGCATGAGCACTTGGTTGTATATCATCATGTTGCTGTGTGTGTATTTGTCTATTAAATAAAATTGTTGTGCTATTTAGCCCACACTTTGTTAAGTCAAAATTACTGGACAGTCTCATATAACAAAGACATTAGACTTTATGCACTTTTGGTGATTGAAATCCCAGTGAGGAAGTTATGTTTGTGCTAATTATTGTCTACTTTCTCCTTGTTTTTTATGACGCTCAACGACTGTTCATAGATCAGTTGTCGACTTGTTATTTTAATATTTATTTTTGGATCATTGGCCATTATTATGTGTTCGATTCCTCTTTCATTGCAGATTCCAAGGGATGAGGAAGATGAACCTCTATATGACGAGTATATCTGTCAAGAATGTTCACTGAATTGTTCATTCTTGGATCTTTACCCTGCATCTGTTTGGGCTACACCAAAGCAAAAGAACGATACAGCACCAAGTGGTAAAGAAGAAAATTCTCTGAAAACTGGGAAATCGCCTTATGCATGTCCGGAGCAAAATGTGATCAACAGTTCAAGCATCCATTCTGAACATGAAACTGCGTTAATTGAGAAGGATTCAGTACATGGGGAAAATATGGAAAAGACTTCGGATTTGGCAATTCCAGAAGAGCATTCCCTGGATAGAGCTTCAAGTTTAAAATGCATTCTTGGAGTGGATGTAAATATCAAATCACATGTCTTGGGAAAAAAGATGTCCATGTTTCTTTCTAAAGGTTGGAGGGATCTTCTTTGTCGGTGCAGAACTTGTTATGAGTTTTATAGTGGAAAGGGTATTGATTATTTAATTGATAAGGAGGACTCACTCCAGGAATATGAGAAAATGGCAAAGGAGAAGAGGGAGGAGAAGTTGCAACAACAGGAAGGAGATGCAATGAAATTCATCAACACGCTCGATCACGTCCGGAAGATTGAGATTATGAGTGGCATTAATGACATGGCAAATGAGCTTAAGTCCTTTATGGTATGACTTATGTTCAGTAACTTTGTTGCTTTCTTTTCCTTTTCTCGGTTTGAACTTTTTCCGCAAGCATGTTGTCTAGGCTGTGTAGCCTACAAGCTGTTCTTAATAGCCAGTCTTTAAGTGACTCTGCACTAAGCTCCATGCTAGGTGCTGAGAGCCGACTACAGTTTTTTAAAACTTTGACAAATACTAGATCACTAACTTTTTTTTTAAAATTTTAGAGTTAAAATGTTTATTTATGTATTCATGTACTCGCATTCGATTTTATACCTTGCTTACAGTTATATGGCCTGGTTACAAACTTAAAAGTGTACTTGGGTTAAGACTGCTAGCAAAATGAATTTATGTCTTGTTTAGACTGTGTTGTGGTAACTTGCATTGGAACTGGTAAAACTAGGATGTTGTAGGAAAGAAAGGGAACGAGAACACTTAATTTGTCCTCTCTGTCATATTCTATTCGTACTTGAAAAGTGCACACATGATACAATGTGACACGATAAAATGTATTTGGTTACTCCCTGTGCCAGCTTATATCCCACATAAGCAACACTGCATCTGTTACATTTACTGTTTTCTTTGTTTATTTCTTTAGCACCCCTTACCTGCCCGAGCTGACCAATCAGCCAACCCATGTCAGAAATTATGTAGAGAAGTCAATTTCCAGAGAACTTGTTTGAATGCATGCCAAATTTATGCTTCACAAGATTGTCTTGTCACCCGCATATGTCAGTACAAATTTGGACGCCAGCGTATCAAACTATATTTGAACATTATATCAACAGTACGAAGTGAATTCATGTTCATAAATGTTTGCTTTTATGTTATGCAGGAATCGGTTGGGACATCAAGAACAATCACTTCAGATGACGTTCGAGGGGTCTTTGAAAATCTTGCGAAAAAGAGGCAGAGGTTTCAGTAAGCTTCCACCCGACACCAAACCGCCTCTTTCCAGATCCTCTTCGTCGAGCTAATCTGCTGCATCTTCTTTCGGATCCGACTGTCATTCAAGTCGTGAAAACAATGAGCAAAGTTGTATAGTTAACTCTTTAAGTTAAAATTTCCCTGACCCTGACTTCGATCCTTGCACCATACTTTAATTATTATGCAAGTTCTTAAGGAAAACCCGACATCGTTTATTGGAGTAGCTAGCATGTATGGTTTCAGTTAGGACTTTGTGGAATCTGCTGTTTGTTTTCAGGTATGCGCATGTCGTGGTCATTTGCCTTTCTGGTACGACTTCTAGTCTACAACGTCGGAGCTATAACTGCATGTTTTGGGCTTTGTAGCGCTTAAAGCAAATAACATTTACCTAGCTAGCAATAACACTTCAAATTCTCCAGTGCCTTTTTTTTTTGCAACAGTTGCTGGAATTGATCTTATGATAACTCTAGGCGTTTCTTGTGTCGATACTACCCCAAAGTTTGTAGCTAATGCAACTTATCTAATATTACAGAACTGACTAAAGGTTGAGACACAATCAAGATTCGGACCATCTTTAGCTTATAGTTAACTCGAGGGTATCTAGTTGTTTGTTCATCGTATTAATGGCGCATCAAAGGAATGGCGGAATGTATATCTACTTTTATTAGATTAATGGTCAAATCTCCAAATCTATTAAGAAGCTATTTGGTCGCACTGTTTTTGGGAGGAAACAAGTTTAGATGAGATGTTTTTTTGGTTCGTAGTCTACTTTCCAAAATTTACATTGTTTTTATTGTCAGGGGCTGTTTGGTTCGTTTCCTTGATATAGAGAAATGCAATTCCATGTAAAGAAACACAAGTTTTGAGTTTTCCAAACTTTTCCAAGAAATAGATTGTTTTGCTTTGGTTCGCACATAAAAAATGGTGGGAAACCAATGTATTTATTTTTCTTGTGTTTGGTTCGCATAGAAAAAAAAGAAAACTTTTGTAAGCAAAGTAGAGAAGGAAAAAATCTGACGTGGCAGAGTTTTCATCAATTTTACTTGGTTGTGGAAGGAAATCAGAGAGGGAAAAAATCTTAGTTGGCGGCGATTTCAGCAGAGTTTTCCCTCTTCCATTCGAGCGAACCAAAACGGCACAAAGAAATGGACGGAAACAAAAATGCTAACGTGGAGGGCTAAAAATCTGACGTGGAGAGGTTTTCTGAGTTTTCCACCCCTTATAATAGCGAACCAAACAGCCCCTCAAAGGAAAAAGAGTGATGTGTTATCTATTTTGTTAAGGTGGCATCTAAAACAAGAGGGAAGTAAGTACACAGTAAGTTATGGTAGCAAAATGATCAAGTGGGTGGATGTATCATTTCCGAAATTTGTCACAAGCACCCACTTTTACAAGAAGCCAACAAGCATAACATGTTGAACTTTTTTCAATGCATAACTAATTGAAAAAATGTAAGTTTTCTATGCAAAGCTCTCGAGCTCTTTTCAGGCGCGTTTTCTATGCATTAATTAATTGGGTAGGCTGCGGCATGACGACAGTTTCAACTTTACTCACCTTTTGATTCTCACTTCAGTTTGCATGTGATCCCCATCTTCGTTCTTTCGCATGCCAATTAATGACTCCCTGATTACAGCTACTTACTGTGTTTATTCTCATCAAGAGCGTGACGCTTCACCTAAGAAATTTGTCCGAGCTTCATGTGATTAGCTAGCGATTCCCATTTCGGTGCCTAAATTTAAGGGCGCATCTCTTTGTGCATGTCGTTATCACGAATAGGGCATAGGCCTTGACCTAATCCTTTTCAATTTTCCTATTTTTTTTTTCTCCCAAGGACCGAAAGGTTTTGGGACCGCCATTTGCTGTTTTCATTTGTTTCTTCCCCCCTAATTTCAATTTGGATCTTTGAATTAATTTTATTTTGTTTGTCTTCTTCTTCAAACATTTATATATATATTTATATCGCTTGTGAGAGCCTTTTTTATTGTACGTAATGTTGTGCGCGGCGGAAGCTTTCAAGGGCAACACGAACAATAACTTGAACTAAACCACAAACAATATGCAAAACACAATCACAGCAAGAACAAGGAATTTACGTGGTTCGGCAAGTTGCCTACGTCCACGGGGCAAGGAGGGGGGAGTTCTTTCTACTAGAAATCAAGAGAATACAAATAGGGTTACAAATCTCTCAGACCAAACCCTAAAACAAAGCTCTAGATCTCTCAAAGCTCTCTCACAATTGGATGCAATGATTCTCTCTCTTTGGCTGCTCAAATTCGTCCAACCTCTACCCTAAACAAACAGGTT
Organism: Asparagus officinalis; assembly: GCF_001876935.1. Classification (NCBI taxonomy): domain Eukaryota; kingdom Viridiplantae; phylum Streptophyta; class Magnoliopsida; order Asparagales; family Asparagaceae; genus Asparagus; species Asparagus officinalis. The sequence goes on along the minus strand of NC_033794.1, from coordinate 106,262,713 downwards.
TAGGTATATATAGAACTTACAAAACGAATCGGGTCGAAAACCTGAAAGCCCAGCCCAAAACAGCGTCGGTCGACCGGACCGGTCGACCGCGAGCAATTCCGGTCGACCGGCCCGGTCGACCGACCAGCTCCCAGTCGAAAACCCAAAAATCCAGAGAACGTCGGTCGACCGATAGTTCCTCAACAGGTCCAGGAACAATACTCGAGCTGAAACACGATCTCCCCCCATCTTGATCAACTGATCAAACCGGCTGCATCTAAAGACTGCCTACGTATCCTCTTGCCCAAGGAATCAAGCCGAACGTAGTTCATACTAATGGCCTCCAAAGGCCTCAGCACTGAAGGATGTTCAAAAGCTTCAAACAATGACCAAATTTCACTCCTGAAACAACTTTGGTCAACATATCTGCAGGGTTGTCATTTGTGTGGACCTTCTCCAATATGACATCTCCATCATCCAAGACGTCCCGTACAAAGTGGAATCTGACGTCGATGTGCTTCGTGCGCGCATGATAAACCTGGTTCTTCGCCAAATAGATAGCCGACATACTATCACAATATATCCGAATAGTCTCCTGTGCAATCCCCAAGTCCTCCAATAATCCACGCAACCATAAAGCCTCCTTAATAGCTTCAGTAACTGCCATATACTCTGCCTCTGTAGTAGAGAGAGCCACTGTGGACTGAAGCGTGCAACGCCAACATACAGGTGCACCTGCCAATGTAAAAGCATAACCTGACGTAGACCGGCGTTTGTCAAGATCTCCAGCATAATCTGAATCCACATAACCAATACAAGCCTGCCCGTCCTTCTCATCCTTCTGAAACACTAAACCAACATCCACGGTGCCTCGAACATACCGTAGAATCCACTTCACGGCCTCCCAGTGACCCTTCCCGGGGTCATGCATGTATCTCGATACCATGCTCACGGCCTGTGACAAATCTGGCCTCGTACACACCATCGCATACATCAAGCTACCTACTGCACTAGCATATGGGACCTTCGACATATAATCTCTGTCCTCAACTGAAACAGGTGACATCAACGCTGAAAGCTTGAAGTGGGGAGCCATGGTGTGCTAACTGCTTTTGCATTGCCATCAAAGCTGAATTTCTTCAACATCTTCTGCAAGTATCTCTTCTGTGTAAGCTTCAATTTCCCCTTCACCCTGTCTCGCTCGATCTCCATACCCAATATCTTCTTTGCCTCTCCAAGATCCTTCATCTCAAACTCGGATGATAACTCCTCTTTCAGCTTTCGAATAGCTGAAGAATTCCTGGAAGCAATAAGCATATCATCAACATATAAAAGCAAATATATGAGCTCACCATCCTGTAGCTTGTGCATATAAACACATGGGTCATATGGGCTCCTCGTGTACCCTCGGCCAATCATAAAGCCGTCGAATCTCTTATACCACTGTCTTGGTGACTGCTTCAAACCATAAAGAGACTTCTTCAGCTTACAAACCAAATTTTCCTTTCCTGCAGCTTTGAAACCCTGTGGTTGTGTCATGTAGATCTCCTCATCTAAATCACCGTGTAGAAAGGCTGTCTTCACATCCATCTGGACCAAATCCAAATCCAACTGTGCCACCAACGCCAATAAAATCCGAATCGACGAATGCTTCACAACGGGTGAAAATACCTCGTTGTAATCAATGCCCTCAAGCTGTGCATATCCCTTGGCAACTAATCTGGCTTTGAACCGAATGTCCCCAATAGAAGATCCCTCCTTCTTCGCATATACCCACTTGCAACCAATAGCTTTCTTACCCTTAGGTAGATGTGCAAGTGTCCAAGTGTCGTTCTTCTGAAGAGACCGCATCTCCTCCTCCATAGCTTCCCTCCACCTGATCGAATCGGGGCTAGACTCTGCCTCCCTGAATGTGGCTGGAACCATATCATCAACGACCTCCACTGATAATGCATATGCGACCATGACATCATTATACCTAGCTGGCCGACGAATCTCTCTCCTCGGTCTATCTGCTGCAATGGTCCTCGGAACATGACCCTGTTCCTGAGTCCCATGATCTACTGTATCTTGTATCTGCCCATCTGTAATCTCATCTCCTCCCAGTGTCACCTCTGTAGGAGCCTCAATGGATACAGTGTTCTCTGGAGTGGATGGAGTCACATCATCCTCCACCTGCTGCGATATCTCTCCTGTCTGGTCTCCCTCCACCTGCTGAGGGGCTCGAGGCCTCATCATGTACGCCTCGTCAAATGTGACATCTCTGCTAATAACTATCTTCTTGTCCCGTGGATCCCATAACTTGAAGCATTTGACTCCATCCCTAAATCCCACAAAGACTGCTTTCCTCGCTCTCGGATTTAATTTGCCATCACTGACATGATAATAAGCTGGACACCCGAATATCCGAAGCGACTCATAGTCACTAGCCTCCGAACCAAACCAACGCTCCAAAAGAGTCTTCCCGTCTATCGCAGTGCACGGCAACCTGTTCACAAGATGGCTCGCATAAACCAACGCCTCGGCCCAAAAAGATCTAGGCAATCCACTCTGCGTCATCATACACCGCACCTTCTCCAGCAAGGTACGGTTCAATCTCTCAGCCACCCCGTTCTGTTGCGGTGTCTCTCGAACTGTGAAGTGTCTTCTAATGCCGTGATCCCGGCAAAACTGCAGAAACGGATCACTCTTGTACTCTCCACCGTTATCTGAACGTAGAGTCTTCACCTTTCTACCTGTCTGCAGCTCCACTTTCTTTTTCCACTCCACAAAAATATCCAGGACCTGATGTTTATGCTTCATCGGGTATACCCAATTCCTCCTGGAATAATCATCAATGAAAGTGACAAAATAGTTGGCCCCACCAAGAGATGTGTTCTTGGAAGGACCCCAAACGTCCGTGTGAATATAATCCAATGTACCTTGGGTGTTATGAACAGCGGTGCCGAACTTCACTCTAGTCTTCTTCCCAAGTACACAATGCTCACACAATTCCATCTTGCAGGTCTTAGCACCTTTCAATAGCCCCTGTTTAGCCAATGACTGTAGGGACTTATCTCCTGTGTGTCCAAGTCTCATGTGCCATAAGGTGGTAGTGTCCTCCTCTGTAGTGATAGAAGCTGCCAGACCCCCTGTAACTGTCTTGCCCTTCAAGTAGTATAGGTAGTTTTCCCTGACACCTCGCATCACCACCATAGAACCCTTCGTGACCTTCACTGTAGCATCCTCTAAGATCACTCGATATCCTGCTGCCTCCAAAGTCCCAAGAGAAATGATGTTCTTCGTCAACTGCGGCACGAACCTCACTTCCTTCAATTCCCTCACTACACCATCATGCATCCTGATCCGGACTGAACCAATACCACCAATAGGGCATACGTGATCATTACCCATAAGCACGACATCCCCTCTTTCCAGCTCCTCAAAGCTAGAAAACCACTCCCTCTTAGGGCAGATGTGATATGTAGCTCCCGAATCCATCATCCACTCCGTGGAATCCGCATAGCAAACCGACGGTAAAGCAGGGCATGAATAGCCTGAAGAATCTGAATCTGAATGCTCACCAATAGCTTTTGCAACATTCACTTCTGAAGCTTGTGCAGCTTTCCCCTTATTCTTTCCGGCTTTTTCTTTCCACTTTGGGCAGTCAATCTTCCAATGTCCTTCTTCTTTACAATACCGACATTGATTTCTACCAACACTCTTATAGGCACTCCTATTCTTTGACTTTGAGCGGTTGAACTGACGACGGTTTGGATCTCGGCCTCGAACTGCTAACGCATCTCCCGATGCCTTCTCGGAGGGTTCACCATCACTCTTCCTCAACTCATAGTTCACCAAAGCTGAGGTCACCTCCTTGTAGCTAACTGTAGTTCTTCCATTGATCATAGTGAGAACGAACGTACCATAATCATCTTCGGGCAACGAACACAGAAGTAGCATCGCCTTGTCTTCATCCTCAACTATAATATCAACATTGGCCATATCTGAAAGTAGCTTAGTGAAATTGTTGACATGCTCCCTGATGGAAACCCCTCTCTTCATCTTGAACTGGTAAAATCTCTTCTTCAAGTGAAGCCGATTCTCAATGCTCTTCGTAAGATATTTCTCATTGAGTGTTTCCCACATCTTCTTCGCCGACGTCTCGTTCATAACATCATAAATAAGATCCGGCGTCAAGCATGACCTAATAACACCACAAGCTCTACTGTTCATCTTTCTCCAAACCTTATCCTCCAACTCAGCGGGTTTCTCTTTTAACTCAAGAGTCTCCTCCAAATTCTGTGCATCCAAAGCATCCATCACCTGACACCTCCACAATCCAAAATTGATCTTGCCATCGAACTTCGGAACATCAATCTTCGTGTTATTGATGCTCAGACTCTGTATCGCCTTTGTTAGAGACGAACCTGACGTGCTTGCATCTCCCATGTTGTCGATCTAGCTCTGATACCAATTGTTGTGCGCGGCGGAAGCTTTCTAGGGCAACACGAACAATAACTCGAACTAAACCACAAACAATATGCAAACCACAATCACAGCAAGAACACACAATTTACGTGGTTCGGCAAGTTGCCTACGTCCACGGGGCAAGGAGGGGGGAGTTCTTTCTACTAGAAATCAAGAGAATACAAATAGGGTTACAAATCTCTCAGACCAAACCCTAAAACAAAGCTCTAGATCTCTCAAAGCTCTCTCACAATTGGATGCAATGAGCAACACGAACAATAACTTGAACTAAACCACAAATAATATGCAAAACACAATCACAGCAAGAACAAGGAATTTACGTGGTTCGGCAAGTTGCCTACGTCCACGGGGCAAGGAGGGGGGAGTTCTTTCTACTAGAAATCAAGAGAATACAAATAGGGTTACAAATCTCTCAGACCAAACCCTAAAACAAAGCACTTGATCTCTCAAAGCTCTCCCACAATTGGATGCCACAAATCTCTCTTAGAGGCTGCTCAAAATCGTCCTTCCTCTACCCTAAACAAACAGGTTTAGGTATATATAGAACTTACAAAACGAATCGGGTCGAAAACCTGAAAGCCCAGCCCAAAACAGCGTCGGTCGACCGGACCGGTCGACCGCGAGCAATTCCGGTCGACCGGCCCGGTCGACCGACCAGCTCCCAGTCGAAAACCCAAAAATCCAAAGAACCCCTCGGTCGACCGCACCGGTCGACCGACCACCTGTGCACGAATTCGGTCGACCGGACCGGTCGACCGCCGCCTGGTTTTCCTTATTCTTCTGAGTTTCTGTAATTTCTTCACGTAACAGTTACGGACGTTGTCAGATTAAACAAATGCATGGCTTTATTCTTGTGTTCACACTGGTAGGCACTCCAGCCTCCAGGTTTGAAATGAGTAGATCACGACATGCGCTCTTCAAAAGACTACGCATTGAACTAAAATCGTAATAAATGGAAATTAATTAATTAGGAAAAAATTGTAAGTTTTTCGATTAGGATTGGAGTGATTTTGACTTCTGATTTTCCTCTGTGGACGTTAGCAAGCTACCATTGGAATATAACACGCGAACAGTATGCATGAGACGAAATTATAGAAGCATTTTGATGACTCAGCTTCTTAAGATCCTTCTATATTGAATTCATTGTCTAAAAACACCTACCGAGGATATTAAAATATAATAGACGTAATGTACGTCCGATTACACGTCGTCAAATATCTTAACTGTGTGTTTTAGCTAGGTTTGTTTATTTACTATAACATTTGTTGTGAAAAAGTTTATGATTACAACCTTGTTGGTTTTAATATTTTACCTTTTAGAGGAATAGTAAAGTTTAAAGTCTTAAAATCTTAATCATATAAGAGCAATTTCAATAATTTGAATGTCAGGTTTCTAATGACGTAAGAAACCAATATTGGAAAGACTTTTATTATTAACGAAAAAATAAATCTTCAATTTATCATAGAAAAATGATATGTTTTATCTAGTGCTAACAGATTTTATTTAGTTAAAAAAGTCACTTCCACATGTTATTTACAACCAACAACCGAGTAGTATAGTAATTCAAAAGCTTTTTTAAGAATTCTCCGAGTCAACATGTGCAAATTCATGAAAGAAAATACAAATTATCTGATCAATTCAAAAATCTAATATTGTAATCCTTTCACATCTTCTGAACTACACTTTGTCTAGAATTTCCAGTTCGATTACTCTCTGCGTCAGAAAATTATAAAAATATAATCTGAGAATGATTTACACATGTTATGCACTCATATGGATAGTATTTAAACAAACAAAAAAATAGATTTATCCAATGTTAAACAATATCTAAAAAATTTAAATGAAGGAGTTAGTAAAAAACCAATACCCACAACAGTACTCATATCCAAGCTATGTGCTTTATAAGCTTATAAAAAATTGAGTAATATAAAATGAACAACATAATTCATTTTGTCAAGTAATTAATTTTAGATCGTGCAAGGCAGGAAGAATCTGAAAGATCTCATACCATCCCAAATAAAAAGTAAATGTCTCTTAGAGAATCTTTAGCAATAGATTTTTAAAGTTAATGTGAATGATAAATCTAAGGACAAATATGCTCATTGAATAGTAGACTCTGTATAAAATCCACTCTTATAAAATTGATATCACATGTGCCATAAGTCATTCTTTGTTTAAGGGTTAATCTTATAAAACCTCTCTCGACTATGTTTGCATAAAATGGATTACTTGCACCCTAAAGTTAGAGAATATTTATTAAATTAAAATAGTTGAGGGGTTTTTCTAACACCATTTTCTCACTTATCCCTAAAACTAACATTGTTGAAGACAACCTATTATGTGGCAAGTATTCCTCATCCATAAAAGAATTATCTTGGTTTTTTCTAGATGAATGAAAAAGAAGAGATATCGAGGGAGAAAGCATCATAAATTTGTTGAGGCCCTTTTATTATTGGTTGAGAGTTTCTTTTTAACTAAAATGAGTTTTTTTCAAGAGGGTATTTCATATAAATCATATATTGAAGTAACAATGTTAATGGAGTTTGCTGAGAGAAGTGTAAAAGGTGAGGGGAGTTTGTTGAGGTGGTTTTTTTAACACCATTTTCTCACTTAACCTCTCAAAACCAACACCATTGAATCTAATCTATTATGTGGCAATCATCCTTCAACCGCAAAAAAACAATCTTGTTTTTTTTTTCCAGATGAAAAAAAAGAAGAGATATAAAGGGAGAAAGTGTCGTAAATTGGTTAGGGTCCTTTTATTATATGTTGAGGGTTTCTTTTTAACTAAAATAAATTTTTTTTGTTTTTTTAAGAGGGTATTTCATCCAAATAACATAATGATGTAACAATGTTAATACAATTCGCTTGGAGAAGACTAAAAGTTCAGGAAAGTTTTCACAGGGCACACCAAAAGTTAAGGGGATTCTCTAAAATAGTAATTACACCAAAGTTGAAAAGTATTATCTACGACATCCCCATAATTAGAGGATGTTTCTCAAACTAAATGAGTTGAGTGTATATTTTGAGACAACTCCCATACTTGACGGGTTTTCAAAAATGAACTCTTCTTCTAAATATGGCTTGGTTACATATTTAGCTCTCAAATCTTTAATAATTCAATATCAGTCCCTAAAATTATAAGTAATTTCAAAAAATTTAGGGACTAATATGAAATTATTGAAGATTTAAAACCAATGGACTAATATCTAAATAACTTTTAAATATTAGTTCTTATAGATTACTTATTATTCTATAAGATGCCCTTAGTTATACAAATTTGACAAGTGGCGCATATAATGTAATATAATATGATATAATATAATTAATTTAGTTTAGTTAGGATTAGAATATAATATTTTAAAAATAGAGGTAATATTTGTTAGACCCTAGAGGGGGGGTGATTAGGGTCTTATGCTAATCTAATCCGATTAAATGCCAATTAAAACTTATTAACAAGTTATCCTAGCAAGTATGAAATACAACAATGTATATGAGCTAGGATAAGTAATATGAACAACAAAGAGATATATCCTATATGATGAAATATATGCAAGGATATATAAACAACACAAGGGTAAATAATCTAAACAAGATAGTGGATGAAATAGATAATGAGCTAATGACAATGGCGATATAAGATATGAACATAAATATGAATGAACGCCAAAGCACACTCAAACAAGCAATATGATCACGGAGTTCGGACCTTCCGTCCTACGTCTCCACTCCCCACTCCCGGGGAGAAATCCACTATCAACCGGGTTTTCTACGTTCACCCGAATAACGTTTACACCTCACAGTATCGGTTTTCAACGCTCACCGATCAACGTCACTCCTCACACTCGGTTTTCTAGTTCACCGAAAACTTTCACACCACACTCGGTTTCTAGCTCACCGAAAACCTAACAATCTCACAATGTAACAAATATAAATTGTTCTCTAATATGGATGAGAACACAATAAAAGCCCACACTCAATGTTACAACTCTCACAACCCTAATATATTATGAATGCAAATACAATAAGCTCAAGTGGGTGTGTGTAAACAATGAGTGAAATCAAAATCAAAACTAAACTCAATTAAAATCTAGCATATAGAAATTATAAACAAAATAATAAATAGCTAGAAATGAGTTTAGAGATTCTTCTCTGAATAACAAGATGGAGAGATGGAGATTGAAGCCCAAACAAGAAGATGATCTCCTCCACTTGTGAAAACTTCTTCACAAACAAAACAAACCCTTAAACACACTTTAAACCCTTGTTTAAAACTTATTTTAAAAACTTCTTTTCATCTATAAAACATTTCTTAAGTTCTGAAAAGAGATCAGCAATTGGGTATTTATACCCACTCAAGATCTAAACAAAAACCCCAAACAAAATGACAAAACAGACCCCAGAAGACAGCTCAGAAAAATAGCCGTTAGTGTCTAACGGATCTATTGTCGGTCGACCGACAGAACGTTCGGTCGACCGAAAGAAAGAATTCGGTCGACCGACGGAAAATCCGGTCGACCGCGAGCAGGTTTGAAAAATGAAGAAACAAACAGAGACATCGTCGGTCGACCGGTACGATTGACCGATAAAAAATTGAGCTTTCGGTCGACCACACCGGTCGACCGCACCGGTCGACCGACAAACTCTCTGGAGCCCAGTGACGGCTAAAAATATGAGCGGTCGACCGGATCGGTCGACCGATAACTGATACTGGAAATCTGTTTTTGAAAACTGTTTTTCTGATATTAAAACCCTGTTTAAAAATATCAAATAAATTCCAAAAAATGTAAAACTTTGGGGAATGATTGTAGACATGATAATAAACATGCTACAATAACTGGTTTCGAAAAAGGACTTCCCAAATGGTCGACCGATAACTGATACTGGAAATCTGTTTTTGAAAACTGTTTTTCTGATATTAAAACCCTGTTTAAAAATATCAAATAAATTCCAAAAAATGTAAAACTTTGGGGAATGATTGTAGACATGATAATAAACATGCTACAATGACTGGTTTCGAAAAAGGACTTCCCAAATGAAAAATATCATCATTTTACAAAATAGTCCAAAACACGAAAATGGAAACATGTGAGTTTGATGTTTTGACCTAAACCAACTTTTAAAACTTTACAAAATAATTTTATAGACTTAGTAAAACATGTATGAACTGATATTGAAGTCTATAAACTAATAATACAATATTTTCACAAAATTGCATATTCTATGCAATGTTATCAAAAACACAATGGTAAATATGAAATATGTGATTTCATATTATAAACATGAAAACCCAAAACCATGCATGTATGTGTGTATAGATATTGAGCTTAGAGTATATAACACACATAATATAAAATCTAAAACTACATTACCCAAGCAATCTTGATCTTCAATTGGCTTGACTTGATATATTTACGGATGAAGCTTGAACTCGATCTGTAACTTGAATTGCATAAGCTTCACCGACATTCCGCCAACCTCCATTGGATTTCATCGTTGAAGCTCTATTCCATCCATCCTCCAACAACGTTGTTTGTCTACAATAAATACGAAAACACAAATACTAGACAAACAACATTAGTGATAAATTGTTTGTTAAACATCATCAAAATAAGAAGGCCAACAGCGGTTACGACCAGTCGCGGTTACGACCAGCATCGGAGGATAGATGTACTACCGGTTTTTCCGAGGATTTATGAGCCAATAGGCCATAATTAT
>NC_033794.1:106250994-106251538 GCF_001876935.1 Asparagus officinalis | reverse complement strand
AGTTATGCAGATAAGAGGCGAAGACCCTTGGAGTTTCAGGTGGGAGACTCAGTCATGCTAAAGGTATCGCCTATGAAAGGCGTACAACGATTTGGGTTGTTAGACCCTAGAGGGGGGTGATTAGGGTCTTATGCTAATCTAATCCGATTAAATGCCAATTAAAACTAATTAACAAATATATTCTTGCAAGATAGATATACAAAGAGTTATGTGCAAGAATATGCAATATACACAAGGTGATATATCCTATATGATAGAAATATATGCAAGGATATATAAATAATAAGATATATCCTAACAAAGAGATATAGACAATGTATGTGCAAGGATATAAAACTAACAAGAGGGGTAAACAAATTAACTACAAATGTGATAGGGCAAAATGATCAACAAGCAATACACAATGGCGATGTAAGATATGAACATGAAAACAAGTGCGCCAATGCAATCACAAACAAAGGATATGTTTACGAGGTTCGGTCCCCACGACCTACGTCCCCGCTCCTCACCTCGAGAAGATCTCCACTATCACAACCGGGTTTTC
>NC_033794.1:106175946-106250925 GCF_001876935.1 Asparagus officinalis | reverse complement strand
AATTAGGCACAATATGATAAATGATTGTTCTCTCTAACAAGGTGAGAACTCAATTAAGCACAACTCTTAGTCACAAACCCACAACCCAAAATTATACTATGAATGTAAATACAATAAGCTCAATAGGTTGTGTGTGAACATAAATGATTGTTCTCTCTAACAAGGTGAGAACTCAATTAAGCACAACTCTTAGTCACAAACCCACAACCCCAAATTATACTATGAATGTAAATACACTAAGCTCAATAGGTTGTGTGTGAACAAAGAGATAAAATAATATAAACTCAATATGAAATCTAGCTTATGAAATTAAGAACAAACTTATAAAATGCTAGAATTGAGTTTAAGAAAACTTCTTTATAGATGACAAGAGAGAGGGAGAAGAATGAATGCTCAAACACCAAGGATGATCTCCACTTGCTCTTGTGAAATTTGCTCCACAAACCAAACTCTTGTAAATGCTTAAAAGCTTTTTAAACAAACACTAAACCCTTAAACAAAACTCTTTAAACTTGTTTTTTAAAACTCTCTTTGATAGATTGAAGGGGGTATATATAGCCTCCCAAGAATTCAGCCAAAAACCTGAGCAAAAGACAAAAACAGCCCCAAGGCAACGGTCAAAAAACTAGCCGTTGGAAGCAGAAAAAGACCTTGTCGGTCGACCGGAAAATTCGTCGGTCGACCGCAATATACACAAGGTGATATATCCTATATGATAGAAATATATGCAAGGATATATAAATAATAAGATATATCCTAACAAAGAGATATAGACAATGTATGTGCAAGGATATAAAACTAACACAAGGGTAAATACTCTAAACTAGATAGTGGATCATAAAAAGGACGAGTAATGCACAATTGGCGATATAAGATAAATGCAAAAACAACTACGCCAAAGACAAACTCAAACAAGCAATATGATCACGGAGTTCGGACCTTCCGTCCTACGTCTCCGCTCCCCACTCCCGGGGAGAAATCCACTAACACAATCCGGTTTGGAAGCCGGAACTTCTTCTACACACTCGGTTTTCTAGCTAACCGAAAACTCTACAACTCACACTCTTGCAATCACACTCTACACCCACTAAGTGTTGGACCTAGCCGTGTCTCCCTCAAGTGCTCGGTTACAACCTCTCCCTAGGCACGTCAACCGACGCCACTCCTCTTGGGACGATCCCCGACTCTCACCACACACTCCTCACTCGGTGTACAAGAGTATTACAAAGTGATTTAACAATTAAGCACAAATATAATGTGTGTGTATAGATATTGAGCTTAACGTATTAAACAACATAATATAAACACCTAAACTAAATTACCCAAGCAATCTTGATCTTCAATTAAGCCTGACTTGGTAATCTCGCGGATGAAGCTTGAACTTGGATCTTGAACTTTGAATAGCAAGGCTTCACCGACATTCCGCCAACCTCCTTTGGATATCATCGTTGAAGCTCTATTCCATCCATCCTCCAACAACGTTGTTTGTCTACAATAAATACGAAAACACAAATACTAGACAAACAACATTAGTGGTAAATTGTTTGTTAAACATCATCAAAACACGAAGGCCAACAATATTATCTTTAGAAAGTTTTTTCACAATTCCTACTTTCAAAGGGAATATGCTCATCAATAGTAGCTTGCTGATGTCAGTTATCAAACAAGGGGTTTATGCTAGAGTTATGAGAGTAATTATGATCCTCAAATTCCTTTAGATGACGGATTCCAGAGTCCACTGTTCTTTCCTGCACATAAAAAATTCGTGAAAGGCGGAGTTGGGTTCTTCAGTTGTTACTCTAACGATCAAGTCATTATTTTGATCTTAAATAGGAAAATCAATGACAAATTGTATAAGTAGTTATTCAAAGTTGCTAAAAAGCAGAAGAAGTTACCCCATGTAGCGTAGCTCCCTTTTACAGCAGATTAGAGGGGTATGAAGGTAACTTTGGCCAAGTGCAGTCAAGCTGCTGAGTCAACAGATAACTTCCAGATGTCGGCCATGGAAGAAAGTAAGTCATCTTGTTATTTATTGAGGAAATGATAGCAGATGCTTAGAGTTAACTGGATTCGATGAGTCATAAGGACTATAGGGGCTAGAATAATGATGCTTTTGCTAGAGTAGTTAATGCGAGAACAGTCACCTAGCGAGGGGTTAGAGGTAACTATCGTCTCCCCTTCTTGTTCGGTCAAGGGTCGAGAAGCACTGCCTTTTGACTCGGCTACGCAAGTTGTCAGCTGACGCAGTAGGCTGAGTGTAGGTTTCTCATAGGGTCGACCGAGTGAGGCGGCCGACAAGTACCGGCTTTTGACTCGACTACACAAGTTGTCGGCTCATAGGATCAGCCGTAAGAATAGTTTAAGTCGTCTTGACCTCAATTCGTCTAATTAGGCAATAGGTGAGACAAGTGTCGACTTCTCTAGGGAGATTAACACTTGTTGATTTTCTAGGCTATAACATAACATAATACGAACAAACAAGATGGATGGTTCTAGTGGTCAGCAGCCCCATGGGGGAGAGAGTCCCTAGGGCTTCGTGCCCATGCTGGTCGCTAGTTCGAAACCCGCTTGCAATTCACCTGTTGTCCACGCATTAGGGGTGGGGTGGAGACCGGGGTTTACTTGACTGGTCCAGCTGGGCCGCAGTCTGGTTCGAATCTCTCACCCGGGATGCTTCCCTCGATCAGCATGGGGGGTGGGAGGTTCGAACCAGGGGTGTCAGTCCCCAAGGGGCTGAGTGCCCAGCTGCGCTAGCCAAGGTTCCCTTGTCAACAAAAAAAAAAAAAAAAGATGCATATGGATATTATCTAATAAGTAATAATTAGACATACCTTCTGCGCATTATGGGACTATATATATTTGTAGCTTTTAAACTATTTTAACAACAAATATGATTTATCATCATGTGAGAAATTCAGTAATACAAAATTACTTTTTATTCTAAAGATTGTTTTTATTTTTTAGATTTTAAATGTGGTTGTTTATAATTTTCAATTTATGTGGGAAGCAATTTATAACATTTAAAATTTTGGATAGTTGTTTGTAGTTTTTGAATTTTTAGGACTGTTGTAATTTTTAGATTTTTCAGAGGTATTTTTATAATTTGAGATTTTTTTAGGGGCTTGTTTGTTAGGATCTGCCTGTAGTTATTGAAGTTTTCAGTTTAGACTTTAAAGGGGGTGGGCTGTAACTTCTAAGATTTTTTAGGTGGCTCCTTAATTTTAGAATTTAAAGGGAGTTGTTTTTAATTTTTAGATTTTTCATTATCGATGGCTTGCAGTTTTATATTTTCAAATGGCTATTTGTAATCTTTATATTTTTTTTTAGGGTTTGGCTATAATTTTATGGTTTAATCTGCAATTAGAAATAATTTGAGAGGTATATATTAGTCTCGAGGGATTATACTTGTTAGTGTAAAATTATGGTGTAATACCCATTAAGCGCGAAAAAGTGGTTTTTGAAATTCCCAAACTTATAAGAGGTTGCGAAAAATATGTGGGCTTAGTGCTAGACAACTAAACTTACTAGAGCCACTTAACAGTTTTTTAAAATATAAGACTAATAGTAAACACCTAATCCCTTTTTTACATATAAAAGATAAGAGAATTAAAAATATAATGATTAGATTTTTTTAACTATGGATAATTAGAGAGAGTTATAAACATGATTATAAGATTTTTTTAAATTATAAATAGTTATGACTTGATTAGAATTACTAAATATTTAATTATAATTATAATTTTTTAATTATGAATAAATTTAATTTGATCAAGATTTACATGTTATATTCTCACATGACACGGGACTGATTTACATGCTTTTAGGAGTACCATTAATCAACAATCATACATCACATCAGCATAGTTATACTTCGCACCAGCCAGGGCCGTACCTAGGAATTTTGGGGCCCAAGGCGAAATATTGGATGAGGCCTAAGTGATACAACTCATAATACATTTTATCTCATTCTTCTTACCTTTTGAGCGGCAAAATTACATATTATTTTCAATATCTTGTAACATGGTTGATCTTAAATAAGATTTTAGTAATTTTAATTTTGAAAAACTTCTTTCAGCGGAAGCAACTGTTACGAGTATAGTCAATAGTACACAATAAGCAATACAAGTTTTTAGAAACGAATCTAACCATTTTATATAGTTCAACACTTCAATTGGACTATTAATCTCTATTTTTAAAATTTCCCTAAGCACTCTCAATTCTAAAAACAAATCAAGTCCATTAATATCTAAATGTTCATCATGTTTTAGTGCATTTTCGAGATTAAGATAATATGCTTTCAATTCAATATAATCTAAAGCTTTTAATTTTTTCAAATCAAACAAAAAACCAAAATTTTTTTCATACGTTTTAAATTGTTCAAACCTACTTTCAATTGAGCCAAGCGATTTAACAACTATGTATAAGAAATATTCAATACGAAAAGATTCTTCAGCGTTAAATGTTGTTTCATTACCAATATTTTCATCAAATTATTTTTTTCTATGAATTTTACGTTTTTCACAAAATATAGGTTGTACGCCATTTAATTAGCAAGTTCTTTAGTTGAATTCAAAGCAGATATAAAAGCATTTTGTCTATAATTTTCTAAATATACAATAAGACCCTTTAATTGATCTATGACAATATCAATATGCATATATTTAGATTGTAAGATTTTACTAACTGAATTAACAGCAAACAATATGTCATACCAAATATTCATAGCTATTAAGAATTCAAAATTTTCAATCTCATAAGTTGCTATGCTATTAGCTTCACTTTTTATCTTTGGATCTTCACTTTTTAAATAGGGTTAGGTTTATGCTTAAGTAACTAAGTTACATATATTATTATATATATGGGTGAGTGGGCCTTATCCAACTTGGGGCCCAAGGCAAAGGCCTTAGTTGCCTTATGCTAGGGCCGGCCCTGGCACCAGCATATATATTATGGGTGGCACTAGAGGCACACCCTCAACCACAACCTCAACCACACCCTCTCTCTCATTTGTTACAGTGCACCAGGTCCCATATGAGATTTTAAAATCTCATAAGAGGCCCGATAAATTGTAACAAATGAGAGAGGATGTGTGGTTGAGATTGTGTTTAGGGGTGTGCCCCTATCATTTTCTATATATTACGTCGAACAGCTCGGTACGAAATGGTAAGAGCAGTTAGACCGTGTTATATTAATTTAATCAAATGATCTTATAAATATCATATAATATCTGTCCACCTCTTTACTCACTCTGGCCTTGTCGGCCCGGAGCTAACAAGCTGTCAGCGCGAAGCTCCTGCGTGAGACAAAGCTGCTGATCTGCTATTTGCGTTTCAGTTGCATCATCGAAGCCCGTGCCCAAGTTGATTGTAAATCGTTTGAAATTTCGAGCAGAAGATTGTTTCCATAATCCGATCTAATTTGACAAATTGTATATCGGTTTTTCTATAGAGTGTCCATAGACACTCTATAAGAGAGGAGAGCAATAGAGAAAAATGAATGAGAAGAGAATCCCAATGTAAATCAGGGGACCCCCCTCATTATTCATTTCTCTCTATCTCTCTCCTCTCTTATAGAGTACCCATGGACACTCCATAGAAAAACCGTAATATTGCAGCATAAATTGTTTGTCAAAATCTCAATCGATCTCATAATAACGCCAACTATACTTGTAATTTTTGTGACGGGGGGGGGGGGCGGTGGGCGGGGGGGGGGGGGGGGGGGGGGGGGGGGGGGGGGGTGGTTAGTGCATATGGGTAATTTGGGGACAAATTGAGTAAAATTGTTCCAATGAGGTAATTTTACCCAATGGGATAATTTGAGTGGGATAAAGTGGGGTAAAATGGGATAATAGGACAATTTGAGTAGGACAGTTGGTATGACATCTTTTTATAATATTATATTTATAACTCAATTAAGTTCAAGTTTAACTTGATATAACATCAAATGATTAAATAAATAATAGTTATAATATACAATAATATTATTTTTAAGATTATTTTAATATAAAATAATAAAAATAATATAATAATATTAATAATATTACTATTAATCAATCTTTGAATATTTTGATGTTTATTTTAACTATTATGTTAACAAATTTTTTAATTGCAATAATTGTTCAAACATACAACCCCAAAATCTTTAAAGCAAGAAAATTCACAAGTACAATTCAATCAAGAACAATCACCAGCCCTAAAACCTTACCAGACTTTTCATATAAAAATAGTTTCAACATCAAATTAGAAACCTTACCTGGCCACAAGAATACAAGATAAATGTTTTTAACCTCCATGTTCATAATTATCACAACAAAAACTTTAATAACACACAAAATTTTTGAACTGCCATACAAAACCGTAGCATACGGTGTAGGCACATCCTGCGATGACAAAACATCACCGGAGCATCCAAATAATCCCAGAAATACAAGTCTCACAATCAGTAATCAAGCTCAGAACTCCCTCTAACAATTCGTTACCAATGCAAACAACTATCCAAAGCAAATTAGATATAATACAGAACATGTATATGTACAAAAATAATAATACACCTCACACCTGCAAAAACAAAGAGCCATTTTAAAAACATATCAACGCTATAAACCCTAAAAAGAATAATCGATCAAGAGACCGAACCTGATCATTTGCTGAACGATTGAGAGGGGGAATCGAAGGTTTCCCACCGCCAGAGCTCTCTGATCACCAAAATTCAAATCAAATCAGGGGGAAGAGGGGGGGGGGGAACAAAATTTTAGGGTTTTAGGATTAGTGCTAAGAATTGAAGCAAAGAGATAAAGAAGACGACCTGGGGCTGGGGGTGATTTGAAATGCCCTAATTCATCGAAATAAAGAGAGACCCAAAGTGAGAAACTCATCAAAATCAGCAATGCACAGCTCCCTCTTCGGCGTCCTCAAAAGCAGCAGTGCACAGCTTCTGTGTACTTCTCGCGGCGGATGGCGGCAGAGGAGGAGGCGGAGGAGATGGTGGTGGGGAAATCCCTGCTCGGGAATGACGACGGCGGAGCGGTGATCGAGCTCGAGCATGGCAACGATGGAGCTTGAGAACGAAAGTGGGGTAATTATGTTCCCCTCTTGTTCCAGGGGAAAAAATGGGGTAAATTTGGAGGGTGGAGCTGAGGAGTGCTTATATAGTTGGGTTAATTTGGGGGAAAGTGGGGTATTTGTCTCCCATTCATCCTAACAAACCAATAACACCACAAAGTTGGCTCCAGTTCCAAATACCCCAATGAATAACACCAAACATTGTTGTTCCAAAAATTATCTCATTATCCCCAAAATTACACCAATGAATACCCCCCCCCCCGAGATCACGGGATCGTAATTAATTCTAGGGTAAATTACATTAAACCCCTAGTATTTTGCAGTAAACCCCAATAACGTTTAAAATTGCAATAGACCCCTGGTAACTTTTAAAATTGCAGAAAACCCCCAACCATCTCCGCATTTTGCAGATAACACCCATAGCTTAAAACCAAAAAACAACATAAAAATGCATTTTGAAAGTTATTATGGGTTTAGCGCAATTTACGCAAAAGATATTTAGGGATTTCTACAGTAGTTATTACCGGCTTATGTGATTTGAAAGTCATTGGGGGCTTATTCCAAACCGCTGAAAGTTCGTGTGGCTTTGGTGTAATTTACCCTTAAGCATACTTACAAGTTAAAATTGTTTGGTTACATGTCAGTTTACAAAGAGACCTCTGAGTAGCAAAACCATGTAATTCTGTCACGAAAATGATAGAAACGAAAAATAAATTCCAAAAAGCCCAGATGCTTAAAGAAGTTAAACATAACTGTTTGCGTCAAAAATTGTTATATTCATTACGGTATTCATTACAACTTCGGTCGTTACAATGAAAGCAAAAAGATGGTCTTTTTATAAGACTCTTACACAATGAAAATGAAAAATGCAATTCTCGTCAAACAAACGCAGAGATCGTTTATCGATCTTCTGCTTGCGTGGGATCTTTGCCTGTGCCGGGGTTTATCCGTGGACCGCCTTAGATCTGGATCCGGTTGATGGAAAATTCGGCAGAGCTTCGCCTTTGCCGAGGAAGTATTTGATTTGAAGCGCTGAGATCGACCAAGCGAAATCAGGGCTCTTCTCGAGATCAAGACCAAGCCTGATCTCAAGGAACGGAGGAAACGGGCTTCGAATCTCTCGAACTCTCCTTCTTTATGCCGAAGAACTCGCCAAGATCTGTCAATCCTCACTGAAATTCGTGCTCCTTTGACTCCTCAATCCGGCAGCACTTCGTCCTCTTGATAATAACTCCGCCCTCGAAAATGGAGGCCTTTGGCTCATATTTATAGGCCTCGAATGCGGTTATTTGGATAAGAACAAGTGATTTGGCTCTATCTTCAGTTGACAACAGCCTAACCACATTTGGGGATGATCTCAAGTCAGTTAAGAACCCCTGGAACAGATGAATCCTGCAAAAAACCACTTTAAAACCGTCAAATCGCGTTTCGGGTACCAAACTGCGCGGCAGACTGATCCGACCCGCGCTTGCGCGGGTCGGATTGATCCGTCCCACGCTTGCGCGGGTCGGATCATCCCGTCCTGCGCTAGCGCGGGTTCGCCGACTTTTTCCCTTTTCTGTTTTCTTTCTTCCGGGACTTATTCTTGTCGCGTATTCGGTCGATTCGTTGATGTAGGCTGTCTAAAAATAATAATAGATAGATGATTCACCATCAAACACCGATGATGGAAGTTACAATCTGACGACTTCCAGAAGGCTATCTTTAGCAACACTCTGACAGAAAGAGATTACAAATCGACGATCTCTTCAAACCAAGACGTGGAAGTCCTCCCTACGTACCATCGTCAAGATACAATACCAACGCAACTTCAACCGCTGCAGACATGAATGCATCTTCTTATGTGAGATGATTGATCTTGATGGCTGCGACAACAACATGACTAATATTATATTAGCAACTATTAGAGATGCTGATGAGCAGTGTAATGATATTCGACGCACTGAGGAGCACATGGTTAAACCATGCAAAGAAATCTTAGCGGAGATCGTGACCTGCAGTTGATAGAGCGTTATTGAGATGCCTCAATTACCACAAATGGCCTGAATAAGACCTTCTTTACTGGTTATTAGTATCATCCATATATAAAGACAGAGAAGCTCGAACGCAGCTCTAACAGCCACCAAACGCAGCTCATCAATCGCTGCCAACGCAGCTCTATCGCTGCACAACGCAGCTCCATCGCTGCCCAACACAGTTTATCAACCGCTGCCAAACGCAGCTTATCAACCGCTGCCAAACGCAGCTTATCAACCGCTGCCAAACGCAGCTCATCAATCACTGCCAAACACAGCTCATCAACCGCTGCCAAACGCAGCTCATCAATCACTGCCAACGCAGCTCTATCGCTGCACGACGCAGCAGCTCTTCCCAATCACAAACGCAGCTCATCAATCACTGCCAACGCAGCTCTATCGCTGCACGACGCAGCAGCTCTTCCCAATCACCGCCAGAACGCAAGTCAAGGTTCTGACTCATTCAAACGTGATCGTAACAACTTTGAAGTTGTTCTCTACCCACGATATAGGGAATGATTTACGTGGGTTGTTACACCCGATTAATGGGGTAACTAAACCCCCATTTAGGCGCGGATTATGGGGGACAGTTACACCCCTAATCCCCCTATAAATATCAACAAACTCAACAGAGTTAAAGATCGGATTTTTGATAATCAGATCGAGGGATGGATTTGTGGAGATTAGATTTTGATTGCTTGGAGAGGATCTTTCGATCAGATTTCCTAGAATCAGAAAAAGAGGATTGACTCCTTACACAGTCTGGGAAATCAACAAAGGGAGGAGCTCTAAACCGTCGATATTTGGTTTATTAACCGAATTATTTTCGGTTTGAACAACTCTATTACTAGAGTTTATTGTTTGTTCTGAATCACGAAACTCATCAAGAGTTATCAACCAGACAAGACCGTTGTTCCAGTGAGTACAGATATTCGGATCGTCAACGAGAAGCAAACTCGACGCAAGCATTCGAGGGAGGCATCTCATCGCCACCGTGAAGAAACCAGAATTAAAGAAAGGAGAGAATCCAGATCATTCTCTTCTCTTTTGTAATCGGAAATCCAATTGTAATCGAGAGTTGAGAGAGTTATAATCATTCTTTTTCTAAGCAGTTAGAGAGAATAAAATCAAATACAGTTCTTTCATTCATTTTTTTTTATTACAAAATTTTCCACCAAACAGTTGACTTGTATGCTTTGAGTTGATTGACGCGTGCTAGCTGATTAACGCGCGCGTGTTGATCGACGTGTACGAACTGATTGTCACGCGCGTGTTGATCGACGCGCATGAACTGATTGACGTGCGTGTGTTGATTTACGCATGCGAGCTGATTGGCGCGCGCGAGCTGACTGTCGAGCGCACAGGTCACTTGATTCGCCGTTTTGCTTCAGGCGCTTGTCGGCGTCAGATAATCCTCTTAGACTCGGATAACGATGTTCGTCATCTTCTCTCTGCCTCGAGCTGTGTGCGGACACCTATAGGCATTTTTAGACGCCTACAGATACCCCCTCCAAAGTATTCCAGACTCATTCTTTTATTGAGGAGTCTGGAATGCTTTGGATAAGATAGGCCATCTCCTCAATTTCGTAGAGTGACCTTGAACTATCTCAATTCTTAACTTCTTCAGTCTTCAATCTATTCATTATTTCGTCGAATAGGTGAAGTTCTTCCGGCGCTGCGTTTATCGTCTGACCGCTGTCGAAATCTTGAACTGAGATTGGTGTGTAACTTTCTGAACTTAGCTCGTGCCATTGAGTTGGCTTTGAACTGATCCTCTCCGTCGGGAATCCATATCTGATTGTAACTGAAATCCTTGGAGTCATCTTTTGCCTTATTTTGGCGAAATTGCTGATGCGTTGACCGGCATCGATCTTTACTGTAACGCGTTGACCGGCGTTAACACAGTTTATACTCGTATGTTTGCTGGAGTCTACACAGTTTAAGCTCTTAAGGCATTGGAGAGTGATGGTCCCGAATGTTGGGCTGTAGGACCAACTATTAAAACTGATTCATCTGCACGTGTGGATCTTATCCTGAAGTTTGTTGGATGTTCAAGTCATGAGACCAACTAATGAAGCTGATATGTCAATGACTCGTATTTATAGAATTTTTGGCAAATTCTTAGCCATCAACGGGTTTGATAAGCCTTTACCGACTACCGTTTGAGTCGGGCTAGCATGCGGATTGTTTAAGTCCGTTCCGCATGTAACATTATGCTAAAAGAGTTAACTCTTTTAGTGCTACGATATTGAATACGTAGATTTCGTCTTTCTCCTGTGAAAAGACTAAGCAGCGACGTGTATCAGACGTAGACTTTAAGGTTTTTGGCAAACCCTCAGCCTTCAACGGATTTGGCGTGCCTTTACCGATTACCGTTTGAATCGGGCTTGCATGCGGATTGTTTAAGTCCGTTCCGCACGTGACGTTGTGCTAAAGGAATGAACTCCCTTAGACTTGATGCTACGATATTGAATACGTAGACTTCGCCATTGTTACGGGAATAGGCTACCCGGCAACGTGTGCTAGACACTGACCTATCCCTACTTAGGCTTCGGGATAAAAGTCCCTAGATTGAAATTCTGGTGTCTTCTTCAATCGGTGAAAGACTAAACCGGCAACGCGAGTTAGGCGTTGACTTATCCCTACTTAGGGTTCGGAATAAAATTTCCCGCGCGTGTGAGGCGCGGATTTTGGCGTTATTAATAACGGTCTGTCACCATGTCGAATATGTGGGCTTTTGTCCTTTTTACAGCAAAAGACTAACCGGCAACGCGTGTTAGGCGTTGACTTATTCCTGCTCAGGATTCGGGATAAAATTCCCCATGCATAAAAAGACATGGATTTCTGTTGCTACGATGTTGAATACGTAGACTCGGTCATTTTTACGGGAACGAACCACCCAGCAACGCGGGCTAAGCGTTGACTTATCCCTACTTAGACTTCGGGATAAAATACCCCAGACTGGATTCTGGTGTCTTTTTTAATCGGTGAAAGACTAAACCGGCAACGCGTGTTAGGCGTTAACTTATCCCTACTCAGGATTCGGGATAAAATTCCCCGTGCCTGTGAGGCACGGATTTTAGGAGTTGAAAAGGTGGTGTCTTCTCTTGGGGCAAAGACGAACCCGAAACGGGAGAGGAAGAATTTTATATTCTATCTCCCAAAGCTGAAGAGGAAGAATTTTATATTCTATCTCCAATTGCAAAAGGAAACTCAAAGTGGGATCTCTACTTCAAGAATCCTGGAATGTGAAACTAAGAGTGGGATCTCCACTCCGAGAATCAAAAAGATTCGGATAACCCTAACTGTCGGAAGGTTTGATTACCGGACTAAAGATGGATTTCTCGTTTTTCGAGAGGGAATTGTGGTTTTGGTCCTAACTGTAGGAAGGTTTGACCAGGTGGGAGGGGGAGTGTGAGATGACCCTAACTTTTATAGGTTTGATCACTCGATTTGTGGACCTCTCGTTCATTGAAGGAATCAAGAGGGGATTTTGACTGTGGTCCTAACTGTAGGAAGGTTTGACCAAGTGGATAGCGAGAGTGAGAGTACAAATCACAGTGGGAGTGTTGACTTGTATAAATCACTCAGTAGGGGTTCTTGGTGTTAAGTGATAATTGTAGGCGTCTAAAAATGCCTATGGGTGCCCGCACACAGCTCAAGACAAAGAGAAGGTGATGAACGTCGTTATCCGAATCAAAGAGGATTATCCAACGCCGACAAGCGCATGAAGCGAATCGGCAAACTGTTGATGACACGACAACGAACCACCACAAGGGCAAACGCCAAGTGGACCGCACGCGTTAATCAACTCAAAGCGTACAAACGCGCTCAACAGTCAGTTAACACGCACGCATCATTCAGCTCGTGCATGTTAACCAATTTACGCGCGTCAATCAGTTCACGATGGCGTCAATCAACGTACATTAATCAACTCGCGTGGAGCATACAAGTCAACACGACGGATGAGTAAAACGGGAGAAACTACAAGTCCCGGAAGATCGGAAAAGTCGTAAAACATAAGAAATCAGCGGAACTCAGCGCGCCGCGCAGGACGGACCAAACCGACCCGCGCCCGTGCGGGTCGGAATGATCCGACCCGCGCAAACGTGGTTAGGCTGTTATTGACTAAAGATAAGGCCAAATCACTTGTTCTCATCCAAATAACCGCTTTTGAAGCTTATAAATACGAGCTCGGGTGCTCCTTTTAGCGGGGGCGGAGTTATTATCAAGACGTGGAGGTGCTGCCGGATTGTGGAGTCAAAGGAGCACGAATTTCAGCGAGGGTTGACAGATCTTGGCGAGTTCTTCGGCATAAAGAAGGAGAGTTCGAGAGATCCGAAGCCCGTTCCCGTCCGTCCCTTGAGATTAGGCTTGGTCTTAATCTCGAGAAGAGCCCTGATTTCGCTTTGTCGATTTCAGGACTTCAAGCAAATACCCCCTTGGTGAGGTAGAAGCTCTGCCCAATTTTCCATCAACCGGATCTGATTCGCGGTCGTCCACGGATTAACCCCGGCACCGGCAAAGAACCCACGCAAGCAAGAGCCGATAAACGGATCTTGTGTTTATTTTCAAGAAAGTTATAATCTTTTGTTCTTTTGTTATTTGAATTCATGTGTAACGCTTAAAGTTTAATGAAATCAATGACTAAGGTAACTTTCGACGGAAACAATAATGACTTAGCACGAAGGGGTTTGACATTTCGTTAAGGATTGACAGATCAAAATTCTAAGCATTATATCCGGACTCTAATCATGAAAGTGTTGAGTGCACGAACATAGCGGGAGTTTGAATGGATTAAACAGGAAAGAATTTTGGTGGTCCCACCGTCAATTAGTCTGATCAGTGGGGGATTTTACGGTGGGAGACAGTGAGTCGTTAAGCACCAATGAGAGTTTTGTGAGGGAAGATTGATCTAATGAAGTGATCGAATCTCATCTCTCAGCAAAAGAGTATTCGAAAGTCATAGTAGGAGTTTAGTGTTTATCACTTTGTTCATAATGATCGGGTTATCCCTAAGAATATTACATTTAACATTCTTCCGGGAACTTCCCGTTACATGAATTATCCACCCCCAGCTTTCTTTGCAAAACTGGGTGTAACGAGGAGTATGTTATCCTCAGTCGCATGTTCGGATTATCCTTAAGAATATAAGATTCTCCAGGAACTTCCCGTTGCATAAATCATCCACCCCCAGCTTCCTTTGCGAAACCGGGTTTAACATTGTACTTAGTCGGATGACCGAGAAACAGTTTATACTCATATACTCTTTGGAGTGTTCATTCGTCTCAATTGAGCGATATAACGCCGGATTCAACCAAGGTTTAGATGCTATTCTTGAGCGCAAAGCAATCCTTGGTGGGATGAAAGATCCTCCTGTGGTACGCACAGTATTTCGAATCAGCAGTGTTGTCAGCTTCCTCCTGATTAACGATGGGTGACAGCTTGATCTTGTTGTTTTCAAGGAGGGACTCGAAAATGGCTGGAACATCTTCATCCTTGAAGGAGTACTCTTTTTGGGGTCTTGAACCCGAAGTCTTCTGCTGTCTTCGGGGTTGCTGTTGCGACGTCTGATTGGCGTCAACAGCTGCTACAGGTGTTTTCCCTTTACTACGGGAGGTGAAGTTTGAGTTCGGAAGATTTGCCGTCGGTTGGCTCCTCTCGGCTTTCTTCCTTCGGAGGAAGCGTTCGGCCCGCTCTCCGCGCATCTTCAACTCTTTCCAAGTGTTGGACGGTGCGACTCCCATAACTTCTAATATCTCAATAGATAGGTTGTTATGACATGTCTGGAGGATGAAGTCCTCCGTGATCGGATCTCGGCAGTTCATTGCTTTATTCCGAAAGCGCTTGACGAAGTCATCGACTGTCTCGTCATCTTCTTGTTTCTCATCGAAAAGTGTCCTGATGAATACCTCATCGTCGTCATCAAAGAAGTTACCAAGGAATGAGTTCTCCATATCGTCCCAGTTATTAATACTTTCGGGCTTAAGACGGCAGTACCAATCGAAGGCCGGCCCGCGAAGGGTGCCAACGAATGACCGAACCATCAAGGCTTCATTGCCGGAGATCATACCCAAGTGGGACTTGAAGTAGATCAGATGTTGAGTGGGTGAACCCTTCCCGTCAAACGGCGTAAAGTTAATCAGGTTGAACTTCGCCGGATACGGGATCGAATCCCATTCTCTTGGATATGGACATGGAATGCCAGTCTTTTTCACCTCTTGGGCAGACATTAGAGCGTTGATTTTGCTCTCGAGATCTCTCATTTTCTCATCCTCGCTCGTATCGGGCCTAGGGCGATCCTTAAGATGAATAACGGGGCCACTCCCGGTGTTGTCATCATTGGCAGGACTACCCCCAGCGTTTTGGTCAGCGGGACGGTTCTCATCGTCGAGACGTTCATCCACATCTGAATCGCTACCTGCTTGGTAAGCAGTGTTGCGACGGATGGATTCGCCAATTTGATTTGACAAAGCTCGGATTTGTTGGTCATGTTCTTCCCTCATCCGCCGCATAGCCATTTCCACTTCAATCTTGAATGCCTCTTTCTGTTTGGCCAAGGCATCCTCAACCATTTTAGCTACCTGCTCGGTGTTGATCATGAACACTTCACGGGATTGTCCCGGACTGGATACCGTATTATCAGAAGCGATTGTCGAGTTAGCATCTGATGCTTCATCATCCGATGATAAACCTCTCTGCATTCTCTGGTAGTCCCTACGTCTAGTGGTCCCTGATCGCAACCGGGTTAGACGATGAGATATAAGCGGGTCAGAGCTAGAAGGTCGAATCGACTTTCCCTTATCAGCCATGTTAATTGTGACTTCTGGAAGTTCGTCATCATGAACAGCCGATCGCTTCTTACGGAGACGCTTTGGTCTGGACTTAACTATTCCGTTGGAGCTCCTCTCGAATACTGAGACCCTCTGCGGAGTGGTCTTGGGGCAGCTACACACTGATAATACTGCCTCGATTAGTTCGGTGCACGGGCAGTAAGATTTTGTTTCTCGGGTATAGCTCTTACGAGACTTGTTCATACCCCCAGCCTAATAGTACAACTCATCGGTTAGATGACTAGAACAACTTATCGTGTGTTGACATGACTCCCCTGGTACAACGTTGTCATCGTCAGATGAATACGTTTCTTTCAGGGGAGTTGCCGCTTTATTAGCATTCTCAAGAGTCACGTGTTTAGAACTACGCTTTTGGGAGCGCAGGATCTCAACGGGCTCTTGGTTTTGGATACACACCCCCAGGCGGGTAGAAATTAGAGTTTTCCCTTTATGAGAAGGCTTGAAATTGTTGCGAGGGCGTGTACGACCCCCAGCTCGACGAGTCGCTCGGGGTTCAGTCACCGGACCCAAGCGTTCTTCGATCAGAACTTTGCCTCGATCCTCGTGCAAAGGACCCAGGCGATCGACTATCCTCACCTTGAATCGGGACAAATCCACGCTGTCATGGTGCCCCGCCGGAGGTACGGAACTCACAGGGATCGACGAAACAGGTGTAGAACATCTTCTGCCTTGACTCTGGCGCGGGTCAGATTTAAGTGACCGACGGGTTGGAGGGTCGGATTCAAGTGACCCGCAAAGTGGAGGGTCGGATTTGGGTGACCCGCAAAGTGGAGGGTCGGACCCAAGTGACCCACGATTTGGAGGGTCGGATTTAGTGACCTGCAAATTAGCGGGTCGGATTGAAGTGACCCGCGATTCTCGATCTTTTCGGCTGCCGTTTTAGATTTTGGTCTCCAAGTTTGATGCAGTCTTGGTTGTTTCTTAGCTATGTCCTTCTTCTGCATCTTTTGTGCTTTTTGCACAAGAATTCGCGTGCGCGCAAGCGCGCGGCGCTTTTGAATTCGCTCCTCCCGAGTTGAACGGATCTTTTTGATTTGGATCCATTCATTTGCTATTGGTTTGGAGGGGAGGACATCTGTCCGCTGTTGGGGTGCTTGGCGTTGCCTAATTTCAGATCCGCCTTATAACGGATTCCGTCTATTGGCTCCAAAGCTCTAGCGAGTTGGCGCGCACAGCGTTGGCGCTGTCTTTGACGAGCTCTCTTCGATAAAATGGGTGCGCCTTCTGTACTCAACTCCTTGATTGAGGAGGAGTTCAGATCTGTAGATCCGGACTCATTGGAGGTCGGAAGGGTGTTGCAAGGTTCAGCTACCGTAACAACGGGGGCGTTGATCTTCCTTCGCTTGTGAGAGGCGGAGGATCTGGAGGAGGAGGACGACAGATATTCCTCGAACTTCAGTTGGTCGAACTCGTATTCGACCACTTCTTCAACCGGGATGCAGATCCGAGGTTGCGACACGACAGCTCCGGCAGCGAAGTTGTTGGCTCCCACTATGGTCGCCAGTTTGTTTGCGTTGAAAATTATTATATTCATTACGGTATTCATTACAACTTCGGTCGTTACAATGAAAGCAAAAAGATGGTCTTTTTATAAGATCTTTACACAATGAAAACAAAAGTTACAACTCTCGTCAAAACAAACGCAGAGATCGTTTATCGGTCTTCTGCTTGCGTGGGATCTTTGCCTGTGCCGGGGATTTTGATATCCGTGGACCGCCACGGATCGAATCCGGTTGATGAAAAATTCGGCAGAGCTCCTACCTCACCAAGGAGGTATTTGCTTGAAGCGCTGAAATCGACCAAGCGAAATCAGGGCTCTTCTCGAGATTAAGACCAAGCCTAATCTCATCCTCGCTGAAATTCGTGCTCCTTTGACTCCTCAATCCGGCAACACTTCGTCCTCTTGATAATAACTCTGCCCTTGAAAATGGAGGCCTTTGGCTCATATTTATAGGCCTTGAATGCGGTTATTTAGATAAGAACAAGTGATTTGGCTCTATCTTCAGTTGACAATAGCCTAACCACGTTTGGGGATGATCTCAAGTCAGTTAAGAACCCCTGGAACAGATGAATCCTACAAAAAACCACTTTAAAACCGTCAAAACGCGTTTCGGGTACCAAACTGCGCGGCAGACTGGTCTGACCCGCGCTTGCGCGGGTCGGACAGATCCGACCCGCGCTTTCGTGGGTCGGAATCATCCGACCCGCGCTTGCCCGTGTCGGATCATCCCGTCCTGCGCTAGCGCGGGTTCGCCGACTTTTTCCCTTTTATGTTTTCTTTCTTCCGGGACTTATTCTTGTCGCGTATTCGGTCGATTCGTTGACTTGTATGCTTTGAGTTGATTGACGCGTGCTAGCTGATTAACGCGCGCGTGTTGATCGACGTGCACGAACTGATTGTCATGCGCGTGTTGATCGACGCGCATGAACTGATTGACGCGCGCGTGTTGATTGACGCATGCGAGCTGATTGGCGCGTGCGAGCTGACCGTCGAGCACGCAGGTCACTTGATTCGCCGTTTGGCTTCAGGCGCTTGTCGGCGTCAGATAATCCTCTTAGACTCGGATAACGATGTTCGTCGTCTTCTCTCTGCCTCGAGCTGTGTGCGGACACCTATAGGCATTTTTAGACGCCTACAATAACTTCTTTTTCTCCCAGTTTGACGAGGGAATTTCCTCACGATCCTTCAGGCCATAGGTATCAAATCCAAGGACGTGGCTAAGAGTCCCCCCCAATGCACTCGGCTAGACCTTCTTGGGTAACATAACTTATTTTCCTTATTATTGAGAAGAATGAGTTCTTGAAACAAGCATCTCATTATGTAATGTAAGGTAGGAGTGAGAATCAGCTGAGAAAAAAGAGCAACATGGCATGTGCTCGTCCAACACCTTTTAACACAGCGCAGAAGTGAAGCCTCGGAATCCACCAAGGGTGTTCTCCGAATCCATAAAGAACGATCTCCGAATCCATGAAGAAATATTAAAAGAGAAATTTTATTGATGAAAAGATATGCCTCTAGGGCTTACAATACTCTGCTTAAATAGAAAAGAAACACGACTCCTACTATGCTCGATATCCTTGGATTAGAGAAGTAAATCGGCCAAATTTGGGATCAAACCAGATTTACTTTCTAATCAAAACAGTCCTAAAACAATACCTAAAATAGTAAAAAATTTGACAAAAATGTTGATATCTCTCAATCCAGATGGAATTTGGCAAAACGGAAGGCGGTAAACCGTGTGAACGAACGTGGGTTGTGGGGGCCACCCATGTTCTCGTATGTTCTCGTATCAATTCCCCAACACATTCTTTTGCAGCGGACTTTTTTTTTGTAGGCCCACTTAACAGGCTATAAATAGGATTTTTAGCCTAGGGTTTGTGCATGGGGTGTGTGGTGGAAGTGCAGAGGAGCAGTTGCGGCTGATTTTGAGCGCAAGAAAAAAAAGGTTGCGGCTGATTTGTGTGAAAAAGAACAGAGACTTTGGCGGCTGTGCTTGGCCATTCACAGAGAAGAAGCAAAGTCCTTTTATAGTTGTTCTTTGATTTGTACATCCCCATTTGAGAGAGATTTTGTATGAGGGATCTGAGAGTTTATGTGAGGGTTTAGATTGCGCTGGGGCGTCGAACAGGGGAAGGCGGAGCTCGTGGAGGAGAGCTCGAATTGGAGATTTTGGGGGTTATTTATGGACAGGCGGGAGGGGATCCGTGGGAGGGGGATTGGAGGTTTTTGAGCCGTTGATTTGGAGAAAATGTGGACGGTCGGATCGGGCTTCTTCCTGCGTCGCTGACGGCTAAGCGATGTTCATGTCCCGTCAGCGATGTTTACATTGCTGACGGTATTGAAAAACTTGTGACGGCAACATCTTTGATGGTTAATCCTGTCAGCGATGTAAACATCGCTGACGGCATTGTCCCATCAGTGATGTTGCCGTCAGCTAAACCTATTTTTCCACTAGTGTTTATTAGTAGAGAGGATCCAAATTCTTAGATTAAAATTGTACTGAGAGAATCACATAACCGAGAATTAATCAAGTCAGCTGATTTAGGTTGTAAAAAAATAGTTTAAAAGGTGTAAGTGGCTAACATATCCGCAGTTAAAACCCTGCCAAATTTGAGAAAAAACATCGATCCTGATTAATGTCCAAACCAACTTTACGAACGGTCATAATGAACGACTAAACTCAGCAATTTTCACAACCCTAAACCATTAATTGGTCCGGCTTGAGTTAGGTTAGACTTGAATTAGACTCCTCCAAGGCTCTTTAAGTCATGAGCAACTTTTCAATATGAAAGACCTAACACCAAAAAGGGCCAATTAAGCTCCCAACATAGCCTCAAAGCACAACCTAACACGTTGAGGATTTTTGGAGCCCAAACGGCTATATTGGCCCCACTCTACTTTTTTACAAGAAAATGATAACTCTTACGTCTCATTTGTTATGCTGGTATAGGTAGGGGGGAAAATGCAAAATCATGTTGGGAATATAATCTGTTTAGAGTGTAATTAGCACAAAATGCAGTTTTAACAGAATTAGATAATGATTGAAAATAGATATAAAATTAAACTGAGTTTAGAATATAGCCTGATGGTCGAGGCGTGCAAGCACTGTCCCAAGAAACTAATTGCCCCCTCTCGTACAGGGCTACGCGGCAAAAGTCCCCGGAGATACAACGACCCTCGGTCAGGCGACCTCCTTCTCGTCGGCACGAGCTTCAAGAAGGCTTTGCGAACTCTTCTAGACTTTCAGGGAACCAGCAAGTTGTAATAGCAAGCAAGTGTAATAAGAAGAACAGAGCTGAGAAGGAAGAGGAGAATTTTGTGTTTTTCACACTGTGTTTTCTACCCTCGCAGCTTGCTGTTTATATAGAGGTTGAGAATGAACGTTTTTCAATACCGAATTAAATCCTCATAAAAACCTTTTTTCCGTTTTGATTCTGTTTTAATTCTCATGAATATTACCGTTTCATTTACGTTTTAATTCAGTTTTAAAGTTCATAAATCTCTCCAATTAATTCTGGCCGTTAAACAAGAAGGCTTTGCGAACTCTTCTAGACTTTCAGGGAACCAGCAAGTTGTAATAGCAAGCAAGTGTAATAAGAAGAACAGAGCTGGGAAGGAAGAGGAGAATTTTGTGTTTTTCACACTGTGTTTTCTACCCTCGCAGCTTGCTGTTTATATAGAGGTTGAGAATGAACGTTTTTCAATACCGAATTAAATCCTCATAAAAACCTTTTTTCCGTTTTGATTCTGTTTTAATTCTCATGAATATTACCGTTTCATTTACGTTTTAATTCAGTTTTAAAGTCCATAAATCTCCCCAATTAATTCTGGCCGTTTAACGTTTTGAAAATGAAATGTTAATCACGTTTTAAACAGTTCCAATTAGTAAAAATAAAAATAAAAATAAAAATGTTAGCATATTAAGGGCCCATTAATCCGGAGCTGCATTCGTGTCCGCAGGTCGTGTGCGCGCGCCACCCGACCCGACCCGAACCCGAGCCCGAGCCCGGCCCGGCCGGCGCGCGCGTGTGTGGTGTGGAGCATAACCTTTTGTTTTCTTCTAGGCATAGGAGAGAAAGGGAAGGCTTATAAAGACTCTTCCTTCCTATTCCATTTCCTATGTGGGACTAAACTTTTCCTCTTTTCCTCTACAAACCCAAGTTTTTAAGTTATAACTCCAACAATTCACATTTCTCATTCTCGCATACCAAACACAACTCCAGTTTAAAAGCTAGAATGCAAATTTATTCTTCTCATTCATTCCCACCTTATGTGGGAGTGAGTATTCTCAATAAGATGACAGAAAATTGGCATTCTCGGTTAAGTGAGAATCAAAACTTTAAGATGTTCATTTCTTATTAATTACCTATATAAAAAATAAAAAGGATTGTCATTCTTACTTTATTCTCTAATTATATCCATACGCGAGAAAGAAAATGAGTATTCCGTTCTTTATTTCATTCCGTTCTCACTTGACTTGATTCTCACATACTATACGAGGCGCTAAGATCAAACAAGCTATTTATTGGTTCACATCTATTTAACTGTTGGTGAAACAAGAATTGTTTACTCTGAAAATTAGGGAAATACAAAACTTAGAGATTAGTATATAGATATATTTTTCATAATTTATCTATCGAAAAAGTATCCGACAGTCCTTATTATTTTATTAATAGGAGCACTAATTATGGGGATTTGGGGTCATCTCCATTATTATAAAAATAGTAGAGAGGGCACCATATTAATCATAGCCTTTGACTTATGTAGTGGGTGGTTATAATTCATTTCATATCTAACATTCACCGTATCCCATGAATTACATTATTTTTCTAATTTGCACTCAAAAATAAATCACAACCACTGATTAAACATAGCAATAGTTGTGATATAGTAGTGATCTCTACCCTACTTTTTTGATAGTGGAAATGATCATAATCCATAATTATAGATGCTTACCTTTTTTGATTAGTGTGCAAATATTCTTAAAATCCACTAATTGAAGAAATGACATCTCTTCTTGAAATATTTGTAAAGCGGGCACAAAGATATCACAACTAGTGTCTAACATGCATTTAAAAGTTAATGATTGCACTAATACCATAGGCAGATTGTATTAATACATTAATCTAATTGCGTTAATAAAGTATTGATGATTATACTCATAAAGTTTTCAGATCGTGCGGTATAATATATATTAAGTAACTATCATATATGTTAATTAACTATTTTAAAATTAGTAGTGTATATGGCATGTATCACAATCTCTTTAAGCTTCTCTTACCTACTAGCACATTGCCACGTCTGATGCATGTGCAAAAATATTCAGTTATATGATTAGTTTTACATTTTCATATAATAGTTTAGTGATGATTTAATTTGTGCAATTCTATTATATATGGACATAGAAAATGTATCTTAAATTGTTATTTAGCAATTAAATCTATCCTTTAACACAATTATGTTAAGTAATTTGCTAATTGAGGTAATACAATTAGGGTAAATGATTAAAATAAAAAAAACGAAAAAAATGGAGATATTGCAATGTGATTATGTGTGTATTATCATTTTAGGATTTAGAATGTTCTAGAAATTAGAAAGGAAAAAGAAAATAAATATTTCTGTTGAAAATTTATAATTTAAAATTATAATCTTAATTATATGCTCTTCTTATATCATAATTTAGAATGTTCTAGAAATAAGAATGAAAATAAAAAGGAAAGGGAAAAAAAACCACTCCTGCAAAATTACCATTTTACCCTCCAAATTACAACAAAGAAGTAGGAAGATGTCCAACACTCATCTAATTCTTACTATTCCCACTATGTTCATATATAGTAGTATATAGATAGATATGATTTTCTAAAGAGAACCCTCCATAAGGCTATTTTTTCCTTTATTCTTAACACCGAGCCCTCTATTTATTAGCAACCACCATCACTCCTCACGCTTTAGTTAACCTCCTCCAAAGTCTAAGGATGGGCAACTGCATGAAAACATGTGCGAGGAGGAGGCAGGAAGAGAAGAGAGGGACTAAAGAGGAGGAAAGTGATGTTAAGAAAGAGGGTGGCTTGAAGATTAAAGTATTGCTAACTAGAGGGGAACTAGAGTGGTTGATGCTTCAACTGAAGGAGAAAGGGGAGAGGAAGCTTGAGGATGTGTTAACGGAGATTGGGAGAGAGAGGGAGAGAGGATCAGGAGGGGGAGATGAAGGATGGAAGCCTAATTTGGATAGCATAACGGAGATCCCTGAGCTTTGAACTTTTGATAATATTAATGAGGATCAACGAAAAGTTTCTCCTTAAATGTTTTTCTTTCCTTTTCCCCCCCACATTTCTGGGTTTTAGAGGCACGTTACCTTGTGTGTTGCCCTGATCCAGATTTTGTAAGTATAGTTTGTATTTTTAGTTTCATGAGGATGTTTGGTCCTTTGATTTTGCAGCGACTAATCTAGATTTGTATGTTTCTATCTCTTATTAGCTACTTTGTTTGAGTTTGATTAGCTTAGAGGGTCTCTCGATATCAGATACGTTAAACGACATTTTGCTTGTTATTATTATTCAGATATACTGGAGTTTTAGACATTAATCATTTTGTTCTATTTTATTCTTTTTTTTCCTTTTTTGAACTTGCAGATAACTCCCCTTATCTATATCTTAAGTTTCACTTACCACATCTTAGCTATTTTACTAGCACTTTTTTGAGGTAAAAAGTAAGAAAATGTGCCTTTCTCATTCAATATCGGTTATTTTACTAGCATTTAACACTCGGATTGATCATATTTTGAGAGAGAAAGTTACAGATAACCTCCCTCTCCTTTCATGTTTTGAGAGCGAAAGTTACAGGTAACCTCCCTCTTCATGATGAGTCTAGACGTGTTAAGTGCTAGTAAAATAATTGATGGACGACGAATGCGACTCAAGGTATAGATGATGAGGTTCATCCGCAATTCATCCTTTTTTTTTTTACTATATATGGCCCACTTTAGTTTTATAATGTGAGCAAGTGCATTTATACAGTTACATAAACTGATATAAAAAACATTAAAAAAAAAGGCACAATATTTCTCTTAGGCCCCTCTCTGTTTTGCGAAGATCTGATGCTTATTAAGTTTCAAATTATGCTATTGTAGAATTTCCAGAATGGTTCCCAGTAATGGTTGTCCTCTGGCAAATTCAAAGAGCTGCTTATTTTCAGTTTAGATAATTAAAATTAAAATTTTAGTATCGCTTCGGCTTTTTTTGAATTTGCATTTTCAATTTGAATGGACCATTTTCATTTTCAATTTGCACTTGTGAGAAACTATATTCAGTGTTCCACCGTCCAGTAAAAATCTTCCAGGATAATTCACTTCAATGATAAGCTTGCTACAACAATATTTTAAGGATTTGGATCCTGTTCACCGCAGAGAGATTGCTATCTTATTAATTAATAGTAAGGTTAATTTATTTAGTGGGTGATTGTGATTTGTCTTTGAGCACGTATCAGGAATGAGTATACTTGGTGGGTGGATGGGGGGTGGGTGGTTGGCGAGTTTTAGATTTGGAATGAATCATAATTAACTATTCACTAGAGAAATCAATGATGGCTAATAAAGTAGTTTTGCTGTAAAAATCTAACAACGCTAGCTATTAGGACTAAAAACGTGCAATTTTGATTTTTGTTGGATATAAAATCTTTGAAAAATTCCTCAATGACCCAAAATATAGGACCAATAGGGGGGACAATTGAAGTGTCTCCCTCCTATTGGATAATGAGTTGGTCATCATTAATGATGGCCAACTCATTATCCAATATGAGGGGATACCTCACTTGTCTCCTCTATTGGTCTCATATTTTGGGTCCCTATAACAAAGCTCAAAATCTTTTTTAGAGCAGATAGTGCTGGCATACTCATCCCATTTCATTAAAGGTCGGCACAAAAAACAATAAAGGACATGCATACAGAAATTAAGCCACCAATTCCTCAAGTAAAATGCCTACTTAAATATTCATAAAGTAGAATTCTTCACCAGCTTGGTCTCACTTGGACTTGAGGAACTTTATAAGTTGAAACTTCTTTTTTATTTATTAAGTTTACAAATTAATGAAGCTTTTGCACGTTGAATATTCTGTGTTTGAATTGTTTGTGTGATTAGTTGTTGAAAGAGGACGAGAAAGGCACAAGTAGTATTCTCCTTTTTGGTGAAGGTCTTGCTTTCTCTGTGCATGTTGGAGAAGTTCTGAACAAATACCTACTCAACTGTGGTTCAACTTATAACAGCAGTTCAACAGCTTGAGCTTTCTACGTAGGCTCTATTCGTTTGTACCCATTTATTGTAAAAATAATATGAAGTTTGTAGCAGGTGAGACGCTATATTAATTAATGTGCAGTATACAAAAATAAATAAATAAAATAAAACATTAAAAATGGATTTGGATTCTCTCTCCATTGCGTGAGGCAGTAAATGAACACATTTTCTTTTACAATCTAACAATTTGGCATTTGTAGAATTGGCCACACAGCGACGAAGTTCTGATTTTTTTAAAGTAGGGAACATTTTGGATGCTGCACGGTCGACCACGAGTGGCGCTACGGTCGACCGCGAACGTGCACAGCACAGGAAAAGTCTTTGGACTTGGTCGATCGCAAGTGGCGCGGCGGTCGACCGCGAGTCGGGTCTGGGCCTGCTTCGGTTTCCTACACTGTTTGGATTTCATGTTTTATATAAATAGGAACACAATTTGTTTAGGGTTTATTGGATCATATTGATCACTTTTGGTGTAGCTTGAATAAGAGTTTTGAGCACAAAAAAGAGAGTTCTTTTTTGAGCAAATTGTTTGTGGGTTTTGTGAGAGATTTGAGGGTTTTGTTTGAGAGGTTAGTTTGAATGGTCTTGTAATCTCTATTTTGTACTATCTTTCTCTATAGTGAAAACCCCTCCCCTTCTTGCCCCGTGGACGTAGGCAATTTGCCGAACCACGTTAAACTTTGTGTTTGAATTTGTGCCATTATTGTTTGATTTGAGTTGTCTTCTCTCTCGGTGTTTGGTTTGGTTTCTCGACGCACAACAAGTGGCTTCCGCGCACAACAACATTAATATACAACTATGATTTGTCTTTACTGAATAAGTGAAAGTCATTATAACTTGCAAGAGGCATGATGTTAGTGATGTACGATCAAAACCGTCTAGATACCATGGAATGATTGCGATTGAGGAAATGCTGCTCCCTATATTATCAAAATGATAGAGGATCCAAAAGCAATAAAAGAAAAAAAATGCCATACATCAAGATGATGAAAAATTCTTGCAACAATGTAAAGGTTATTATGTTTAGAAAACCAGTCACACCAGATGTTTGATAAAACTCAATTAAATCACATAGCTGAGAATTTTGAGTGGCGGCACAGGGAAATCTTTTCGTCAAGCTCCTCTTAGCAAATATTTAGCATATATCTTAGTTTACTTAATTTCTTTTCGTATTTTTTACATTAATAACCCAACCTCCTAAAACAACGAAATTTGAATTAATTTTAAAGTCCCCTGCGCCACCCCCCCCCCCCCCCCCCCCGCCCAGCCTCCCCCCCCCCCTCCCCCACCCCGCCCCCCCCCCCCTCCCCCCCCCCCCCTCCCTCCCCCCCCCCCGCCCCCCCCCCCCCCCCCCGCCCAATCCCATAGGCTGCTCTTGGCATGAGTTGCTTGAAAGATTCCTCCTACACACACGTCCCCAACTTAACATAATTAGCATGACGCTCAAACAATATACATGATCAATATTCAAATTACGGGACGAATCTCTCCCATTTAATTATGCCCTATATGGATTAGATTAGTTTAGAACCTACACCAACTGAACAATTTAAAAAAAAAAGGCAAGTTCATATATATTTTGGTGCATTGTTTGCTACACTATCCAACTAAAAATCTATTAATCAAAGCCTCTTCTCCATCATGCTTGATGCTAGAAAACCACTCTTCTTAAGATTCGGAGGGTTAAAAAAAGGGAAAAATGCTTCTAGCCCCCAAAGAAAACGTGCTTCCCCTTCCAAGACTTTTTCTGTTGTGCGCAGCGGAAATTTCGGCAGAGTTTCTGGTACACAATAAGAGAGAAAGATCGATATAAGAATTCCCGTCTCACCAAGGAGATAAGAATCTGAAGCGGATATCTCAACCAAGTGAGATATCGGCTCTTCCTCTCATCAGTTCTAGGACTGACCTGTCGAGGGATCCTAATAACTATTACAATGGCCACAAACTCAAACAATTAATTTTACGTGGTTCGGCAAACTGCCTACGTCCACGGGGCAAGGAAGGGGATCTACTAATAGAGGGAAGAGAATACAATAGGATTTACAATCTCTCAAATCTAAACCAAAAAATAATCTCTCAACCTCTCACAAAGCCACTTGAAAACCCACTGTTTTCTTCTGCTTTTACTCTTCCAAGCCTGCACGAAAATCCAAGAGACAGCGCGCAACAAATTAACCCTGCACTTGCTTTTCCCCTGCACTCTGCAGCAGTAAAAGGCTCATTGATTTTTCCCTCTGTTTGCACCCCCTGCGATTTTTATCCAAAGCCTTTGCCCGCTGCTCCTTTGCCACACTACCACAGAAAACCTAGCGAAAGGCATTTATAGGGCTCAAACACGTCTTCGCATGTGGAATTCTTTTGTCCCGCTGGATTCGATCTCTTCACGGCATGTGGAATCCTTTTTGTCCGCTGACCTCTTATCTGCTGGACAAGCATAACCGCCAACATTCTCCACCTCGGCGAAGTTTTCCCAAAACTGAGCCGACACCAAAGCATCCAAATGTCCCACTTGTTGTGTCCAGTACGAAGTGAAACAATTCACGACAACGGACTTAATCCATAACAAGTCGAGAACCCAAATGAGAGTGCAAACACTCTCCAAATATCGATATCAACTCACCAAATCGATCTCACCCCCAACATAATCCAAACCCGACTGCATCATAAGACTGCCTACGTATCCTCTTGCCCAAGGAATCAAGCCGAACGTAGTTCCCCAAATGGCCGTGAACGACCTCAATCCAATAGAAGAGTTCGCAACCCTTCTCCAATATCTTCAACTCTGCGGCTGATAGCACCTCCAATGACCTCAAACACCTCCACCTGAGGTGAACCAATGGCTATATCCAAACTATATCTATCAGCTGCACTCGAATCAAAATCCAACTCATCATCTGCATCCGAATCCAAATGACTCCCACATTGTGTCACCTCAGCTGGAATCCCAACCAATGCAGAATGATCTGGAGTAATCTTTACCCAATGTGGAGTAGCATCACTCTCCACCCGCTGCGATACCTCTAAGGTCTGTCCAAAACTCTCCACCTGCTGAGAGTCAATCGGCTCCCTCATCGAAGCCTCATACAAAGTGACACTACCAGACCTATCTTCCAATGGAGTTTTACCTCCAATCACAGCAGTTGACAATTCTTTAATAGGATGACCCAAATATGTCGAAGCCTCTGTCCAGAAACTCTTTTGCAGACCATTGCTTGACAACAAACACCGATCCTCCTCCAGCAAGGCACGGTTCTCCAAATTTGCCACCCTATCTAGTTACCCCAAGATTTCCTTTCCAACGAAGTGTCTCGAAATGCCGTGAGCTCGGCTCCAATACAGAAATAGGTCCATCTTGTACCTCCCACCAGAATGGAGTACCTTCACCTTCTGTCTATTACACACTTCTTCAATCTGTTAGAGACTACTAGGACTTTCTCCAATGGGGATTTGGTTGCAACCCAAACACGCCTAGAACAGCCACCAACAAAGGAAACCAAACGCCTATTACCTCCCAATGATGCCCCCTTGGAAGGCCCCCAAACATCCACGTGAACTCCTCCAGAACGACCCTTAGCACGGTGAATAGAGGTGCCACACTTCACATCGGTCTTCTTGCTCACATCAACATGTTCACTGGACTTCAAACTGCAGGTCTTCGCACCCTCTTCCAATCTATGCGAGGAATCAATACTGGAATGGCCAAGCCCCAAATGCCGCAGTCTAGTCGAATCAACAGAAGTCGCCAGCTCTCCACCTGTCACTATACCTCCAGTCAAGTAATACAGGTTATTTCTCCTGACGCCCTTCATCAAAATACGAGAGTCTCTCGCAATCTCGAGAACCATGTCCTCAACACGAACCTTCAGACCCTCTCCAACCAAAGCCCCAATCGAGATCAAGTTCTTCCTCAAAGAAGGAACATATCTCACATCGTTTAACTCTCTAACAGTCCCGTCAAACATCTTTATGCGAATTCTTCCTATCCCAAGGATCTGGCATGCACGGTTATCAGCCATGTACACCACACCACTATCCACCAGCTTCTCAAAACTGGAGAACCATTCCCTTCTAGGGCACACATGATAGGTCGCACCACTATCCAACATCCATTCAGATTCCTCCGAATAGCTATCTGTAGGACTGATAGAAAGCGAATAAATAGAAGAGTCAGAATTATTACCATCCGATACGATGTTTGCTTCTGATGATGGTTGCTTCCCTTTTCCCTTCTGCTTATTCTTCATCCATTCGTCGAGCTTTGGGCAGTCTTTCTTCCAATGACCAGTCTCCTTGCACCAAGCACACTGATCTTTTCCTACTCTAGACTGTGACTTCCAATTCTTTCGGTTTGGACCCTTCCCTCTTGCGACCAACGCCTCCGCTACCGGCTCAACTGAAGCCTCCTTATCCTTCTTTCGAAGCTGATAATTCACAAGTGCAGCGGTGACCTCACTATACGAAAGTGATGCCTTCCCATTAATCAGAGTAAGAACGAAGGTCTCATATTCCTCGTCGGGCAAGGAACTCAACAACAGCAACGCCTTGTCCTCATCTTCAATCTTGACATCCACATTCGCCAAATCCGCAAGAAGCTTTGTGTAGTGGTTCATGTGATCTCTAATGGAGGTTCCCTTCTTCAACTGGAAACGATAAAGTCTCCTCTTCAAATGCAAGCGATTTTCCACACTCTTGGTCAAATACTTGCTTTCGAGAATCTCCCAAATCTTCTTCGCAGAAGTCTCATTCATCACATCATATTTTAGATCTTGAGTCAAACAAGACCTAATCACACCACACGCCGTTCGATTCATCTTCTTCCAAACCTTCTCTTCAATCTCATCTGGCTTGCCATCTAACTCCAATGTATCCTCCAAATTCTGCGCGTTCAGCGCATCCAAAACCTCGCATCTCCATAATCCAAAGTTGTTTGTGCCATTAAATTTCTCCACATCTATCTTCATAGAGTGGATATTCAAACTCTGAATAGTCTTCACGCCAGAAGAACCACCCTCGACTCCCGAAGCACCTTCTTTCCCCGACATCTTACGCACCAACGAACAAAGAATAGATCCAAAACTGAAAGATAGAGTCTTTACCAAAAGATCCCACCTTTATCACCAACGAAGTCCTAAACGGGCCTCCAAATTGATCTACTCCTCCAACCAAACCCTAGATCTGGAATCTGGGCTCTGATACCACTTGTTGTGCGCAGCGGAAATTTCGGCAGAGTTTCTGGTGCACAATAAGAGAGAAAGATCGATAAGAATTCTTGTTTCTCAAAGGGAACAAGAATCTGAAAGCCTAATATCCCATCAAAGTGGGATATTTGCTCTTCCTCTCGTCAGCTCTAGGACTGCGCGTCGAGGGATCCTAAAAACTAAAAAGCCACTTGAAAACCCACTGTTTTCTTCTGCTTTTACTCTTCCAAGCCTGCACGAATCCAAGAGACAGCCGCAACAAATTAACCCCTGGCACTTGCTTTTCTCCTGCACTCTGCAGCCGTAAAAGGCTCTTGATTTTTCCCCTCTGTTTGCACCCCCTGCGATTTTTATCCAAAGCCTTTGCCCGCTGCTCCTTTGCACACTACCACACGAAAACCTAGGAAAGGCATTTATAGGGCTCAAACACGTCTTCGCATGTGGAATTCTTTTGTCCGCTGGATTCGATCTCTTCACGCGGCATGTGGAATCCTTTTGTCCGCTGACCTCTTATCTGCTGGACAAGCATACCGCCAACATTTTCAACGGGTGTTTTGCCTCCAAAAGTAAACTTTGTGTACTCTGAGCCTCCAAAACGCAAAACTCAAGAAATTTAAATTCGTGAAGACCATAATACCCTCCATGGTTACCTCCTCCTTCCTCTCCAAACCCAGCGACCGCAACCTCCTCTCCTCCTCCTCCTTCCATGGCCTCAAGCTCTCCTCCCACCCTTCTCAAGATTTGGAGGGTTAAAAAAAACTTTTTTCATGCTAAATATGGAAAGAAAGAAACTAGACGTATCCATTCAAGAACAGAGGACTCTAGAAGTCTGAACTCTTTACATGTGCGTTGTAATCTTTCCAAAAAAGAAAAAAAAAGGGAACTCTCTCTAAATCTCAGGGATGCTCTCGAGCTCGGGCCTCCATGATCCATGAATATTCGATCTTCTTGATTCCTTCTCGATTCTACCGAGTGATTTGGTCCAGTAAATAATGTCATCATTATTGCTGAGCGTGGAGAGTAAGAGTTCTGCTTCCTTCTTTGTTAGCACCATCTTCACTCTGATCACTCCCTTGATTTTCTCCTGATCTTCATGTTTCTCGTCGGGAATAAGATTTGAGATGATTTGATCGTACATGATCTTCGCCTTGTTGCGTCGAATCTTGGGCTTCTTCTTGCCACTGGCTTTGGTCTTGGATGTTTTGGCTGCATGAGACAAGCATGGCAATGAGTTTCCCATGAGAATGAGAGAGAGAGAGAGAGAGAGAGAGAGAGAGAGAGAGAGAGAGAGAGAGATCTATGGCCGAAAAAGGGGGAGGGCTATATATTATATATACATGAATTTTTTTGGTGAAATGATGGAGCGTATGCATCAGAATATGAGAGAGAGAGAGAGAGAGAGAGAGAGAGAGAGAGAGAGAGAGAGAGAGAGATCTATGGCCGAAAAAGGGGGAGGGCTATATATTATATATACATGAATTTTTTTGGTGAAATGATGGAGCGTATGCATCAGAATATGTAATTTGAAAGAGGCGTGCAGGAATTGCTTAAAACTTAAAAAGTTTAATAAAACAGAAAAAGAAATACTTAATTGGAAGTGAGTCATGAAATTGATGTGATCTCTTGACGTACAGTCAGCATACACCGTGGTCGTGGATTTTATTAACCAACGTTTGTTATGTTATATATATGAAGAATACATCAGGAACCCAAAATATGGGAACTAGCTTGAGTGGGACAGGTGAGACGAGGTGTCGTCTCATTGTCCTGTGATGCACTGTTCATAAACAGTGCAACACGAAACAGGGAAGCGACACCTCATATGTCCCATGCAGGCTCCCCTATTTTGGAGTCCCTATAGTAGCACTCTCTATATATACACACACAAACTAGTATGAAATAAACCTTTTATAGCCTTTATGGTCGCATTTGTGTCGAAAAGTTTTGTATCTACTACTTCTTTATCATCATTATTTTAATTTGTATTAATCATGTAAATTTCCTAGTATTAATATGTAGGGATATAAAAAGGTAAGTTAACCAACTTCATGAAAGTTCTGAAACGTTAATTTTGACGACATGTTTCGCACGGGTTAATGATAATGAAATCCATTGAAATATTGTTTCTAACTAGTTCGTGTGTAGTAGATCACATCTACCGGTTCGAATTTTTATTTTTGGATTCCGATTTTTAAAATTGGGCTGATGGTATCTGCATGTTGGATGCTATTAATAGTAGCCTAGCTCATATATGTATATATGTATGTATACACCCCCCTCAAGTTGCTTGTATTTGCAAATTTGCCCTCCAAAATA
Organism: Asparagus officinalis; assembly: GCF_001876935.1. Taxonomy (NCBI): domain Eukaryota; kingdom Viridiplantae; phylum Streptophyta; class Magnoliopsida; order Asparagales; family Asparagaceae; genus Asparagus; species Asparagus officinalis. The sequence goes on along the minus strand of NC_033794.1, from coordinate 106,217,692 downwards.
TCGATAATTTCATATTTGCCGTCCAAATTATTTCCCTTTTCTAATTTTACCCTCCTACTTAAATTATAAATTAAGAACCTACATGGAATATTATGTGTAGACTTTCTAAAATGTCCGATATGCCCTTCAACAACTTAATTGTAATTAATCTAATCTCTTAGCCCTGTTCTATTTCTCTCAAACCCAATCCAATTATTATCCCTCCAATCGCTTTCTATCTCCAGCAACGCATAAGCATACATATGAATACTCCTTTGCCAGTGCGAGCATGTGTTGGACTCCTTTAGGATTAACGGATCGCTTCATGTCATCCATTCATGAGATATTTGTTCCCAGTGAATAATCAAGAAAAGGAGTTTGCTATAATGCTAACATTATAATTAATTGCATGCATGGATTAATCAGCGGATGATTTGAGGACGAGGAAGAATAGTAGGTAGTGAGTGTGCAGAGATGAAGACCGACCAACTCCCCCCATCGTGGGATTGGTATTAACCGATGATGAAAACCACAGAGAAAACAAAGAGGACGAGCTGAGTTTTTTTTTTTTCTTCTGATTTTCTATTTTAAAACATTGTTAAATAGGGGTGTAAATGTAATTTAATCATAAGAAATTAACAGCAACGAGAGACGGCGGGGGTATAACCGCGGCGGGATCATAGCAATTTGAGGGTTAGAATTTAAAACTATGACAATGTGAAGGGCAAATTTAAAAATACCTTTATACATCTAAAAAAAACCCTTTTTCTTATATTTTCGATTTATGTGAAGGTATGTTTTATATATTACTTTAGGGATTTTTGCATATTTACCCCTCCGTATCTTTGTATTTGCAAAATTATCCTCCAAAACCTGCACATTGGGCATTTCTACCCCTCCAACTTAACAATGTTGGCTTTTAAAACAAGGGAATTGCAAACTTCCATTAATTTTCAATAGGTCTGCAACATAGTCCCCATTTAAAAACAAAAATGGTTAAATGAATGGGGTAAAAAAAATCATTGTGAGACGATTAGGGGTAATTTTGCAATTACCAAAATATGAGGGGTAATTTTGTAAATATGAAAGCTATGAGGAGTATACATGTAAAATAGAACCCACTAGTTATCACAGTTAGAATGCAAATTGAGTGCTAAAATTACCCCATTCAAACGCTCGTGCGAAACAAAGGCGGGTTGGTGCACGATCTATGCAGAGAAGGCTGTTCTGTCATTCAGTGAAAAGATTTGCTTTTTGTCAAAAGCATACGGCGCCTCAAGAAAATGGAGACCAGACGATATAAATGTGTAATAAAGATCATTTATTATTTTGTTTTACACTTTTACTTGAATGATGAATACATACTTTCTTCTAAAGTTAAGCCCCTCTTAACTATTAGACAAAAACTTCAAAGTTACAATGATGATCTAAGTTTACAGTTTTATATTAACTAGTATGCAAAACGTGCGTTGCACGTGATGCATGTTAGGAACTCTATGGGGGGAAACCTCTGAAGGTCAACTAATGCTGCATACATTAATATTAATATTTTTATGAAGCACGCACTTATACTTCACATAGAGTAGAGATTAACTCTACAATAATAGTACAAGCATCATGCTTATACAAGAGTCTATTATCAGCATCGCCTTCACCACAATCTTCACAGAAAACAAACATAAATGGGAAAATTCACCAAAAATGCAACAACTACAAAAAAAAAAGAAACAAATCAAACAACAAAAATCTCGCAATGAACTAACATTTACCTAAAAAACAATTATGCAACTACACACAAATTAAGCAACTACACACAAATATGGTTTAGATTTATTCAATGTTAGCTACATACACAATGAACTAACATTACATCCCTAAGATGAGAGTGGGCTTCTCATTCAAGCTACACAACCTATACAAAGAAAGAAAAAACAAAAACATGCTAGTTCAAAGATCAACCTTGAAAACAATATTGCTAGAGGATACATTTGCAAAGAGGAAAAATTGCTTGTTAAATACGGAATAATCCTTAAACTTGCAATATTATAAGAGGATGAGCTAAAACGAAAATGATAATTTTCACTTTGATATCCTAAAGTTTACATCTTTCTACTTCAATAGGCTGAAGGATTTCTTAACACTTTGATACCCCAAACTTTGAATCCAATTTTACTTCGATACCCAAAGTATTCATGTAACATTTTAATATCCAAAGTTCCAATCATATTTCATTCTGATACCATATCCAAGTTGTGTTAGATCTTTTGTTTAATTTGTATGGTGCCTTTAGCATCTGATACATTTAGATTCAGTTTGCCCAGTTGCTAAAACAGCAATAGAAAATTAACAAAAAAATCTAATAGATCTAGATGTAGGTATCAAAGTTAAATGAGATAGAAACCTTGGGGTATCATAGTGTTAAAAAGTACTTTGGGGTTATGAAACTAAAATACGATTAAAACAATGGGATATCAAAATATTGAAAAAAAGTACTTTGGGGTTTCAAAGTTAAAAATTGGTAAACTTTGAGATGTCAAAGTGAAATAGTAGGTACTCACTTATTATTTTAAAGATTTTCTCTGAGAGAACAACCATGTTAATCAACATATGGGTGTGTTAATGAATCGACAAATTAAAAAAATTTAAAAGTTTATAATTATAAATTGATGCGAGGGAAAAAAAACTATCAACAAGAGCTAATTTCTCCTAATTACTTGTATATGTCACAAATTTATACTCACATGACCATATCAACAAATTGTAGTTAATCAACTACATGTTATTCTCTTAACTTGATAATTAATAGGGAAAAAATTAAAAATTAAAATAAAAAAATCTTTAAAAGAATTCACCACTACAACTAAGTTCATACCAAAACCTATTTGCAAGATGTAAGAGTTAATATTTCTCCAAACATTCAAATCTCGATGATATCACCTATAATGGGTGATTAAGTGACCAAATATAGTTCCATGTACTTCTACTGATGATTGACTATGCTACTTTTGAAGATGATACTGTGAACACGAGACCGTTATCCATGCTCTTCTAGCAATAATTCAGTATGTAATTATATCTGATGATAGACATACATTGTGTTGTTATGTCATGTGCAATTATATCTGTTGTCAAGCTCCAAATGGAGCCACCAAGACTGCCATCACCTTCAAAATTACCTCTAATTTCTTAGCAATAAGAAAGTATCAATATTCATCAATACGCTACGAAGCTGGCGCTTCATGGTGTTTAAGAAGTTCGCAAAGGCCATTCTTATGGTTTTCTTAGAGTAGAGGAAGATGACTTAATTAAAAAAATTAGTATCTTATTGACTCTATACTTAATTAAGAAGTATTAGAAGATGACTTAATTAAAAAAATTAGTATCTTATTGACTCTATACTTAATTAAGAAGTATTAATATCTTATTGTTAGATTCGAAAATTAGTATCTTATTGACTCTATACTTAATTAAGAAGTATTAATATCTTATTGTTAGATTCGTAAAGTGATCTTAAAATTAGCCAATTCCCACGCATGCGAGCTAATTTCTCCTGACCTCAACATAATTTTTATCTACACCAAAGAGAGAGAGAGAGAGAGTATTAGACGAAGAATGATTGAGTTAACACTTAAATGACTACCTATTAATTAAACTCAATATCATCCATCTCAATGTTTACTTTCTAACAATCACTATCTAAGATTTATTTATTCAATTTCAAAATGAATATACCTCTAAGATATTTACTTGTATCTGAGTGATTTTATTTCATTTATGCTTCTGTATGAATTTATACATATGCATATTCTTCAAGGTTATGTAATCTTTGTCAATTATAGAACAATATTATCCATATCTTTCCAACTAATATTAATAGTTTTCATAAATAGACATTGCGCGTGCAATAGTAGCTATGCGCCGAGTTCAAGGTTAAAAAGTAAAGAATGATCAAAATAGAAAGCAACTCAAAATTTTTAGGAATCAAACATGTAGTCTTGTGAATCAAAGATGGCAAACATGTAGTCTTGTGAATCAAAGATGGTCATCCTCGTATTTAGGGAGGAATAAATTATGAAATGCATCTTCAGATGATGCCCCGTAATATTCCATAAATTCAATACATGCTCCGGAGATGCATATTTTTTGCGCAAACCATCGCTCAAAGCTTCATGTCTAATATCTATAAATGCTTAGAGGTCAATAATATAGCCAGAACAAAGTGCTCAACAATTAAAAGTACAAAAAGTTCTCCAATCCAATATTAGTTATGGGGATTTAACTCACCTCATGTCAACATTTCCACATTTGCTAAAAAGCTACCTGAAGTCCTAATTGGCGAGCATCATATTCAAGGTAGTCACAGAAAATAAACCTAATTTGTACTCTGCCACAATATGAGACGCCCAAGTAGGATGTCAATAGTGAGGCAAATACTATCAGTAGACATAAATATCTTCAATAAACACTCAGAGCGGAACCAATAATTAACAAAAGAAATAGAGTACACGCAACAAACGCAATAGCATAGACAATAGGAAAATGCATGTTTGACCTTTAATACGTCCAATTCAAAGCTCTTTCTAACTAAACAGAGAGTAACCTTTAAAATTATTCAGCAAGGCATTGGATGAAGTTGATGCCACATTGTATTAAAACTCACTATAATGTGACAATGATGAAGTCAACACCACTGTGCATGTCTTTAAGTTTCAATACATGTGAAACTTCAACCCAAAAAAAGTGATAGGAAATTTACAGAACATGAAAGCATTAGAAATATAATGATTTATTTAAATTAAGCAATATGCTACCAATCAAATACAAAACATTTCTTGAGAAAGGTCAGACCTGAAATTCTATAACTTTGGGGAAATTCTATAACCTTTGGGAAAACACGTCCACTGATGTATGTTTGTGTAGAAGATAAAACAAGGCCTGAATGTTTCATTACATTGAATCAAAAGATACAAATATGAAGATTTTAAATGAATTAATTTAAGTACTCACATCAAAATCTTCCCCCAAAATGGAGGTGAAATCATATTAGATCATAGCATTATATTCTAAAAGATCAAATGGCAGTACCTCAGATATCTTAAGCAACTCGCATAATTGACTGCACATTTCCTCTCTTATCTGCAATGGTTTTAGAATAAATATGCCTATTTGATCTGAAGCATTAAAAAATTATAGAGAAAATTAAATAAATTAGACTAAAACCCTTTTTAACAAAAACATTCATAATTCTTGACAAGTTACTCTGATCTTGAAACTCGCCTTTGCGCTTACCATTCTTCCCTCTTATTTTTCTCTATCTTTTTCTTATATTTTACTTTTCCCTGAAAATGACACAATATAAAAAGAAAAATCCCATCAACAAACACAAAATCTCAGAGAGAGTTAGAGATTAGAAATCTAAATTCATGCGATTAAAAATTCACACCCATGCATGCGTTCTATCTCTCTCTAAAGAGAGTTAAAGAATGTAAAATGTTTTAGGTTGGCTCGTCGGATCCAGGAAAGAATAGAATATATGAATTAAATAAATGATAACATTTTCAAATATGCATATAGTAGAGAATTACAAATGAGTCCATAATCAGAAATTACAATATTATTTTAGCAAATTTTACACATGTATCAAAAAAGCAATACTTTGCCCAATTTAGAAACATTTTATAGGTCACCTTAGATTCTCATATTGCAAATATTTCCTCTATCCAAATTAAACTCATAGTATCAAGTAAGAGAGTAAATTCAAATTATCCATATTGTTCATATCTATATTTCTTCAATACTACTGCTATCAAGGAAAGAATCAGCACTGGAAGTGTTCAATAGCCTCCCTCTCCTTGCTGTTTGATGAGCTAATTACTTTCACCTTCATTCCAATCCTATCCAAATTTCACTACAAAATGTCAAAGGCTACCACGCCCAACCATGTATGAACCATGTGATTAATTATAATGAAATAGGTATGGAGTTTCAAATGCATTTGATCACAAAAACACATGTATGAATTATGTGATTAATTATAGTTACATAGAATTTATTTCCATCTTAAGTGGCATGTGTATTTCAAGTTTTATTATACATATGTTTTACAGTGTTATGGAGAAGACTAACAAACTGAGAATAATTTGCTCCAGTGAGTCCATCAGCCTACAAGACTACTCATTGGTCAGGTGGGAGTTATTTGCAGAACAAAAGATAGAAAAGGACAAAGTTAAATTAAAAATTGCCCCTAAATGTGGGTATATTTACTCTTATCATATTTGAATGACCATTATATTTAAAATTTTTAAATAAAAAACAAGCAAAAGTTTTGTCACCCATATCATCTTTTATAAGTAGTGTGTGTGTGTGCGCGCGCGCGTGTGAATAAGGTTTTCTTTCACTTGTTAGATCCTCACTACTAAATTCCTTAACATTGTAATATAAGCTCTAGAAAAATATCTATACATGAGCATATTTAGTAGATAACACTAATCTTGGTTTTGCATAAAAAGAATTTATACTTGTTAAATATAAAAAATATGAGGTCCAATTTGAAATAGACATTGTATGTGTAATTAAAACATTCAAACTTGCATATTTATATTTCTTATATTCTATATTAGTTTTCCCCTCCAACAAAAATTTTAGTTTGACCTCCAAAAGTAACCACTATGTTTGTAAAATTCAAAATTTTGAATTTAATTAGTATCACAATCAATAGTATAAATAAAATTGACATAATCAAGCAATGATAAGAGACCAACCATATTACACACTCAGTGCAATTCAAGTTTAAGCACATTCGAAACTAATTACAATATCTAAGCTAAGTTCCTCATATCACATAGCGTTATTATGAAGCTGAGAGGTCATACCTTCTTTGGATCAAGTAGGTAATCATGCATACTGTTATGCTTCAAGAAAATAGTCATGCTCTTGTTTGCAGTAGAATACGAATAACCAGTACATTGCCACCTAAAAAGACTACTGAACTTGGGTCATAATAGGATTTACAAAGAGTAAATAAATTTAGAAAATTTAACCTCAAGTCTAAAATCCACAATGATATTAGAAGGTTATGTTTTTTAAGATAATAAATGCACAAATGTGATCTAGGATCTAAACTAACAAAAACGTGAAAGATATTCAGCTCTGAGAAAGATCCTGTAAAAAAAACTAAGATCCAAGGCACATCCATCACATGGAAAATGTAAAGTCAATATTTGCCCAAGAATAACATAAATTTAATAAATCTAATAAAAATGCAGAAAGAAAACAAATTCGATCGAAGTGGATGAAAATGTCTCTCACACCTTGCTTTAGGCCGACTTCTTTTTCGACGGTGTGATATTGAGCGCACTTCTCTCTCACACCTTGCTTTAGGCCGACTTCTTTTTCGACGGTGTGATATTGAGCGCACTTCGTCTTGCTATATAAATTTATCACAAGAAATAGATCAAAACAAGTTCTATCCATCACTCTCTGAAGAGATCTAATTAGCTAAAACCATAGAAATCAAACAAAACTAACCAATATGTACAAAGAGATCAGATGACGAAGAAATAAAACAGAGCTCAAATTATGAAATGGATTTCATACCAGTTCTCTCTCTTTGCATAACCCCCTTCGACAAATGACAGGCTTGAGATTGAATTTGAAAGATGCTAACGCTGGTTAGATATTGAGAAGGAGGAGAACAAAGCATTGACCAAGAGGAAGGAAGACAGAGGAGAATGTGGAGTTGAGAGAGAAATTTAGATGAGAGCGGAGATGGTGAAATGATGGAGATATGAAAGATATAGTCAATAGAAATCAATAAAAGTTTAAGCGTTGTTGCATAATGATAAGGATAACGAACGGGAAACGAAAAGCCTTGGAGTTTCATTAAAAGATCATGGCTATCGTGGATAATGTGAATGACTACATTCGCTGAAGGAATTTTTTGCATTATGCGTGGAGTTCAATTGGCCATGTCACTTGATGGAGATTTAAATTCAAAGTTCAATTGGCCATGTCACTTGATGGAGATTTAAATTCAAGCCAAAGGGGTTGGTGAGTTTTCGTATTCAGCACATTAATTAATGAGTTATGGAAGGTTAAGAGTCTAAGACACTAATTAAAGCTTATTATTGTGATGAGGAGAAAATTAGAATTAAGTAATTTGTAAAGGGCAAAATGGGTATGAAAAAGTTTTGACATGAGTATTCTCTTTTATAAGTAGTATAGATTTAACATGTCTAGGCAGGTTGAGTGTCCTTTTATATGGGCTTAAAATTTGACTCATGCATAGGGTTATCCAAACGGGTCGGCCAGGCTCGACAAACCGAGCCCGGGCCAGGCAAACCCAGGGCCCGAACCTAGGCCCGGGTCGGCCCGGTTATTTTTCTTTTTTTAAAATTTCAAGAGTACATAACTATAAATTAAACGAATTTTTGATAAAAAATCAATCATATTATTAATCACTTGTAATTATATAATTTACAAATATAAAAAATCATAGAAATTAAAACGATAAAAATAAATTCTTTATTAATAATTAGTTAATCACTAACAATTACAAATTTATTTTGAAATTTATCATATCACAATAGATGAATACATCCCAACTACGTTTGCACCTACTCATCTATATCACTATCATTTGTGACTCTTTCTAAAAATAATTTATCATAAATTTTTAGCTAAAAAATAAAAATTACAAACTAATGAGTAATTTATACTCTTTATCTCTATCTGTTATTCTTAACTATTCAAGTTTATCTTCAATACTAGTCATCCGATCAATACCTTAAGCTCTCTTCTCGTACCTCCACTAATCTTATAGGCACATTACTGCTTGTACGATATACGGTTCTAACGATGTCATGTGGTCGTTGATCAAACGTCTTGCTGTGCTGAAGGCAGATTCTGAAACTACCATGAAAACCTGCACTGTTAGTAAGTCACAAGACATGATGGAAAGTATAGGATATGAAACTATTTCATATACTCTCCATCATTGTAAAATATCGAAACTATTATTTTGACTTTTAACTAAAGATACAGTTAAATATTGTTCAATTTTAGAAACTTTCATTGATGATCCAGATCCAGATCCATATCCACCAGTTAGCTGAGGTATCAATAATTCTCTATCAAAACTCTTACTTTTGCTCTGACTCGAACTTGTAAAAGCAGAAGCTGTAGACTGATGTGTACTTACACCATATCTAGCTGCATACTCATCATATAATCTTTGAAAATAAGTTCTAATAGTATTATGATGAGTAAGAGCGGTAATAGTTTGACCATCATCATCATTGACTACTATCATGGTAAGGCATCTCCAACAGCTTCTTCAAAATTTTCTCCAAAATGGGGAAGCAAAAGTCATATTCTCCAAATTATTTTTACACCAACTCCAACGGCTTCCCCATTTTGAAGAATCCCTTTTTCCTCCAAAAATTTAGAGAATGCTACAGATTTGGGGAAGCTTCCCCATTTTTTTCTCATCCATCCCTATTTTGGGGAATGAGATGGGGAATCTGTTGGACCAAAAATCTAACTAAATTCTCCAAAAGTATGAAATGGGGAAGTTGTTGGAGATGCTTTTAACAAACTTCAAAGGCCAACATCCTTCAAACATGGATCAATAAGAACCCCCAAACCAAAAATAATAGGAATAAGCCTAAAATACTTATTAAATTTACTTGTTATTTAAAAAATTATATTTTCAAAATAATTATCCATACGATAATTATTAAAAATTTTTGAATATTTAAAACTTATAAAGAGGTTTGAATAATAATTAGATAATAACAACCAGATAATAATATAGTACATAAAAAACTTGTAACATCTCTTTTACACTATATATATAACTAACCATTCATGCTCAGTTATTCCATACATATTACTAGAGCTAGAACTAGAAGTATAAAAAATAATAAAATTATTTATAATTTCTTTATACTCTATTGCTTATATTTAGATAGAATTTCACCTATGGTCAATATCTTTTGGAATTAATCTGTGTTTAAAAATTTTTTTCTTTTACACAATTATTTGCATCTTTTAAGTCTTAATTTGTTCAGAAGCATTATGAGCATAAGCTACTGTCCTAACATATTCTATCATTGATTTAATTTTACCAAATGTACTTTGAACAATTAAATTTAATTTATGACACATATATCTAATATGAAAAATATCACCATGACATGGCAATAGCAAAGATGATTTGATATGATCAACACCTATATTATTATTACTTGTATTATCTGGTGAAAGAGAAAATATTTTTTCCGAAATTTCTAATTTTATAAGTTCTTTAATTATTAAATTTGTAATATTAATACCACTATGTGAATCTTCAAATGCAATAAAAAAAATAACTCTTTTAAATATTTATTAATTATCATCAATCCAGTGTGTTTTGGTACATAAAACATCAGTTTGTGCTCTAGATGTCCAAATATCAGAAGTTAAAAAAAATTATAGTTTTTAAACTTTGAAAATAAGAAATTATTTTTGCTTGTTCCTCATGATAATGTTTTAAAATATCACGTTGTCAAGTTTGACGAGAAATTTTTTTAAATGTGGAATAAAAACCATATGTAAACATATCTTCAAATTAATCATCTTTTACTAATTTAAAAGGAAGATTTTAAATAATAAACCTGATGACACATTTCTTGGCTCGGATTGCGCCATAGTTCTAACTACCGAGACTACTAGAAGATGAGGATTGGGAGAGTAAAGATTGTCGTATATCACCTTGAGGCGTTGCCCGGCCTTTGCTGTGTTTCTCTAAATGGCGTTTGAGGTGGTTGGTTCCGCTTTTATGATTAGCTTAAAAAATATGGCCACACAACGCACACTTAGCCTTCTGGGTGAGAAGCCTACCGTATTGATCCCTGGTGACTTTTATCTTCGCGAAGAAGTTCCACACATTGGATCTCGGTATTTTAGGAACTCTAGGTACAAAATCATCGCCACTAGATTCATGATCAACATTGGTAGGAGTAGGAGGACTAATTGTAGCTCCTGTAGTAGGAGTATTAGGACCTATTTTAACATTGGGAGTTAGGATTTACCCTTTATAATCAGAGGAGGAAGCCATTTGATTGAAGAATTAGAGAGCAAAAGCGAGTATTAGAGAGTATTAGAGAGAAGTAGATGAGTTTTGGATGAGAAAAATAAATGAAAACTCCTCTATTTATAGAGGCAACCCCTAGCCAAATGACCAAAATACCCTCAAATTTTGGTCGTTTTTAACCGTTTTGGGGGTATTTTGGTCAAAAGCCAAAAAATATCTGTTTGGCCCGGCCCAGCCCAACTCGGACACAACGATCACGAATAACAGTCACGAATGTGACCATTGTGGCCACGCCGGCCCGGGCCCAACCCGATCATAACTGTCATCCTCACCGAGTTCTCGCTCTCGCCACCTGGCCACTCTGGCCCGATCCTTTTGCTGGCCATGCTTTGCCGAGTCCGGTGCGGGTACCGACGAAGCGGCCGCGCGACCGAAGCCCCGGTTGGGCCCGGGTTTCCTAGCCATGCCCGGGCTATAGACACCGAGCCTTGGGTCCAAATGGATATAGCCCTCTCATGCTAGCGGTATTAATTTTAAAAATCCACATTAAGTTTGTGCGCAGCGTGAGTTTTGAACCTAATTTGTTTTGATACTATCTTAGATTGATTCCCTCCCTTTAACCATTAGGCCAAAACTCTGAAGTTATGGTGATTGTCAAGAATTATAGTTTTATATTAATTTTAACATGCTCATGCAAGTTGAGCGTCCTTTTTTATGCGCCGAAACCTGAACTCACGTAGCGGTGTCAATTTTTATGAATTTGATCTTGAATTGCTATGATACCATCTTAGATCGAGTCTCTTTAACCATTACACCTAAACTACCAGAGTTATGGTGAGGATCGATGTTTATAGTTTTATATTAATTCTAACAATATGATATTTGAATCAAGATTCCAAGGTACAAATTTGATTCACCGGCATGACTTGCATCTAAGTACTCCTGACTTTATAATATATGCGAATAATGAGTTTTTGAGTTAAGATTCGAGTTTGAAGAACTCTAAACGATGATGAATATATCAACATCTATACCCTTTATAAGAGGGAGTTCATGAAAAACTTTACTCTCCCCAAAATAGCCTTACCCCCAATTTAATTACCAAACATATCCCAAAATAGCCTCCCCAAAATACCCTTTCATCAGTTACGAATATATTCCTCCTTTCAATTCATCAGTCCTTTCAATTAACCGGTCCTTTTAATTACCAAACTTTACTCCTTTCAATTCCTCCTCCTCCTCCTCCTCCTCCTTCGATCTTCCATTACCTTCAACAACTTTTAGAGATGAATTCCATTCACCAGTTCATCCGTTACCCTTCATCTCGGCCCCTCTTCTCGGTTCTTACGTTACGTAGTCGCACGATCTTAAGCCATCAATTTCAAAAGATGATTGTTATTTCCCTAATCATCAACCTGTCTCTGCCATCATCTCCTCATTTGTCAGATTTTTTGCATTGGGTAGAACCAGCAAGGAATTTCATTGAAGAAGGTATTACTAAATTTTTCCTACGCTTTCTGCTCAATTCATCATCTCAACTTTTTGTTCTTCATTTCTCTCATTGGTTCTAATTTTAAAGAAAAAAATTCATTTAATTGTGTTCTAATTAGCCATCATTTCATTTTGTTCTAATTCAACAATAGGTCAAGGATTGTCCGAATTAGGGCTTGCTTCAAGTCTTCATCTTGCTCCTGTGTCAGTTTCAACAGGTAAAAATTCAATTGTTATTTTTTTGAATTTATGGTTTATGTCCTTTTAGTTAAATTTGGTGAATTAGTTTTTTATTTTGAGCTGAATTGAGGAAATTAGGGGTGGACAACTTTGTTAGATAGTATTTTCAGACACAAAAGAGGAAACTTGACTGTGTTTGTTAGATAGTATTTGCAGACATAATTTTGAGCTGACTTGAGGAAATTAGGGGTGGACGACTTTGTTAGATAGTATTTTAAGACACAAAAGGGGAAACTTGACTGAGTTTGTTAGATAGTATTTGCAGACACAAAAGGGGAAACTTGACTGGGTTTGTTATATTCCAATTATTTGCTTGCTTATATTGTTAGACATATGTAGACAATTAATTTACGTAGAATTAGGAAGAAAGCATGATATTTGTTGTATAAAATTTTGCGAAAATGAAGTGGTTGTTCAAAGACAACAGCAGGAGCAAATAATATACTAAATCTGTAGAGGAGTATGGTACACAATGCATAGGAGAACAGAGTAAAGATTCTACTCGATCAGATCCACACAACTGAATTGAAAAATTATGTTGATTAAATAATGATGACATAAAAAATTAGAAAATCATTTTCTGTTTTCATGAACTGATAACAGAGGTGAATAATAAGCAAGACCTGTAGCAGACACATGACATGCAACTATAGTTCAAGTATTTATAGCTATGATGCCTCAAAATAATGATTAAATCATTAAAAAGCTATCATAGATCTTGACTGAATAAGTACATAAGTAAATCATGCCAGAACAAAGAAATAAAGAGGTAAATGTAACCTTTCCAAGTACAGGGTCATGCCCAGAAGTTAAAGTAGCTCATAATTGCACAACAAGCGTATCGTTTTTGAGTATCCACTACCACAAATGCTCAATTGCATATACATGCTAATTGATAAACACAAAAAGTGAGAAAATTTCTCAAGGGTAAAACTCAACCTGAAAAACTGGATTAGATGTTGATGATACCTAACATGAAGGTTCAAGAAAAGTTTATGTATTAGGATTGATCGCATTGTATATCAATTAAACACCACCCCAGAAAAGAAGTTTGTACCAACTATGTTCAAGTTATCTGAATAGACAAGAAAGCTAGCAAACTCCAACTTTTTTGCAGCCTAGACTTTTCCTTTCCTCTGTTTTCTCCACCCATGATATAACCAGGAACTATCCAATGAAAACAATGTAGTAACTTCTGCAGAATCTCATAAACCTGCATGCACAATTCTCGCGTCAGCACAAGAACCAACGCTGATACATATTGTCAATCAAATGTTAATCCCAAATGTTCTTTTTTCCCACTTTTAATAAGAAGACCAAATGTATCATTACTATGATGAACTAATAAAAGCACAAACTACTATGTGAGCATACCAAATTCCCATCGGATCGTTGAATCCGCTGATCATAAGCATAAAGTAAATTCACAATTGGTGCGAGATACACAATAGTCTTTCCGGTCCCAGTAACGGCATTAACAAGTCTATAATCTCCATCTAACGGGGGGAAACTATTTAAAAAGAGAAATTTTAAATTTCCAATGAAATATATAGAGAAATTTCAAATTTCCAATGAAATATATAGAGAATAAAAAAGGATACACATCTTTCCCCTCGATTACAACTGCAATTGCCTGAGCCTGGATATGAGTTGGAACTTGAAATCCCATTTTTTACCTTAGTTTCAGTTATACCTTGAAGATGTTGGTATAAAACCTGTTATTGTTATCTTAGTTTTCTGCTCTCATTAAGGGCTTCTATATTGTTGCTGTCTGTAAACATTTCCTTACGTGCTCTGATATAGTAGTTCATATGTACAATTTCTTGCAGGTTATTTGCCCTAAAAGAAAAAAGATCTTGCATATTAAGATTTATGAAACAAGGGTTCAATTTATATGTTAGAACATGCTGAGGAAATCTGAGAATATGTATCACCTTGTATATAGACATCACTTAATGTAGACTGGGTGCTTATTTTTTTTGGCTTTTTTTGTTTGGTTGGTTGGTTTGTTTTTTTGGTGGGATGGGGTGGTTTTTGTTCTTTTTTTTGTGGGTTTGGATGATGTTTTTCTCTGAATCTTTGGAAACTCAATTCCTATTGACTTAAAGTTTCAGTTATTAGTTCTTTGAAGCATTTGCATACAACATGATGTTAGAAATTCCTTGCATCCATTCATTGACTTGATGCTATGGGTTTCTCAATCAAGTGTCATAGAATGGATATAGATCTGAAGCATTTTTAATATTGAGACATAGACTCTGTTATGTGTTGAATTTGTTTGTCTTAGATGCCGGAGGAATGGAGGATTGAATTTGTTTGAAAGAATGCATCTTTATCAAGCTCTTTATGCTATTTCTTGCGGTTTATATTTCAGTTTTACGTACTACTAAATATGAGTATGTGGCCTGATTGCAAATAAGCTTACAACTTACTCTATTGACTTCTTCTCTTTGTGTATGTATCTCCACCCAAATATATTTCCATCTCTCCTCGCTAGAGTCTGTGGTTGGCTATTGTTCAACCAAGATACTTGCAGGGATTATGTAAATGATATGATAAAATCCCCAATTGGACGAGAAAGAACAGTGGCCTTTATAAATAATATGAAATGGTGCAACATAGTTTATAAGATCATATACATATGAGCGCTTACCAAAAAAGCTAGAAATTGATTTCCTACTAAATATAAGCTAGAAATTGATTTCCTACTAAATATTTCATAAGGTAATGTGAATAACTTAATTTGGTTGTATCTTTGTTCATAATAATATCATGCATCTCTGTCTCAGTGTCTCTTGCCTGTTTGGTCGGTGGAGAAATATACGATTTCTTAGAAACATTAAACTAAAAGCGTAGACAAGCCTCATATTTATAATCCTTGTACCTGTTTCTACAATTGAATATTTTTTTTGTTAGCCTTACTAAAACCCTCATTCTGTAAATATTTTGGTTGATATATTTGCTTTGTTTCCTGATAGAATCCTATTAGACTCAATACTCCCTAATCTTCTTAATTTTCTTTACTTGTTTTAATGCACACATTATACCGTTCCTAATAATTTAACATTTTTCATATTAATGCAGATATTCTACTTGGTTGGATTTGCCTTGTTCTTTTTTGAAAACATTTCTAAATTTATCGGTGATTCAGGTGAGTTAAGCAACTTTCTTCTATTTTCTCTTTATTTTATTCATAGTGATGGTAACTCTATTTCCTTGTATTTATCTTCTTCTTCACTTAAATATTTATTATTATTATTATTATTATTATATGACTTCAAAAAACAGAATTAACCTTAGCATATGAGATATTTGTGATCACTGATGCATGTATAGTGTACCAAGTTTTTCAAAAAAAAACCTTAAATACTATTGAACATCAATTAAAATATACTTATTCTCTCAAATTATATTCATTGCTATACTTATGTTAAATAAAATTAATAATTTAACGCATTAAATTTTCTTTTCCTTGTAGAAATTTACATTCAACTTCTTGGATTGCATAATCACTATACATTTGCATAAGAGTACCTTCTTCCAAATGACTTCAAACCAAGGTATTATTATTTTTTTATGTGTATTTATGTTTATTAATAGTATATTTTATTATTTTTTAACAGAAGAACAAATTCTAATACATGAGAGTAGAAACACCAAATATAATCAGTTGAATGTTGATCAGAAGAGAACTTATATTCAGAAGGTCATTGATAATAATAGAAAGAGGAAAACGAATGATTTTGCTAGCAGTAGTACCAATAGCAAGCGAAAACGTAAGATTGTTTTGTTTTGTGGAGCGCAACAGCGGGAATATAAGCATGGAGGCTTGCATAGATTAATTTTATATTTTATTAAAATGATTACATGATTTTATATATCTAAATTTATTAAACACTAAAAACTATTATTTTTTTCTAGGTCAAATTAACCATGAACCAGTATGTTCTTTATTACATAAACTACGCACTCCAAAGTCTTGTTCATTTTGTGGAGCAAAAAAATTTGAACACGAGCCACCAACATCCTGTTGCCACAATGGTGAAATCCACCTAGCAGATGTGAATGTTATAAGCTTCTCATAAGAACGAAACCAGGTCCTTTGCTTTCATATCTCTGTTGCAATTTCTTCAACCATGTATAAGCTTCTCATAAGAACGAAACCAGGTCCTTTGCTTTCATATCTCTGTTGCAATTTCTTCAACCATGAGGACTTTCCAACAGTTTATAGCTCATTTGCTTTCATATCTCTGTTGCAATTTCTTCAACCATGAGGACTTTCCAACAGTTTATAGCTCAACTGACTGACTGACTGATTTCCTTCTCTTTTTTGAATGAAACTCCAGTACCATTTGGGAAGAGGTCATATAGGTACATCAATGAAAGCAAATTTATACCACCTGTTGGAGCAGAGATCAAGTTCATGGTACTCTTTTACTTTCAATTTGGGTGCTTGTTATTATGCTTTCATATAACTTATTTCCCCCTTTTGTTTATGTTTTTGTAGCCGGCATTTTGTTATTCCTTTATGGAGGGGAAGCAGCTACGTCAACATATTCCTTCAAGGTTTATCTCTATTACCTTTAGAGGTGTTATATGAACATTCTGGCAATTTATGGATTTATGATCCCAAGTTATTCTTATTTTCTGTGAGGTATTTATCCCTATTCTTTAATCACGAATCTTCGTAAATATGATAGATATGTCATCAAAGTCACCAATCTTGTGTCTATTTTTTCTTTCACCAATTAATGTGTTTTGTACGGAATTCATGCTAATTACAGACTCACTTTGTGCTAGCTACAGACTGCCTTTTGAGAACCTCATTATAGAAAGGTGAAAATATATTGTTAGATTTTTAGATCATTATACATGTGGGAAGCCTTCTTGTGTAACAGTTGGATATGATTTTTATTACATAATTGATCATCTCAGGAGCCATGTGTTCAACTCATAGTAGTATGTAGGGTAAAAGAATATTTTTCAATTTCACAATAACAGTATTTGAAGTATCAGACATACCATGGCATGTGAAAGACAGTTCAATAACTAATTGCTTGTTGTTATTCGTATAGTTTCATGTTTCAATACTTCATTTTTAACCTTTTACCTCAAACCCTTCCCCATTCTTTCGTCTTAAAACCTTGAGTAATCTATAGATGGTTTCCAGGCTTTGTTATGGACAGGAATCAATTGTGGGTGTAAACAAATACGAATAATTCAAAAAGAGAAATATGATCTTTGTCTGATTTCATATTCATCTTTTGACAAATATGGATATCTATTACATGACCCATTAAATATGGATTAGAATATAGAAGTAATAAATTATGAGATATCAAGTATATTTAATATATTAAAAATGTACATATTTTGGCTATGTCCAATACTAGATGGTGCAATGTTTATTGTTAGACCTTTATATATTTGTATAATTCTAATATCAGGAAAGACTTAAAATAAGGTCAATATTTCTTTTTTTTAAGGTAGCACAAAGTAAAAGGGGCCTATGCAGTGCACATGCACAAGTTCTACATGGAAGAAAGGACTTATGTACCATAGTAAACCTGATGAACCAATTAAGCATATAGATGTAAGTCCATACATTCAGTTAGTTCATATCACAGTAAACCGGCTCGGGGCATTCTCAGCCAAGCAGTGCACCTTTTTTAGGGGGCAGTTTGGACTTTTCACTCTCCCTTATTTGGCTCAGGTTATCCCGCACCATGCAAGGTTCTGATAGAATTCATGCACCCTTCTGGATACTTCACTTTCATCCATTAGCACAAAATGTGATATTCTGTTACCTCATATTTGCAAGTATCCTGTCTTTCAGTTCAATCAAGTAGAATGTTGGTGTATTTCATGGCTCACCCATGTTAATTTAGCTACTGTCATTTTAGCAATTCAATGCAGAAAGTGGCAACTTTTCCTAAATATTATATCTTAAATTGATTGTGATTGGTATTTCTCTATATTTCCAGCATTTGGACATAGAATGTCATTGATTGGTTTATTTTCAAGTGACTGAAACATTTCAAATTACTCCTTACATCTTATCAAAGTTAGTAATCTGTTCTACAAATTAAAAACAAAAATAAATGAAAATGTGATGTGTAATGTAATATATACAGAAGATGACTTTTTCTTGCTACCTTTAAGTTGCAACTAATCAGAAACACTTTTAATTCCGAAGGAAAAAACTGTTGATTTCCTTGGTTATCATGTTTTTTTTGTTTTTTTAATGATCATATGACACAAAGTTTCTATATCTTGGTCTACTGCCTTCTCATACTTGGAATTTCCACACTAGTAAAAATTGGATTATTGTAGACGGATTATCCTAGACGGAAATTTTTCCGTCTAGGATGCTAAATCCCGCGACGAAAAATTTCCGTCTGTATTATGCCGTCTGGAATAAATTATTCCAGACGGAAATTTCCGTCTAGAGAGTATTCTAGACGGAAATTTCCGTCTAGAATAAGTACTGTAGCTTTCTTTAACATTTAAATTTTGAAAAAACGTGGGTCCCACCATTCCAGGCGGAAATTTTCGTCTGGGAAGTATTACAGACGGATTAATCCGTCTAGAATAGTGGGACCCACCTAAAGAAAATCTCCCTTTTCATTTTAATCCTCTCATCGCAGCCCTTCGAACCCCTCTCGAAAATTTCAGATCCCTCCCCTTTTCTTCGATGCTATCAAGGAATTTTCAGATCCCCTTTTTCTTCGAACCCCTCACGAAAATTTCAGTTCCCCTGATCTTCGATCTGAGCTAGGGTTTAAACCCTCCGATCGCAGCCCTTCGAACCCCCTCGCTTCCCCTTCGATCTCGGCCACTCTCTCAAAACTCGTCGCCGGCGAGATACCCCGCTGCCGCCGAGAAACCAAGTTCTGAGTCAACGTACGCACGCAGGTAACCTCTGTCTCTCCGATCCCCTCTTCCCTTCTCCTCTCTCGTCGAAACCCTAGATCTGAGCTAGGGTTTCGATCTCCCCCTTTCTCCTCTCTCTCCCCGTGTACAACGGAACCCTAGATCTGAGCTAGGCTTTTCTCTTTTGTAGCTTATTTTCTCCTCTCTTCGGGTTGCTCTCCTCAAGCTGCTGCCATTTGTGATTGGGTTCAAGGTATGGCTTCGAAAATTGCTGTTTTTAAATTTTTAAAATTTTTTGTATATTAATCTCTCAAGTACCAATTTTGACAATTCCATATTAGTTTTGGAGTTGCTCCGAAGTCCTTCAAATATCACAATATATATATGAGATTTGTTTTCTGCTTACTCTTGTGCTGGACCTATTTTTGTGATGTGAAAGGGCAAATTGATATGAGACAGATTTAGAACCTTGTTTACTCCAACCAGAGAGATGTCAATAAAGCAAACAGTATGTTTCTGGCCGCCGATGGCTTGCGTGCCGACCGTTTTCGATGTTTGTGGTCTTGCTAACAACAATATTTTAAATTTAGTGTGAGTTATAGAAGAAAATGTTTTCAAAAGAATAGAGTGATATATAACACAATATTATATAATAATGTGTTATATATCCAATTTAGGTGAAAAAATATCACGTTATCTTTAGACTCCCATCCAATAATTACATCCAATTCTTTGAGGTTATAATATAAGATAAACGACTCGAATTTTTGGGAAGGAGATAAAGTTCTCTACTCAAAAATGATCGTTCATTTTATATTATACTAGGAAAGATTTGGTATATAAATTTGTAATTATTGGATCTGTCCTTCTCGGACGGGTTAGGAATATAGTAGTGCATACATCCAACTTTATATACTTTGTATGTTTTCATTTCTTGAAAATTTCGGCAACTCATACCTGTTGTTCTCCGTGTACAATAAGCGTATGTTCTGCGTTTTGGTATATTATCAATACGCATAATAACATCCGCACAGTGTACAGGGAGAACAACGGGTAGGTGCTGCCGAAATTTTCAGGAAATGAAAATATACAAAGTATATGAAGTTGGATGTAAGCACTACTATATTCTTAATGGGATAGAAGCCTTCCTATGACAGCCGTTAGACGATGCTAATTAGTTGAAGCTACCTTAATAAGTTTCAAACATAAGCCAATGAGCCTAACTTAAATGCTGCAACGTATGTTTAAGAATAATATAAAATATATGGGTATACTATCTATTATCAAATATACTTTCTAATTAGATATTACCTACAGATGAGGAAAATTCCCGACAAGTCATGGATAGATATCCCTAGGATTGAGCGGTTTCGCGATCGACGTTATAGGGATGGATGTGAAGCCTTCATGAAGTATGCTGAAATGAACCCAAATAATTTAAGTAGCGGTGCAATGTACTGCCCCTGTTATATATGTAAGAATATGAAGCATTCCCGACAAGTCATGGATAGATATCCCTAGGATTGAGCGGTTTCGCGATCGACGTTATAGGGATGGATGTGAAGCCTTCATGAAGTATGCTGAAATGAACCCAAATAATTTAAGTAGCGGTGCAATGTACTGCCCCTGTTATATATGTAAGAATATGAAGCTGAAAAATAGAGCTGAAATACGAAGTCACTTAGCAAACTCTGGGTTTTACGCTGAATATAAATATTGGTCCTACCACGGGGAAGGCCATACTGAAATTGAAGTACCAGATGTGCATGTTGATGCCAGTCATGCTCTTGATATAGATGATACAGAAAATTTACAAACTGAAGGTGGACCTAGCCATACCGAATACGATATTAACAATGACAGTGAAGATGATATCGTAGATGATGTCCAAGATGCAACTGAGATTCAAGATGTTGATGACCCAGAAGGCTTTGGAGATGCTCATATTCCTGAGGACTTGGATTGTATAATGAAACTACTAGAGGATAGTGAAGAGGATCTGTATGAAGGTTGCACCGAGTACTCCAGATTTTCATTTATGTTGGAGCTCTTGCATATTAAGAACCTCAGTGGAATGGCAAATACTTATTTCGAAATGCTTCTTGATTTGTTGCGGAAGGTAGTTCCAGGAGGAGAGCGTAGCATTCCAAAAATAACTTATGCGGCAAAGCAAATAGTTTCCGATTTGGGGCTTGATTACAATAAAATTGATGCGTGTCCTAATGATTGTATTCTCTACTACAAGGATAATAAATTGTAGGAATACTATTGTCTTGAGGATTACCCTGGAGCGTGGCACTATGTTTTCAACATAAAAGTTGAGGTCATGCTCAAACAGTGGAGACATGAGATGAAGATATCAACATATGCATGCACCGGGTAATGATATTGATGTCTACTTAGAGCCCTTAATTGATGAGCTAAAACAGTTATGGTCGGAGGGTATGTTGATATATGATGCCCATGCTAAAGAGTCGTTTAGACTTTGTGCTATCCTAATGTGGACAATTAATGATTTTCCAGCTTATGCTAATCTTTCTGGTTGGTCTACAAAAGGCAAGTTTGCTTGTCCAGTATGTGGCCCAGAATTTGAAGGCCTTCACTTACCATATAGTCGAAAATGTTGTTATTGGTTCAACAGGAGATGGTTGCCCTCGGGCCATAAATACAGAAAATTGAGCAATAAGTTTGATGGCACTGTTGAGACTAGGAATAAACCACGTCAAATGACCGGTGCTGATATTGTAAAGTTGCTTGAGCATCTTCCTAAAATAAGATTTGGTAAGAACCGATATTCTAAGTACGACTCACTCAAGGTTAGAGGCTCCGGGAAAAAGAAAAAGACACTGAAGAGGAAGAGAGCAATCCAACGGGCATATGTTGATAATGGAGTCGATAAATTACCAAAGGGATGGAGTAAATTCAGTATCTTCTTCCAGCTACCATATTGGCAAAAGCTTAAAATCAGGCATAACTTGGATGTCATGCATATTGAGAAAAATGTTTGTGACAATATAGTTTCAACTCTCCTTCAAGATCCTAATAAGTCAAAGGATGACCTAAGGGCTCGTCAAGACTTAGCTGCATTGAATATACGAGAAGAGTTGCAAGAACAAGATGTTGGTCTTAAGAAAAAACATAAGCCTTCCTCTCGTGTTACGATGTCGACAGAGCAGATGCAGAGATTTTGTGAGGTCCTCAAATCAGTAAAGTCACCAGATGGGTATTCATCTAATATATCAAATAATGTTCAGGTGCAGGAGAGGAAACTCTTAGGCCTAAAGACACACGATTATCATGTTCTTCTCCATCAATTGCTCCCGGTTGCATTGCGTAATAATATGGAGAAAGATGCATCGAAAATTATTATGGAGTATTGTGGGTTCTTCAGGAAATTGTGCTCCAAAGTTATAGATCTGAATGAATTTAAAAAGCTTGAAACAGAAATATCATTAATTTTATGCAACCTGGAATTAATATTTCCTCCTTCCTTTTTCACGATCATGGTCCATGTTACTCAACATCTAGCAAGAGAGGCAATAGTTGCGGGTCCTGTATCGTACCGTTGGATGTACCCAATTGAGAGGTTAGGAACTTCACTATGTGTATTAATTTCATATGTAATGTATACATCTTTAATTTGTCCTATCCCTTGAGTTGTAGTTCATAAAGTTTGAGTTATTGTAGATATTTGGGATTTATGAAGCGCCTCGTTCGCAATCGAGCTCGTCCAGAGGGTTCTATGGCTGAAGGGTACGTGACCAACGAATGTCATACGTTTGCATCACGTTACATGCGCAATCGTGTAACAGCTGATCAAACCCCAACTAAGGAGAAGAAACTCGTAAAATATCAAAGATCTGACTTGGAGCAGGTTCATGCATATGTATTGAATAATCTTGACATTTTCAACGATTATCGAAGGTAATATATATTAATATAGCAATGTTGACCTTGGATGAATTATTTACTTTCATTATACAAATACAACCATATTCATTGTTCTAATAGGCGACATCTGGAGAAGCTTAACACTGAAATATCAGGCATGAATGCAGCACATGCTATTCAAAAAAAACACATCAAAGATTTTCCCGATTGGTTCAGAACCGATGTAAGTAGCGTAGCACTATTATTGTATTTTTCAATTTAAATTTTTTAAGCAGACAAAGATAATTTTTAGTTCGATTGATGTTCGGTTTAGGTTGAGAAAGACGTTCTCGCTGGTGTCGTACTATCTGAAGATATTTTAGTTCACGTACAATGTCCTTACTATGAAGTAAGACGATATAGTGAACACATCATTAATGGATATAAGTTTAAAACAGTGGCGACCGATGATAAAAGGGTAACACAAAATAGTGGGGTCATGGGGTGTTTTGCTCAGGAATGTTTTTCAAGCATAAGAGATCAGAACCCAGTTGAAGCTGACATATTATATTATGGCCAGTTGGAAGATATTGTAGAGGTGATTTACGGATATGGCAAACAAACTCAGCGTAAATATACAATGTTTAAGGTTCGATGGAGTCCTGCCAAACCGCGCAGGGATCACTATGGGTTTACACTTGTAAATCTCGACAAAGAGATTTATCTAGATGAGAAGTTCATATTCGCAGAACAGGCGGACCAGTGCTTCTATGTGAAAGACCCAAATGTTGCACACGATTGGGTCGTGTTGTATAAGGAGCCAAGATCTATTGTCCTCCCTAATAATAACGATGATAGTGATGAGGACAACGAACCAATTGGGTCGTCTGATGAAATTTGGCAAAACTTCTCTTACCCTCAGAACGTCATGCTTGATATGACAGACGCAGAGATTCAGGTTGACAACCCAATTTTAGCCAGTGATAGAGGACCCGAGCCAGATGTGCAAACAAGGTCAAGAATTAGTAGGCGAAAACAGACAACATTGAATATCGCCAGAACAATACTAGATTCACCTCGTTCAATACGAAAATAGCAACCCACGGAAGGTATACATCTTTAATAAGTCAATTCAGTAATCACATTGTGTTATGATTATATTTAATTGCAATATAATATTTTATTGCATAAAGGTATTTCTTGTTTTGCATCTCCTAATTCAAATTGTACAGATGAAGAATACAAGGTTATTTGATCGATCGCGTGATCGGTCAAGGTCTACCAGCCTAGGGTCAGAGCATCTTGATGAGGCACATCGTGCATCACCTAGAGATATATGTATGAATTATCAATTATCTCTGGACAACTCAAAGTAATATGTTTCGCTCATAATTTGTACTCATTAAGTATTTTTTATGTGTAGATGATGTTGAATTATCGGGTCGTCTGCGGGACACAACTCTAGCTTTATCGCCTCATATAGGTATTTATATTGATAATTCAATCATATTTAAAGTATATCTCTAGCATTTTCAGATCTATTGTCTGTTAGTGAACACTTTTTTGTTTGCATAGATAATATACCAGGCACAAATTACTCTTCACCCGGACTCAGTGATACACATGCATCCCCCACTACAGGTTATTGACTATCTTATTGACTATCTTATTTACTGATAATTCAAAGTGTATGTTTACATCTCTTTTTTAAGTGATACTTCAAAGTTAGCGTATTGACTATCTTATTTATTTCAAAGTGTATGTTTACATCTCTTTTTTAAGTGATACTTCAAAGTTAGCGTATTGACTATCTTATTTATTGATGTTCAGAGGGTACTTGGACACCTTCATTTTCGCAGCCAGCAGCGGGGTCCGATTTACGTGCCTGGACTCCGGATGTTAGACATCTACCATTGCCTCCAGAATCTATCATATCAAAAACTAATGCCATGAAGAATCACCCGCAAGCACAGAAAAGGCTAGCTGAACTGAGGGATATTATGAAATTGAGAAAGGAAGTTGCTCTTGCTGCGATGAATAGAGAAGTGGAGAGAGGTAAATTAGTAAATTTGTTAATTCCCGGCTGCATTTTTTCACTTAACCAGTGGGTACTAAACATGTTGACAATGTAGGGGCGAAGCGAGATGATAAAGAAAAGATTGGACGGGGTGCTAGCAAGCCCGATTCAAAACAAGCACCGACCGGATTTCGGGGTATTCTTCAGTGGTCCGATAATTTGCCAATCGGACCTTGGTCGAAAAAATTGAACAACTACATCGGTGTTTTAGTACGGAGAGCGACTATAGTGAACCCGTACTTCAAATTCAAGGAGCTTCCATGGAAGGCATACGAAGATATATGGAGAGCACTGATGGTATATGTTCATTAGTTCAGTATTTTTCAATACTTGAGTACTATAAAATTGTATATTTTAGGAATCATAATACATAAGAATACATATGTTTTAGAACTGATGATATATGTTTATCTAGTTTAGTGCATTTAACTAGATGTTCTTGATTAATGCTTCAAAAATACATAAGAATACATAAGAAGATGAATTTTATATGTTCATACAATGAGTTCCTTAAATTGTATATTTTAGGAATCATATTATATTTTAGAACTGATGGTATAGGTTTATCTAGTTTAGTGCATTAAACTAGATATTCTCAATTCTCTTATTCTTTTCTCACCTCACATTGATCAGCACATTTACCATTATTGATTTAATGGGCCGATCGATTGGCTTACATAGTTCTTCACCAAAAGTGCCTTCCACTATGTGCTTATCTAGTAAAGCATCCTGTCCGATTGGCTTACATAGTTCTTCACCAAAAGTGCCTTCCACTATGTGCTTATCTAGTAAAGCATCCTGTCAAGAATACAAAATAGAAGTAGCGGATATATACCTATTAATTGGGATCCCACATAGATGAAGCTGATATGGTTATAAAGTTTATATTGTATGTAAATTATTGCTTGAGACTATATTCTATGATAGTCATCCTTGAGACTATATTCTATGATCTTACAATGATGTATTCTATCCTAATTCTGAATTTCTTGTTTACTGTAATTATTGCTTGTTGGCAGTTTGCAACATGATGCATTCAATTATAAGAATTAAATAATGAATTTACCTTAACATTTCAGCCTATATCATCAGACTGGGAAACAAACATGTGTGTTTACCTTAACATTTCAGCCTATATCGATTAAATTTTATTATGTGTATATTCCCTTATTCAAATAGTGTGTTGCTTATGTGACTTTTGTAAATATGATTTTGAATTTTTAAGCTGCCTCTTAATTGTAGGATTACTATTGTCTTGAGGATTACCCTGGAGCGTGGCACTATGTTTTCAACATAAAGGTTGAGGTCGTGCTCAAACAGTGGCGGCATGAGCTGAAGGTATCAACATATGATAAATATACACAAGATTGGCAGAGATATTTGAATGTCGATGAGAGGGTTGACATCGATCATTTCACGGCGCTTCTTTTATATTGGGATACCGAGTCAGCGCAGGTATTGATCATTTTAATATTGATACGCAGTACAGTTTGTAGATACATTTCTTCTTTAGTAACATATATTGTTTTGTAGAATAAATCTAAGAAGGGCTCGACGAACCGTCTTAGTAAGCGCAAGCTTGACCACCACTTGGGATCGACGTCCTTTGCCAATCTTGAGTACCGTTATTGTCGAGACACGGTATAATTTTTAAATATTGTATTCACATGCTACAATTATCAATATGGCCAAACAATTTTAATTTATTATAATTTGTAGGGGAAGTCGATAATGCCGATCAATTTGAAGGCAAAGTTAGCTTACGGCACCTTTCGCTCGACATATAAAGATGATGTCAAGATTAAAGAAAACATGGTGTTGGTGGTAAAATTTTTAAAAATAAATCATTATATCTTATGTAATATGTTCATGTTCAATTCATTTTTTGCACTCAAATATACGTCTCTTCCTTATGTGATTTAGGATACTATTGATGCTGCGTCAAAGGATGCAGCACTACGTGCTACCCAAGAAGCTGTTGATGACCCTCATGTATTGTCTAGAGAGGAAAATGATTTCATCGCTATGAATGTGATGGGGTATAATAACCGGGGCAGATTTCCATTGATGGGGGTTGGAGCTTCACGGTGTACATCCAGAAAATCCTCCACAGCATCCTCAGCATCCTCGACTGTGACAGGATCATCTAGCAGGAGTTTTGCCACTGCTACAATTCTGCGCGTCACTCGTTATTTGCGTGGTAAGATCGACCATACACTACTCATGCAGCTAACGAAAGCTATGGTTTCAGATTTGCCACCAACCCCCACTAGCGATGATATTTTCACACACATCGTATTGTGCTTGTCCGACAAGATTTCGGGTGAATTATTTGGAGAAGTCATGGACAATGTAGATTTTGACACTGGCACACAGGTATATTAATAATACATGTCTTCTATTGCTAAATTTCATACTCTAAATTTAAATCAACATATTTTCAGACTGGACCTGCTGGAGGAAGCAGTAGCGGCGTGCAGAGGAGGGATATCGACGATGACGATCCTATGTGGTGAGTTTGTTAATTGTATGTAAATTACTCCATGAATGCCATTCTTTTAATATGAGACATAAATAAATTCTTTTAATATGAGACTTAAATCTCAATCCACTTCATCAAGGAGGGATATCAACGTAAATATTTTATTTTCTAGATCCCAAGGTGAAATATTCTAGGAACTCGGTTAGTAAGTTCATTATTAGCTGTCGGCGTAGGCGTTTCCAAAGCTGCAAATTTGTCAAATAACGAAGGGGCAAGCTTTGTTGCTTTGCTGCCTCTTTATATATATGGCACATCAGTGCGAGGACAATATGATTTTGATTATTTCCTCGGAGAAGAATATACTTGATTATGATAATATAGTTGGACTTGATATCCAAAGCCTGTTTGTTCAAATTTTAGCTGATCGCGTTTTTTTTAATGTTGATTTGATTAGCAATTGCTCTTTATTATACAACTCCTCTATTTTATAGTAGCGCCATGGACATCTTATCCACCTTGTTACTGAATATATTCTATCCTAATCCTGCATCTTCAATAAGTTAGTACATCCTGAATGTGGGTTTTTTGTAAAACTATAAGGATTTATCATCATACAAGATTTTAACTTTCTTTATTGGCAGTTCCCATTTTGATGATTATCACATATATGTATCTATTGACTATTCACAGATTTTCTTTAACTCTCTATGAAAGAGCAAATAGATATCCTCTTTAAGTAATTCAAAATTTTGTGGAGTCCTTCCGATGAACCTCCTGGCTTTTGGATTGTATAATTAATGGTATTATTTTTGTAGAATCAAGTTTAAGGGGGGATGCCAAAACTTAAACTTGAGTAGTGCTTCTCATAACGAATACATCTATGAAGGGGTTATAAAGAACAAGTATCACGGGAGTTGCAAAATGAAATAATGGTTATAAAAGAGTTTTTCTATCGTGCCTTTGGCGCACACGGAGGGAGCGACACGATTTTGCCATGTCACCTATTAGGCCACCCCCATAGTCATAAAAGAGTTGTTACAACAATATGTCACCAAGAATGTTATATAAAATGATGCTTTGCACTCATTTGCTGTATAACCAAAAGCATCAATGAAGTTTCATAATATTTCCTCCTAGTCTATGTTTCCATACTACTCTATATTCATCCTCCCTTCCATGTACAACAGTTTGGATCTGATACCAAATCAGAGTGATAAATAGTTCACACCGGCCTGTTTTGTGATTTTAGGCATTAGCACAACTCGGGTCCTCTCCATATCCTGGGGTTCACTTTATTATTTCCTTCCCAACATTACCCATGAACTAGTATATCATTGAACAAGTTACATCCTGGGGTTCACTTTATTATTTCCTTCCCAACATTACCCATGAACTAGTATATCATTGAACAAGTTACTAGATTTTTTTAATGCTCCAAAATTTTCATACATGGACTGTGTTTGGGGGTCCACATAATAAACTACATGTGATGATTTACTTATATCTCTTTGTTGGATTCATTGTACATAGGTGTTTGTTGAATTCATTGTACATATGTGATATTATTTGACTGTGCATTATTATTTGATCACAGATGTGGATGTTATCGATGAGTAGATGGGAGAATGGATAAGACAATTTATATGTAAGAGAATAATATGTATGAACAATTTGTTGGAATTGCTGTGTTTTAATTGTGAAGGGGTATGTGTATGAAAAGACATGATATATATGTATGTTATTGAATTGAGACAATGTATGTTATTGGGACATATGGCAACAATTGTTGATTTGAGATATTTTATGTTATTTGGACTGGTATATTCAATTTCGATTGTTGGTTAATATTTGATTGGATTTTGGACTGGGTATGTGTATAATGAAAGTGATATATATGAATTGATTTGGATTGGGATTTTGGCTTGTTGTTTTGAAATATTTGATTGGATTTACAGGGTTTATGCATATGTAATGAAAGCTGCATAAACAGACTGGGACTTGGAACCGAATTTTGCATCCCAGACGGTTATTTTCGTCTGGAAAGAAAAATCGTCTGGGATAATATGAACATCCCAGACGGAAAAAACCGTCTGTGATATCTATTGCAGACGGAAAGTATCCCAGACGGAAATTCCGTCTGGGATACTTCCGTCTGCAATAGATATCGCAGACGGTTTTTTCCAGACGGAAATTCCGTCTGCAATATTTATTGCAGACGGTTTTTCCCAGACGGAAATCCGTCTGCAATGCTTACCAGACGGAATTTTTTACCGTCGAGGAAATTCCGTCTGCAATGCTTTCCAGACGGATTTTCCGTCTGGATTAAACTTTTCCAGACAGAAACAAAGCAGACGGTTATTCCAGACGGAATTCCGTCTGGAATAGTTATTGCAGACGGAATTTTTACTATTCCAGACGGAATATTCCGTCTGGAATGCCACCATTTGTACCAGTGCCATTTACTAAATGGAATTAGATGGAATGTTGCAAAGAAGCCACCGTTTGACTTTCATTAACAAAAAACCATGCTCAAAGTTATACTCCTTGTAGAACATCAAGCTTATGAGTTTTCTATCTTCATTTTCCCAGTACAAACTCCTTACATGATCTTCACCAGCCTTGAGGATTACAAAGCAAGAGGAACTCAAGCAAGCCCTTACTTCACTGTCACCTACTACACTGAGTTTGCAGAGACCAAGGGCTTGGTGCTCGTTCGCGGAGACATTGTGCTCACCAGCAAGCTCACTGATGATGAAGCACGCTGGCTTGTGCAAACGGTTTGATCGTGAGATTTCTTTGGGTGTACCTGATGAAAAAACCACTGCTAGAGATCCTGTCAGTTCTTACTCGAAAATGTAAATGTGTGTTTTCGAGAGAGTTGAGTCAATGAGATATAGTTTTAACTAATAATTATGTCCTTTTGAACTTTTAAGTGTTTCATAAAATTTCAAATTGAGTACTGCATGATTGCAAGGTTGGGTGATCAATGGGTTCCTATCGTTCAATTGCATTGCAAATGAGCATGGTTTTGGTTGGGATATTCACATGAGTTGGGAAGAGAAAAAACTAAAAATATGTTGTTTGTCTAACTTTATTTTGGATAAATCCTCAGGTACAAGATCAGGTGAAAATAAACTAAACCGTATAATGCTTTTTGGAATATGACATGGTATCTGTGTAGAACTTTATTTTTGTTAAAGTAGACTATTACCTTATGTAGAGTATACAATTAAGTAATTAACTATGATTTAAATTTATCTATAGGGAAGTTCATGTTGTTATCAGTCAATTTCCAATGGTTAACTTCATGACAGCTATAATTCATCAATGTAAAGGGAAACACAAAGTGCAGTCAGAAGATTTTGTTTGGATTTACATCCACATCTTCAAACATTACTTTTAGGTATATTCTTGTTATTGTATTTGATTGATCAATCACCTTGTAGATACAACCACTCTACTATCGCATAATTTATCCTTAAATATAAATGTATTATTCAAACATTTTTAATTTTTAGCTTATGTTCATATATATTGTGTACATTCATTAAATTTATACCAAATCTTTTCATAAATATAAATATAATTTAAATTAATATTAGAAATTTTACCACGTGCATTGCACGTGCAATCCAACTAGTATTACTATATTAGTGATGGTGGTAATTGAGGTTTGGGTTTGAGGGGTTTAGAGAGATGCTGGAGGAGAAACATATATTCTCTCTAGGGTTTTGGATAGATTCAAGGGAGTAAAATTAAGAAGGGGATAAAGTTTAGTAAAAATTTTAGGAAAAGAAATTGTGAATTGGAAAAAAAAAGTTGGTAAGATCCACCGAAGTGGAGAGCCTTAACCATGTGTGGATAGAAAAAGCCCGAAAGCTTATCCCGTCCCTGTCAGGGGAGATGCCAACCGTCTCTCCTTTCAACGAACACGGAAGCGGGAAGGAAAGCCAACATAGAAAAACAGTTTATGCTGACGATGGATGGGCGATGTGGGACTAAAATGCAACTTCAACTTAAAATTAACTGTATTCGGATTGCTCTTCGAAAAATGACCGATACTTCCAAATAAAAGGTGGTGATTATGTTGGATTTGAGCGAGTTACATGCAGCGTCAAGTTATTTCAAAATTGCGTCCGTATCATTCGTTTAACTAGTCAAGACCTTCAATATTACTTGATATTTACGACGATACGCACATGACCTTCTTAATAGTTGCCTAAATCGGATTTCTTATATTTCGTATATTCATCTAACCCGGTTACTAACACGTAGAGTCAAATATATATAGGAAAGAAAATAAAATCTTTAATTCTCAGCTCATGGCTTTGTTTGAATACCGATATGTATAGTTTAACGTACGTGCAAAATGCTTTTCTATACGCATATTGTTTGCTATAAATAATACAAATATTTTAAACAATTTCATTTGTTTCGGGCCATTTCATATTTATCACTATTATTTAAAAATATCGAGCTTTTTCCTCCCTATAAACTACCTTTAAAATAGGGTCATTATGTAGTATGTAGAAATTATCTTTTATTTTCAATTTATACGTAAAACCACTTTAAAAGTTTTTTTTTTTTTTTGTGATCAACCACATGAGCCCACTTTTTAGTTAAGGTTTTTTTTTAAGTAATTGGTCCGGCCTTACCTCAATTAAGCATCATCTCTCTAACAAGTATTTAACGACTAATTATCACAAGAAAATCGGAAAAATGACTTAAAAGTGAGATTTAGCCTTTTAGGGGGTTGATTGCAATAAAAAAAGTTTTTAAAGATAGTTTATGTATAAATCATACTCCCTTTAAAAGTGGGAGTTCTTGAAAAACTTTTATTGGTCAATTTTACCCCTAATCCTTTTCAATATTAACATTCTTATCCTAATTATAATTGGTTATCAACTAAAGCTATTAAATTAAAATTAAACTTCTAAATTAAAGCTCTCTCCATTTAATACTAACTAATAAAAAATTGATTTAATTAGAATTGGTTGACAACTAAAGAGTATAAGGAATCTTAAACTTCCGAATTAAAGCTCTCTCCATTCAAAACCACTTAATAAAAAATTGATCTAATTAGAATTGGTAAACAACTAAAGAGTAGAAAGAAGCTTAGAGCACATTAGCATTGTAAATATAACATGTATTGCACGTGTAAATATTAACCAATTGATTGATACCAAATTATGGAATTAGTTAATTACTAACAAAAATTAATTGATTTAAGTATTTTTTTTTTTTGTAGTAGTCCCTTAGACCTTTCATATTTTGAAATTAGTCCATTAAAGCAATGAAATTATTATTGTTAGGTACCTCAATCTTAAGTTATTTAAAATTAGTCATTCAAATTAATGGTATAATTAGCAATTTGAGGGACTAATTTCCCTCTAATTGCTTTGTTTACTCTTGATTGAAGAAGCTGGTATAGAATTGTGGATGTAATAGCTATTTCAGTGATTTGATGAATTAATTTTAAAATAACATGAATTAGCAACCTAATAGTTTAATGTGGTTATCTTTGCAAACTTATGGAGAGATTTTCGTAAATGATGATAGGTTTTCTTATTCTACAGTCATTATGGGTTAAGAGAGAAGATTTTTCTTCCCTTTTCTTTTTTACTTCATAAGAATTTTACGTCATCTCTTATTATTTGAGGCATTAAAGAAATTAATTGCTATATAAGTGAATAATCTTTTCAAATAATGTGTAACTTACATTGCCCGGCCATGGTTTATAAGCAAATAATATTTTCCAATAATTTGTAGCTTACATTGCTTATGGTCATAACGACACATAAAATAAAAGATGAAGGTACATAAATGTAAGTATTAAAAAAGTTCACAGATAATATTACATCATCAGGTTGAGATTTAAAAGAAACACTTTTACAACCAAGTTAACAAATAACCACGTGTAATGCACGTGTATCTCTCCTAGTCATGTAAATTTCCAAGTACTAAATTAAAATGTAGGGATATTCATATGTAAGTATAGTCCCATATTGGATAAGATAAGCAAAAGTGATAAATTAAACCAAGTGCAAAATATAAATCTTTACATTTTTTGACATAAGTCTGCTAAGTTCTTGATGTATTTCAAAGAAAATATGCGCACAACTTATCTATAAGGGCACTAGCCATCTCATCATTCATAAGGTGCATTGTAAAAGATAATATATTAAAAAACAATTAACATGCTCGTGCTCCAATAATCTTAATTAATTACTGATCTCCCCACTATCAAATAGCTACGTATTTTTCAAAGTTATTTCTCTGCATATCTTCAATTTTCATTCAAACTTGACCATTCATCAACGAACTTCGCAAGTAGTAACTAGTGACCAAGTCACTAACTCTTATCTTAATCTTCTAAGACCAGCGTACAATAAAGAAAACAAGGCACGAATTTTGACTAAGGGGCTGTTTGGTTCAATTTCTATAAAAAAGAGGAAAAAGAAAAATACTCAAAATTTAATTTCCTTGTATTTCTACAAAATTTGTAGGAAAAAATTATAGAATTCAAAAGAGTATCATATTTCTTATTTTTTGCTATTTTTTGTTTGGTTCAAAAAGTGTGAAAAGTTTTTAACTTCATAGAAAATATATTGTTTTCTTTTTCTTTTGTTTGGTTGGATATCACTTTATAGAAAATAACTTATTAACAATACTCATAGGAAATCACATGGGAAGAGTACTGATGTACTTAATTATTTTTTTAATATGTGCGTCAGATATCTGGGTGAATTCCGCTCATTTTGGGTGGAAATTAATTTCTATAAAATGTGGTATTTTCTGTACTTTATAGAAAACTTTTCTATAATTTTTTTTAAATCAAACATAGTTATAAAAATCTTCAGAAAAAATTTATTTATAAAACTGCCACTATCAGCTATTTTCTATAAAGTTTTCAATAAAACCACTCAACCAAACAGCCCCTAAAGTTATGCTCAAGCTAATTCATGGCATGCCACCAAAAAAGCAAAGGTCAGTCTACTTGTACCTGTTGGAAATCTGAAACTCAGAAAGTTCAAAACGAAAAGAATGGAGGAATGTGTTATTGAATTCTATAACTGGGGGCTATAAATAGCCTTTACAAGAGAAGGAAATAACAAATAACAAACCTAAGTTTTATCAACCTACAGCATAAAGAAACAAACCTGAAGGACAGGCCTTATCAACAAACTAGTAAAATAAAAACAGAAGCAACAAACTCTAACTAACATTCCCTCCCTTAAGCTAAAACATCTGTGCTTAGCTTACTTCCGATGCACTGACCATTCCAAGCATGCCTCTAAGTCTCACAAACTGCTCTAACTTGAGAGGCTTCGTCATCAAATCTGCGACTTGATTCTGAGAATTACAGTAGTTCAACTCCACAACTCCATCATTCACCAAATCCCTCAGAAAGTGAAACCTCACATGAATATGCTTGCTCTTTCCATGAAAAACTGGATTCTTAGATAACTGAATAGCAGAGCTACTATCACATTTAATCACAATACCTTTCTTCTCCTCTATTCCAAGTTTCTCCAAAATTCTCCTAAGCCAAATGCACTAACAAGCACAGAGAGCGGCTGCAATGTACTCGGCTTCGGAGGTAGACAAAGTCAACACTGGTTGTTTCTTGGAGGACCATGAAACAGCTCCAGACCCTAGCATGAACACAAACCCAAAAGTACTTCTTCGATCATCAAGATCACCAGCATATCCACTGTCCGTAAAGGCCAAGAGCTCTGAACTGCTTGCTCCCCTCTTGTAGAAGATGCCTAGCTCGGTTGTTCCCTTCAAGTATCTCAGGATCCTTTTGGCAACCAACCAATGTGACATAGTTGGACTAGACGTAAACCTGTTAATGAGACTCACACCATACATCAAATCAGGTCGAGTCACAGTTAAATACATGAGACTTCCAACCACCTGTTTGAACAAAGTTTCATCCACCTTGGTCCCTCCTTCATCTTTCGACAATTTTGTGCCTGGAACAATTGGATTTTTCACGGCATTACTGTTTGCCATACCAAACCTTGCCAATACTTCACGAGCATACCTCCTCTGACAGATAAAAATACCATTCGAGCTCTGCAAAACTTCTACTCCAAGAAAGTGTCTCATTCTTCCCAAATTGGACATATTAAACTCCAGCATCATTGAATTTTTAAACTCATCACACATGCTTATATCACTTCCAGTAAAGATTAAATCATCTACATAAAGGCTTACGATTAACACTTTACCTTCTTTCGACTTTGTAAACAGGGTGTGCTCACTGGAACATCTCTCAAAACCTTCTCGTACAAAGTAGGTCTCAATCTTGCTATACCACGCCCTCGGTGCTTGCTTGAGGCCGTATAGTGCCTTATTCAACCTGTAAACTCTTCCTTCTTCACCCTTCTTAACGAACCCCTCTGGTTGTTGCACAAACACCTTTTCCTTGAGTTCTCCGTGAAGAAAAGCACTCTTCACGTCAAGTTGGAAAACTTCCCATCCACACTGTGCTGCCACTGCAAGTATCACTCGAATGGTGTCAAGCCTTGCCACAGGTGCAAAAACTTCAGTATAATCCACTCCATAACGTTGTGCATATCCTTTAGCTACTAATCTTGGCCACAGGTGCAAAAACTTCAGTATAATCCACTCCATAACGTTGTGCATATCCTTTAGCTACTAATCTTGCCTTGTACTTCTCTACGTCCCCATTTTCCCACTCCATAACGTTGTGCATATCCTTTAGCTACTAATCTTGCCTTGTACTTCTCTACGTCCCCATTTTCATTAAGTTTGGTTTTAAAAACCCACTTAACTCCAATAGGCTTTACTCCTCTAGGCAAATCTGTCAGCTCCCATGTTTCGTTCCGTTCGATAGCCTCAATTTCAGCTGCCATAGCCTCTCTCCACTGCTTGCTTTTAACTGCTTCTTCAAACAAGAACGGATCATCTTCAGTTACCGTCACCATTGCATTCAGACCCTCCTCCTCTGATAACCCTTCTCCTGTTGTGTAGTCCACCATCCAGGCCAGTGCTCTCCGGTTTCTTGTACCCCTCCCTTCAACCGGAGCATCATTCTCTTCATTTGGAGTTGTACCACTCGAATTGCTACTGGAGTTACTGCTTGTAGTATTTGTATTGATGTTCAGACCTTCCGTTGCTTCATTCTGCTCCTCTTCGTTTGGTTCACCATCACTCTCTTCTTCATCTTCATCTTCGTCTTCCCATTCTAGCACATCCAATCTACACTCTTCTTCAGTTCTACCCCAGTCCCAGCTCTCTTCTTCTTCGAACACGACATCCTTGCTTACAATAATCTTCTTCATAACCGGATCATACAACTTATATGCCTTTGATTCATCACTAACACCCAATAACACACACTTCCTACTCTTATCATCCAACTTGCTTCTTTTCTAGTCTGGTATGTGGACATGAGCTATGCACCCAAAGATTCGAAAATACCCCACTGTTGGTTTCACACCACACCATGCTTCCTCAGGAGTTTTCCCTTCCACAGCTACTGTAGGACTTCTGTTTTGAATGTGCACACACCACTTCACAGCTTCAGGCCAGAATGCTTTCGGAACCTTCTTTTCAGCCAACATTGATCGCACTGTGTTCATGATCGTTCTGTTCTTCCTTTCGGCAACGCCGTTGTGCTGGGGAGTATACGCCGCCGTCAACTGTCTGCTTATACCCTGTGTTTTACAGAACTCTTCAAACTCATTGGAAGTGAATTCACCCCCTCTATCTGTTCTCAGACAGGTTATGAATGCACCAATCTCCTTTTCAACGCATGCTTTGAAATGCTTAAAGGTGACAAATGCTTCTGACTTCTCATGCAAAAAATAAACCCAAGTTTTACGTGTAAAATCATCAATAAAACTTATGATATACCTCTTGTCACCATTAGAGGCTGGTTTGATAGGGCCGCAAATGTCTGAATGCACTAATTGAAGTCGCTTTGATGCTCTCCACAGGCTCCTCTTCGGAATGGACTCTCTATGTTGCTTGCCGGTCAAGCAAGCTTCACACAACTTCTTCGATGCTTTGAGGAGGGGCAAGTCATCTACCATTTTCTTGTATGCAAGTGTACTCAACCCCTTATGATTCAAGTGCCCAAATCGGCAGTGCCACAATTGAAACTCCTTGTCAGACAAAACTTCAGCTTGAAAACACATAGAATTCTTTGGTGCCATAGAAGCCACCAAGCAGAACATTCTCTTTTCACTCATGTCAGTGTGCATGATTAACCCTCTCCTAGGATGATAGACTTTACAAGTCCCATGCTGAATTAAGATGGCTAAACCCTTCTCCTGAAGTTGTCCTACACTCAACAAATTGCTTTTTAACTCAGGTATGTAATAGACATCTGAAATTACCTGAGTAATGCCATTCATTTGAAGCCGTATGCTCTCTTTAGCCACCACTGCAATTTTGGTGTCATTTCCAAGCTTCACCATTTGTCTAAAACCCTCCTCTAGCTCTGTGAACCATTCTCTGTTTCTGGTCATGTGATTTGAACACCCTGAGTCGAGGAACCATACTTCTTCTCTCTTGGTTTGATGCGGCTCGACGTAGGACATCAACAAAAGCTCTTCTTTTTCTTCAAGTTCAGCATAGTTGGCCTTCTTCTCCCAATCGGGACACTCATATTGGTAGTGTCCTAACTGATGGCATTTAAAACATTCGACAGTGGCTCTATTCAGAGATTGTCTACCCCTTCCTCTGCCTCGATTCCCTCGATATGAGCCTCTGCCCCTTCCTCTCCCTACTTTGTCATCATACGAAATCCTTAGGGCTTGTTCCTCCTCCTGATAGCCCTGCATTCTTTGCTCTTGAAAAAGTAGACTTCCATGAAGCTCATCAATGCTCATAGTGTTCAGATCATTCGACTCTTCAATGGAACAAACAACATAGTTGAACTTGGGTGTCAACGATCTCAAGACCTTACTAACCACCGTGCTAGGCTCCATGGCTTCACCATTCACCTTCATTTTATTCACCACGGTTAGGGTGCGAGCCAAGAAACTGTCTATCTTCTCTCCGTTCTTCATGTTCAGCAACTCGAACTCTTTCCGCAACACTTGGATCTGTGCCCGCCTCACCTTGGTGGACCCCTGATATTTCTGCCTCATCGAGTCCCAAATCGCCTTCGACGTCCCCTTATCAAGAATGGTCTCCAAGATCTCTCTATCTATTGCTTGGAATAGAAAATTTTTGACCTTCAGATCCTTGATTCTGACTTCTTCGACACTTTTCCTCTGTACCTCACTCGCCGGTGCTGTTCCTATTGCCGGTGCTGGAATCCCTTCATCTACCAGGTTCCACATCTCCTTGCTCCTCAAGAAATTCTCCATCAACATTGACCAATGGTCGTAGTGGCCGTCAAATCTCGGAATAGACGGCTGCATGAACTTCTCTGAGGTTGCCATGCTACACTCACTCTGTGTTTGATTTCACAAACTCTCGTGTTTTCTCTCACTCTCACACACTCCTATTCGATTCCTTTCGGAGCTCTGATACCAATTGTTGGAAATCTGAAACTCAGAAAGTTCAAAACGAAAAGAATGGAGGAATGTGTTATTGAATTCTATAACTGGGGGCTATAAATAGCCTTTACAAGAGAAGGAAATAACAAACAACAAACCTAAGTTTTATCAACCTACAGCATAAAGAAACAAACCTGAAGGACAGACCTTATCAACAAACTAGTAAACTAAAAACAGAAGCAACAAACTCTAACTAACAGTACCGTCCTAAGAATGAATTTAAGGGCTTGTTTGGATTGAGGGGAATAAGGGTGAAGGGAAGTTAGGGGAAACATTCACCTCTATTCACCTTGTTTGGGAACATTTAGGAGGTGAAGTTATTCATCCTAGTTCCCCTTGGTTCACCCCAGGCCCGGCCCAAGAGGGGGGTAGGGGGGGCGACCGCACAGGGCCCCATTTCAAAGGGGGCCCCAAATTTTTAAAAATGCCCATAGTATATTTCTTAATTCTTTCCAATAAGTCTTTTGTTTGTTTAAAAAAGGGCCTAATAATCTAATACTAGCCCACTAAATTAAATAATAATTTATGTCCATTGCCTAAGCCTAACTGCCTAACACCCATGACCCATCTGATTTACATTTTACCGGAAATATACACCAATTAGTACTACAATTATGATTAGTTGCTCATTTGTCTCCTAAAGTTTAGGAAATTCAATTTGAACTCATTAATTCTCAATTAACTATTCCCTATTAACTAGGAAACACACCAATAATGCTATCGTTTATCATTTATATCCGTTTGTTTTTTACCGTTTAGTAGTTTTTCAAAATTGAAGCTGATAAAAACATATTTGCGCTCAACATTATTACAAGAAAGATTGAATGACCTTGCAATTCTATGCATCGAGAAGGATATGTTGGAAAAGATAGATATAGATTCTATTATTGATGATTTTGCATCAAAAAATGCACGAAAACATCGTTTTTTGTAATTTTTGTATTTTTATGTATTATTTCTTTTGTAAAATAAATATAATTCAATAAATTTATAGTTCAACATTTATATAGAAGAGGGCCTCATTTTTATCATTTCGCACAGGGCCTCAAAAAAGCTTTGGCCGGCCCTGGTTCACCCCCTAATAGTATAAAATTTGTTACCCCCAAATTGGGGTGTAACCAAGGGGAAAGGAACTCTCTTCCCTTCTCTTCCATTCTCTCATCTAGTTTCTCTTAATTTCCCTTCACCCCCTACAAATCCAAACAGGCTCTAATGCAAACTTTTTTTTTGATATATACCCCTCACATTGCTTGTATTTTCAAATTAGCCCTCCAAAATATCATAATTTCATATTTGCCGTCCAAATAATTTCCCTTTCCTAATTTTACCCTCTACTTAAATTATAAACAATATATGCAAAATATTATGTTTAGACTTTCTAAAATGCCCGATATGCCCTTCAACTAGTTAATTGTGATCAATCTAATCTCTTTGCCCTATTCTATTTCTCTCAAACCCTATGCTATTAGTATCCCTCCAATCTCTTTTTATCTCCAGCAACGATTAAGCATATGAATAGTTCTTCGCCAATGCCAGCATGTGTTGGACTCCTTTTGAATCATCAGTTCATATACTTATTCCCAATGAATAATTAAGGAAAGGAGATTGGTAATGCTAACATTATTATTCTTAGATTAAGCAGTAGATGATTTGAGGACGTGGTCGAGTGTGGTAAATGAAGGACAACCCCCCCCGCCCACCCCCCCCCCCCCCCAAACCCACGCCAATTGCAGGGATTAGTATTAGCTAATAATGATGTGGTATTAGTGGTTACTGTCAAAAAAAATTAATGATGTGGTTAGTCGGTATTGTGGATGAGAGGTTTCCGTAGTGACTGATTCGTATGGCGGTTGGTGAGAGTTTGTTTTTCTTTTTTTAGGGGGGAAATGTGAACTTATGTGAAAACCATAGAGAGAACGAAGAGAATAACCCTTTTTCTGATTTTCTATCTTTGAAACATTGTTAATAGGGTTGTAAATGAAATTTAATCATAAGAATTTAACAGCGATGAGAGAAAGGGGTATATATAACGGCGGGATCATAGCATTTTGAGGGTTAAATTTAAAATTATGATAACTTGAAGGGCAAATTTAAAAATGCCTATGGCTTGGAGGGTA
>NC_033794.1:106169288-106175936 GCF_001876935.1 Asparagus officinalis | reverse complement strand
GCTTGGAGGGTAGTATCTAAAAAAACTTTTTTTTAAATATTTTCAATTTATGTCCACGGATGTTCTATATATTACTTTAGGTGTTTTTGCATATTTACCTCTCATATTTTTTATATTTGTAAAACTACCCTCAATATCATGGTATTTGCAAAATTATCCTCAAAAACTTGCATATTGGGTACTCTCCCCCCTCTAACTTGACAATGTTTGTTTTTAAACAAGGGAATTGCAAAACTTCCATTAATTTTCAAATGGTTTGCAACACAGCCCCCATTTAAAAGCAAAAATGGTTTAAATAAAAGGGAAGAAAGAAATCAACGCGAGAGAATAGGGGGCAATTTTGCAATTACCAATGTTTAAGGGATAATTTTGTAAATATAGAAGATTTGAGGGGTAAATATGCAAAAAAACACTATTTATCACCCACAGTTAGGGCTAGTAAACGACTGAATAGAAACCAATAGCTACCTATTTAAATTCAAATTCAGTCCATTTTTATATATTCGAATTCGTGATCATATTTGAGTCGAATACTAAATGACCATTCAAATTCGATTCGATAACATTTATTCGTGTTCGATAATTATTCGTGAATATTTGTTCAACGTCATATTGTAATTTTCTCCACATTATTCGTTTAATATTTGATACCTATTCATCAATTATTCAAAATTAAAAACAAACATATAGTGCATTCTATAGAAATATAGACAATAAACCTAAACAATTTTGGAAATTACAGATCCACAACAGATTAGATCAGATTTTTTGTAGAATTATCTGTAAAAGACATAAAAAATAATCTTTAGCAGTTAATTTAAGTTAAAAATCAAGAGAATGTGGAGAAGAATTGGAAAAAGCAG
This sequence comes from Asparagus officinalis, assembly GCF_001876935.1. Lineage (NCBI taxonomy): Eukaryota > Viridiplantae > Streptophyta > Magnoliopsida > Asparagales > Asparagaceae > Asparagus > Asparagus officinalis. The sequence goes on along the minus strand of NC_033794.1, from coordinate 106,175,073 downwards.
ATTTTTGGTCATAAGTCGACTCATGCACAGGCATAAGTCGACTTATGGTAAGTCGACTTATGTTGGTGCATGAGTCGACTTACGTTCTGCTCTGGATTGTTGGTTTTTTGCTCTGCCAAGTCGACTTATCAGGTCTGATAAGTCGACTTATGATCTCTTCTCCAGTTGCTGTTTTTCGCTCTGCCAAGTCGACTTATGCAGACTGATAAGTCGACTTATGACGGGTTTTTTGGAAAGTTCAGGTTCCTATTTGCAGTCTGTTTGGGTTTCTGTTTTGGTATAAATACCAATACGATTTGAGGGTTTTGTGAGGAGAGTTTTGGGGTTTTGGAGCACAGAAAAAGAGAGATCTTTCTGAGCTATTTGTTAGGGTTATTGGTTGAGAGATTGAGAGATTTGTTGGTGAGATTAGTTGGTTCGTTTGAGCGATTTGTAATCTCAATTTGTACTCTCCTTCTCTATTAGTGAAAACCCACCCCCTTCTTGCCCCGTGGACGTAGGCAATTTGCCGAACCACGTAAAACCTTGGTGTTTGTGTTTTGTTTGGTCTTTCTCTTGGCGTTCGTTGGTTTGGTTTCTCAAAGCATCAGTCACAACAAGTGGTATCAGAGCACGGGCAACGCTTGGGCTATTTGGAGGAGTAGATCGCTTTGGAAGTTCATCTAGGGCTTCGTTTGGTGATAAAGGTGGGATCTTTTTTTGTAAAAATCTCGTCTTTTTCAGTTTGGATCTATTTCTCGTTTGTTTCCGCATTGGTTTGGTGGTGCCTTGAGGATTATGGCCGAGAAAGAAGGAGTTGTGGGCAGTACTTCCGGCGTGAAGACCGTCCAAAGCTTGAATATCCACTCAATGAAGATTGATGTGGAAAAGTTCAATGGCACAAACAATTTTGGACTTTGGCGATGCGAAGTCATGGATGCGCTCAACGCGCAAAATTTGGAAGATACGTTGGAGTTGGACGGGAAACCGGACAACATTGATGAGAAGGTTTGGAAAAAGATGAATCGAACGGCGTGTGGTGTGATTAGGTCTTGTCTCACTCAAGATCTAAAGTATGATGTGATCAATGAGACTTCTGCAAAGAAGATTTGGGAGATCCTTGAGAGCAAGTATTTGACCAAGAGTGTGGAGAATCGCTTGCATTTGAAGAGGAGGCTTTACCGCTTCCAGTTGAAGAAAGGAACCTCCATTGGTGATCACATGAACCACTACACGAAGCTTCTTGCGGATTTGGCGAATGTGGATGTTAAGATTGAAGATGAGGACAAGGCGTTGTTGCTATTGAGTTCCTTGCCTGACGAGGAATATGAGACCTTCGTTCTTACTCTTATTAATGGGAAGGCATCTCTTTCGTATAGTGAGGTCACCGCTGCACTTGTGAATTATCAGCTTCGAAAGAAGGATAAGGAGACTTCGTTTGAGCCGGTAGCGGGGGCGTTGGTCGCAAGAGCAAAGGGTCCAAACCGTAGTGGGAGGTCGCAGTCTAGAGGGGCACATCTTGGAGTTCGTAAGAATCAATGTGCCTTTTGCAAAGAAGATGGACATTGGAAAGCCGATTGCCCAAAGTTAGTTGATCGAGCCGGGAAGAATAAGGGAAAAGCTATTCAAGCTTCAGAGGCGAATGTTGTCAAGGCTAGTGGCAACGATTCAGATTCGGATTCTTCGGGCTACTCGTTATCTGCACTGCCGTCAGTTTGTGTTGCCTACTCTACAGAGTGGATATTGGATTCGGGTGCTACATACCACATTTGCCCTAGGAGGGATTGGTTCTCCAGCTTTCAGGAGTTGGAAAGAGGGGATTTCGTGCTCATGGGGAATGATCACAAATGCTCTATTGGTGGTATTGGTACTGTTCGGATCAGGATGAGTGACGGGGTGATTCGGGAGTTGGTTGGAGTGAGGTTCGTTCCTCAGTTGAAGAAGAACATCATTTCACTTGGAGCTTTGGAGGCAGCTGGCTATAGGGTGACCTTGGCGGATGCACGCTTGAAGGTTACATTTGGGTCCATGATTGTGATGAAGGGCGTCAGAAGAAGAAATTTGTATTATTTGCACGGAAGCACGGTGATTGATAGGGAAATGACGACTTCATCAGATTCGGCTAGACTGTGGCATTGTTTGGTGCTGGGGTATATGATTGGTAATACCGTGCATTGGTTGTTGAGGAGTGCTATGACCTGCAGATTGAAGTCCTGTGAGCACATTAGGATGAGCGAGACCGTGGTGGAGTTTGGCACTTCTATCCATCGAGCGAGGGGTCTTTTTGGAGGTGTTCAGTCAGGCATTTGGGGGCCTTCCAAGGAGGCATCATTGGGAGGTAATCGTATCTTGGTTTCCACAGTTGGTGATTGTTCTAGGCATTATTGGGTCGCGACCAGTTCCCGTTGGTGTAAAGTCCTAGAAGTCAACAACAATTGGAAGAAGTGTATTGGCAGAAAGGTAACTCATTGTTTCAGCTTTGGTAGGGGTCCTTTCTTGCGTTGGTGCCGAGCTCACGGCAATAGGAGACACTTCATTGGTGTGGAGACTTTGGGGCGACGAGATGAGATGACAGTTTCGATGGGTCGTTCCTTTCTGGAGGAGGATCGGCGTTTGATGTCGAGCATTGGCATTGGTGTGCGGGCTTCGACATATTTGGGTCATCTTATGCATAGGTCGCCGACTGCTGCTTTAGGAGTTATTAGATCTGGTGGAGCTGCTTCAGATTTTGGGTCGCGTCGGATATTTGGATACCCAGCATTTGGTCACATCGTGGATGTGAGATTGGATCCGATTGCGCGTTTGGGGTTCGGAGGCTCAGTTGATTATCGTTTGGGAGCTTCTGATTTTGTTCTGAGCAGGTATGTCACTTTTGACTCTCGGCAGGTGGAGAGTGTTGATCAGGTCATTTGGATATCGCAGCAGGTGGAGAGTGATGCTACTCCACGTTGGGTGGAGATTACTCCACATACTCCAGATCATACTGCGTCATTTGGGATTCCAGCTAAGGTGACACAGGTTGGAGATCATTTGGTTTTGGATGCAGATGATGGATTGGTTTTGGATTCAGTTGCAGCTGGTAGATATAGTTTGGATATGGCCATTGGTTTACCTCAGGTGGAGGTGTTTGATTTGTCTCAATTTGGGGTCATTGGGAATACTATCAGTTGCAGATCGTTTGGTGATATTGGAGAAGAGTTGCAGACTTTTCTATTTGATTGAGGGCCTTTGGAGGCCGTTTGGGTGAACTACGTGAAGGCTTGATTCCTTGGGCAAAGGATACGTAGGCAGTCATTTTGATGCAGCCGATTTGGTGAGCGACATCGACATTTGGGGTGAGTGTTCACACTCTCATTTGGGTCTCAGCATGTGAGGCATTTGTTTGGTTGGTGTCGGCTCAGTTTTGGGAAAACTTCGCCGAGGTGGAGAATTGTGGAGAAGAATTGGAAAAAACAGATTTTTGGTCATAAGTCGACTCATGCACAGGCATAAGTCGACTTATGGTAAGTCGACTTATGTTGGTGCATGAGTCGACTTACGTTCTGCTCTGGATTGTTGGTTTTTTGCTCTGCCAAGTCGACTTATCAGGTCTGATAAGTCGACTTATGATCTCTTCTCCAGTTGCTGTTTTTCGCTCTGCCAAGTCGACTTATGCAGACTGATAAGTCGACTTATGACGGGTTTTTTGGAAAGTTCAGGTTCCTATTTGCAGTCTGTTTGGGTTTCTGTTTTGGTATAAATACCAATACGATTTGAGGGTTTTGTGAGGAGAGTTTTGGGGTTTTGGAGCACAGAAAAAGAGAGATCTTTCTGAGCTATTTGTTAGGGTTATTGGTTGAGAGATTGAGAGATTTGTTGGTGAGATTAGTTGGTTCGTTTGAGCGATTTGTAATCTCAATTTGTACTCTCCTTCTCTATTAGTGAAAACCCACCCCCTTCTTGCCCCGTGGACGTAGGCAATTTGCCGAACCACGTAAAACCTTGGTGTTTGTGTTTTGTTTGGTCTTTCTCTCGGCGTTCGTTGGTTTGGTTTCTCAAAGCATCAGTCACAACAGAGAAATGGTACCTTTAAGCTTCGATTTACATTTTGATGACGAGGTGATTGATTGGGTGGGTAAAGGCGACGTTGTTAGAGTTTCGTTGAGTTGGGGGAGGTAGAGACAGGCGGGGACACAAGCGGAGGGGCGGATGAGGACGTCCAGGGGGGGTTAGCGAATGACTCAAGGTCAAAGACAGAGTCAACGGAGGACGAGATATTCCGTTGACGGGGAATAGCACACCGAAGACTGGAGGACGAAAGAAAAAAGGAATGAGAGTCGACGGGAAAGAGAGCGGGAGTCGACGGCGTAGAGAGCGGAACAACGGAGAATGCGAGAGGAGAGAGGAGCAATCCACCGATTCCTGGAGTCTGAGCTGAAGGGTGGAGGCGGATAGAAACAACTCAAACAAATGAGAAAACCCTAGCCCTAGAACCCACTCTTACTTATTTATATGGGTAGCATTTGTAAATAAAAATTTAGATAAGCAATATTTGTAATAAGTTCAATTTATAGGACTAAAATATAAAAAGTTATCGACTATTTAATGAACTACGAATCAAACATACATTTGATTAAATTATATTATTCATTTATAAGCCGAACACTAAAAAATATTTGTTTAGTAATAAATTAATTATCGAACCAAACTTGATCGAATATATGAACAAATAATAACCGAACTATTTATTAATTATTCGTTTTACTTCCACCCTTACTCACTGTATGCAAATTGAGTGCAAAAATTACTCCATTCTAACGCACATGCGAAACAAAGACGGGTTGGCGCGTGATCCCCGCAGAGAAGGCTGTTCTGTCATTCAGTGAATAAATTTGCTTTTTGGTCAATATCGTACGGCGCCTAAAGAAAATGGAGACCAGTCGATATAAATTCGTAATAAATACATTGTTTCAATTGAACGATGAATACATACTTGATATTTGAATCAAGACTGTGATATTTACCAGCATGACACATGCATCTAAGTACTCCTAGCTAGAAGTGTCCATCCGGGCCGGTCCGGCCTGGCCCGGCCCGGCCAGGAAAACCGGAGCCCGGACCCGGGCCTGCGTCTAAGCGAGCCGGACACCGGGCCGGTCCGGTTTTAATTTTTTTTAAGTTTTAAAGAAAAAAAGGCAAAAATAGACACAATTTTGATAAAAAAAATTATATTATTAATCATTTATAATTATATAATTTACAAATATAAAAAATTATAAAAATTAAAAATAAATAAAATAATTATAGAATTTATAGAAATAAACATATAAGAGTATAAATGTATATATAAGAGAGAGTATACATTGTACACATATATAAGAGAGAGCATACTTATACATATATATACTTATATAAGAGAGAGTATACTTATATATACTTATAAATTCTTTATACATATATAATAGATAGTATACTTATAAATTATATTCTATGAGAGAGTGTGTATATATATATATGAGGAATATGGGTATGCTTAGTACCAAGCACAAATTTTGTGCTTGGTAGTGAGGTGGCATAATCTCCTCCACTCATTCAAATGGGGGACCACATTCACATGGATTGAGAAATGCATGGGGATATGCAATTATTTGAATGGGTAAAAGAGTGTGTATATATATATATGAGGAATATGGGTATGCTTAGTACCAAGCACAAATTTTGTGCTTGGTAGTGAGGTGGCATAATCTCCTCCACTCATTCAAATGGGGGACCACATTCACATGGATTGAGAAATGCATGGGGATATGCAATTATTTGAATGGGTAAA
>NC_033794.1:106134631-106166019 GCF_001876935.1 Asparagus officinalis | reverse complement strand
TATTCCGGCCCGGGCCCGGGCCGGTCGCCGACGACCGGGCCCGGACCCGGTTTTGGCCCGGATTTTCGAGCCGACCCCGGGCCGGGTATTCCGGCCCGGGCCCGGGCCGGTCGCCGACGACCAAGCCCGGACCCGGTTTTGGCCCGGATTTTCGAGCCGACCCCGGGCCGGGCCGGGCCTAGACCGCAGGCTTTTTGGACACCCCTACTCTTGGCTTTACAATATATACGTATACTGACTTTTTGAGTATGATTTGAGCTTGAAGAGTTTTTAAATTAAATGGTGATGAATATATGAACATATTACTATATCGGTGATGGTTGTAATGGAGGTTTGGGTTTGAGGAGTATAGTCTTTTAGAGCGAGGAGAAATATATATCCTCCATAGGGCTTTGGATAGATTCAAGGGAATATATAAAAATTAAATAGGAGATAAAGCTAGTGAAAGTTAAAAAAGTAACGAGAAGGGCTAAAAAATATTCAATGCATGGTATATAACGATGTCGTCTAAATCGGATTCCTTATATGAACACGCAAATACAGGAGAATAATGAAAGTTGTTATACTAGTTTAGTTATTATTCTAGATACTTGCTATAAATTCTCGCACTATCCAGAGGTAAAGCGATTTGGGAAATGACAATATATATTTAAAGATATATGGACCACGACAGTTGATGGGCCACGAAGGGGTGACATAACTGGGCTCATTCTTCGTGAGGTGGGTAAATAGCTTTGCGATAAACTGGGCCTCAAGCACCGCCCATTTAGAAAAGTAAACAAAATCTTTAATTCGCAGCTCATGGCTTCATTTGAATACCGATATGTATAGTTTGAAGTACGTGCACAATGCTTGTACGCGTGTTGTTCGGTATAATTCATTCGTTTCAAGCCATTTCATATTTATTACTACTAGTATAGTACACGTGCTTTGCATAAGAGCATATTTGTTTCTGTTTTATGTTTTTTTTAAAAAAATTTGTCGGCTGCAAAATAATGAAATGACCTGTATATCAATATAAATTTTGAACAACTATAATTTTATTTAAATGAATAAGTTGTACGATAAAACTATTTATAAAGAATTGTATGATTAGTTATTACAGTTTGGATAATTATTATAATTTATTTATAATTTATTCATAATTTATTAAAATAGTTATAATATATTAAACAATTTCTTCTTTTTAAATATAATAATATTATACATAGCATAATTATAATAATATTCATAATTACATTTTAATTTCATAATTAGTTTATTACAATATTAGTAAATAATTTACTAAAATATGTATATTAAATTACAGTATAATTTAAAATTTTAAAAATACTATTAAAATTATTATACTATTAATGCTATTATAATTACAATAAATATAAATTATTTTTCATACTATTATCATACTTCTAAAAGTCTAATAAGATGAAAGGTAAAAGTAGTTGTTCATAAGAAGTGAAACCCAAAGGCATAAGACATAAGTCTATAATTTTTAATTTTTTTATAATTTTAAATATTATGTGAATATAAATTAGGGATAAATTTCAATTTTTCTATTAAATAGCACAATCAAATAATAAAATAATAGTGTGGCTAAATGTTTTGAAAAAGTGAGGAAATGTATAATTAATAAGAGGTTATATATAATTAGTGAATGATTAATTACAATGACACATTTGAGAATTATCAAAGTTAGAAGGTAAAATTAGAAATCAAAGTTTTGATAAGGCAATCATCTTTTATATGTAGTATATATTTACATCTCAGTAATTTGCAACAAATCTTGCAGCAACATATGTTGCATGCAACAATTATTTTGTAGGAATGTATTCTAATGCAAATTCAGCATTTGACTGAAAAGCAATTAGTGCAAAAGCTATATAATTTTGTCATATAAGAAAACTTTTGTGTAAATAGTTTTCTATTTGGATATAAAAATATTTATTTTGATGAGGTGGAAATATTTTTATATTTTTAATTTCCTTTTTTAAGGTTGCGGCTTTTCCTCCCATTAAATTACTCATGGTATTTGTTGCAAGTTTTTTATATAAAATGCAAGTCCACTTATCTTAGCTAATTACAAATTTGCAAACTAAACAATGTCTTTATAAATCTGATTGTTCTATTTACTTTTACAACACTGTTTCCATCCAACAAAACAGCCTCAAGCAAGAGTAATTTACAATAAAAAATAGAGGATGAGAAAACATAGTCGTTTTCAATGCTCTGCAATATGAGGCATGATATCTCATATTACTTGCACGCGGAAAAAGGCATCTGGGGGTGGCGGAGGCGACGGCTGTTCAAGATTTCCGGCTAATCTCACGAAGAAAGTAGTTTCCATTGACTATATTATTGCAAATAGCAACACCAAAAGGAAACACAAAGAAGTCTTCTTGTATTATTACTATTGTATAATTGGATATCAATGCTGATAATTATTTTCAAAAGGAAACAAAAAGAAGTCTTCATGTATTATTATTATCATTATTATATAATTGGATGTCGATGTTGAAACTCATTTTCATAGTGTTTTACAAGGGAAAAGAGGATAATGTAAAAGCTAAAGATGCATAGTCTTCTTCCAGTGTCAAGACCCTGCACTAAAAATAATAATAATAATTTTCAGCCAAATGCCATATTGCAAAGTAAACAGAAAAATAAGTTAATACAATGGGCACTATTTACATTTGTTGTTGCAATATTAAATAGGGCACCAAGACAAAGAGCTTGATCAGGATCCATGTAATTACTTTCCTAAAGATGTTGAAGTTTATGTGACGACTTCGATCTCCTTTTCCCCTTCTACACAAGCATTATAACAATAGGTATCTCCAACATAAAAGGAATGGTTGAAAAAAAATATAAATTGCAAATAAATTATGCTAAAAGGAAGGAATTGGAAGAATTTTCCGAACCAAATTGTTAGTCAATCTAACTATTTAACTGCATCATAAAGCCTTTTTACATTATTAAATTCATTTGTTTAAGAAAACAAACAAATTAATTGAGAGAAAGTGCTTCTTAAGAAATACCACCTTTTATTTATATGAGCCTTTGTCTACAAGTTTCCCTTTCTACTAGGATTCATTACCCTTTCTTTTTGGATGTAAAATATCAGCAAAAAGATTCAAAAGAGATCTAATAGTAACATCTGAGTTAAATAAATTTTAAGATATTGATAGAAAATTTTAGCATATCAAAATAATTCTATTGAGAAAAAGCTTTTCCACGAACAACCTTAAAATTCTAAATTTGTGAATAAATAACTAATAAGTTCTCAAGAATTTGAAGGCCTTCAAGTGATTAACAGTCCATAATGCATTTCAACAGAGGCTAAACTAAAATTCATAACCTCCTTTAAAGAAATCAACATCTCCAATTACTTTTCCAAATTCATCACTTTTTATGGCTCATTCATGTTTGATGGCATTGCAAGCCCATACATGAACAGTAAATTAGCGTCAGTTTGAAGATGATGATCTCAGATATGTGTTGTATAACACTAGTATAATGCACATGCTTTGCACGTGGACATGTTGTTATATTTAATATTATATTATTTAATAAATTATATATAAATGTTTTACAAAGTTATTTAATTGCACTATGATTAAATTTTTTAAGTTATACTATAATTAATACCCATACTATTATTAACATACATTTAATAGTTATTTAACTTAGCTTATTATTATATTATTAAACAATTTATTTAGGACTGTAATTATTAAATAATAATGTAATCATTAGTTTAAGTAACACTATTAATATAATTAAACCATTTATATTATTAAATATTTATGTTATGGACATATTTTACTATAAGATTTATTAAATAATAGCAGTAATTTTTAATATTATATAACTTTATGTTGTAAAATATATTACTTTACTCGATAATTAATATCATCTTAGTAATAAAAAATTGGATGGTATAAATTTAAAATACTATTATTTAGAAAAAGTACTTTATATAAAAATATTAGATTCTTGAAATTTATGAGACATTTACTTTCCAACAAAAAGTGAATGACTCATAGAATTAAAAAATCCAATATTTTTATATAAAGTAACTTTTCTAAATAAATGTATTTTTAATTCATAATGTCCAATTTTTATTATTAAGATGATATTATAATATTAAAAAGGGTGATATTCCTTACAATATAAAGAATCAACCCCTACTTATACTATTATTAATAACTATAATTATGTACAATATTTTATTAAATAAATAATTTTAGTATTTCATTATAATTAATAATTCTTTTATAATGAATTATAATATATTTATTATCTTTATTATCATTATAAATTATTAATATATTCTAGCGATTGACCAAATATTTTGTAAAAAAGAAGAGAAAAGTATATGTCTCATAAATTTCATGGATCTAAATATTTTTATATAAATTAATTTTTTAAAATAAAAATATTTTTAATTTATAATGTCTAAATTTTTATTACTAAGATGATATTAATTATCGAACATGTAATATTCTTTGCAACATAAAGAAGTAACCCCTATTTATACTATTATTAATAATTATAACTATGTGCACTAATTTATTAAATGAATGATTTTTACTATTTTATATAATTAATAATTATTTATAATAAATTATCATATATTTACGAATTTTGTTATCATTATAAATTATTAATATATCCTAGTGAATGACCAAATAATTTGAGAAAATAAAGAGATGCATAGTTAATAAGAGGTTATGGTCATTAGTTTTACAAATAATGGTACAATTGTGATAGATAAAAAATTAAGAGGGTAAAAAGGAAAATTAAAAGATTTGACATGGGTATTCTCTTTTATAAGTAGTATAGATTAGTCTTTTGAATTATTCTTATCTCCTCTACTTCCAATTTTGAAGCTTAACCAGTGGTGCAATATGGTGCGTTGAGAATTTAGTCTCCCCACTATTCTCATTAGGTAATAGGTGTATTTTATCATACATTTTTTGCATGCTTGAGGTTTATGATGTTTTAGCAGATCTGAATAGGATCCAAAGAACTTTAGAAAATAGCTATTAAGATTATTCTATAGCCACATGCATAAAGTTTAACGTGAAGAGTATGCTTATTGAATCATTAACATGCTTAGTTGTTTCGGCTATACGGCACTCTAGTTGTAGTACTATGGTCATCTTTCATTTGGTAGCTGCTAATCATGCAATATTAACATTCCGCAGGTATAACATTTTGTTGTATTATATGTCAAATAATTATAGTATGTTGTCAAAACAATGGAGTTTGAATCATGTACTTACAAGAAAAGAAGGAAAAAATTATACATCTAGCTGAACTTTGACATTTTTAGGGACTGTCATTTTATCATTATTTAAATATTTATATGATGAAGAAAAAGATAAAACAATATCAATGTTCCAAATCTGTGTTATAGAACTATCATAGCATATCAAACAATAATCTCCTACGACTTTACCTATGGCATGTAAAAATTAAAGTTGGCTATTTTGAGGCTGCTAACCCACTAAACACATTATATTCAATCTTGATTGTTTATTATGCATATTTAAGTGTAAATTCTTAAAAATTTATGGGATCAATGATTGTCTGCATGGGTGCTCGCCTGAGCCTATTGATGTGTGGAATGAGCTTATGTTGGAGGTTTGAAGGAAAGACGAGACAAAGTGATTTGTGCAAGAATATATTTTTTGCTTTGAATATTAAATAAGTTTTTGTGAAATTCTGAATAATTTACAATATTGGTTCTCCAATCCCTTTCAATTGACAAAGAATATTTGTATAAGTTCATAGTCAATATAAGAAGATTTGTGTAAGTTCATAGTCAATATCTACCAAAATCAAATATGAGGGTAGGAGAGAAATATTTAAGGGGGGAAATTTAGTCCTACTGAAAATATTAGAGAATATATGAACCATGTTATACAAGAGCTATTTAAATAAAAGAAAATTTCTTAAATCAGAGTTCAATGTGTTTGATATATATAAGTATTACTCTGGATCTCAAATATTGGCAATCTAATGCCCAAATAATTTTAATTATATGACCTATATACGGATATCCAAATATGAGAATTTGGATCTAGATATTGAACTTACATTTGTCTTTGTATATTTGCCCTACCAAAACTGTAAAAAGTATATCAATATTTAATATCCATATAAATCCTATCAGATACACATATAAATGTACCCTTAGATATTTGTATACTTCATCCCTAAAAAATATATGCAATCAATTATACCAGCAAGATGAGCAAAAATCTCTCTGAAAAGTTAAGACATAAGAGAATTGTTCTACCTACTTCATATCTAAAAGATGTATGCAATCAGTTGTACCAACAAGATTAGTAAATATCTCTCTAAAAAGTTAAGACATGATGGAATTATTCTCCCTAGGACACATCTTTATAAAGCTCTCTTCCTTGTGTAGTCATCCTCATTAAGATGAAAATGTAGAAATTTATGATTAAAAAGATCAAGTTCCTCTATTTTCAACTCAAATAAAAACCGAGACAAAACATTTCACTAATAAAGAGACATAAACCCTTCAAGGCTTCAACTGCTTATTTAATCAGGCTATGTACCTTAGTTTCATTGACTACCCAAGTCCTTAAGGTAAAGCAAAACACCATCATTTTATAGTTATAAAATAAATTTAGTACCTTGAACAACCACCTGAAAGTTGACTCAATAAATGTCAAATGTTTTCGTCTTAGGTTGATGGTGGCATGTGAGAGGTATTTGGTATATAACCAGGTAATATTACAAAGGTAAAATAACCAAATCGTATATTCTAGAGTCCAATAAATAAAATCCATTAGGGGTTATTAGAAGTAGTCGGAACAGTAAATAAATTCACAACACTCATGTAGACCTTAACATACAATTTGGAAGGATTGCACGAGCAATACACATGGTAAAATTTTTAGATTTATTTTAACTTGATAATTTTATTTAGGGAATGTTGTTGTAAAAATTTATTAAATGTAAACGATAGAGCAAACATATGGACAGAAGCTAAAAATTCATAATGTTTGAACAATTAAATTATATTTAGGGATCAATTGGGTGATAGTACAGTGGGTGCATCATCAACAATATGATATATAAGCCAGAATAACACATTACTTATTCGTCAATGATATACATTACTCTACTAAATAAATATGGAAAATAAGTATTATTTAGTCTACAACCAGAATCAAGTTATATAATGATATAGAATGATGATATTCAGACATTTGTATGAGACAAATAATGAATGTGTATTAGCAACTATCTTAACTTGAAAGCATAACAGTCTTCAACAGACTAGCAACAATAATATTATCAATTATCTTCCTTAATTGACAGCATTATGCCAAAGTTAGAAATGCTAAAAGTAAACAAAAGTAAGTCAATTCTGAAACAAATTATAGAATAACCAAATATTATCAACTATCATCCTCAATTGAGAGCGCTAGGCCAAAGTTACAAATGCTAAGTTAGATGTTAGTTTTTAGATTTTTAATTTTTTTGAAATTGTGTAATTTTTATTACATTGTGTTGATTTTTTTTTTTTTTTGAGTTATGTTTGAATTAAAGTATTATAAGGAGTTTTACATGATACAATCAATAAAACAAACATGTTCCAACAAATTGTATCAAAGTGAACTAGGTAAGAAACTTTGAGGTATTAAAGTGTTAAAAGTACATTGGGTGTACCAAATTGATAAAATGGGTAAACTTTAGGGTACCAAAGTGAATAAATAACCTTTTCCATTTTCACACAACTTGAGTATATCTTCGTCATATATGATAGGCTTGTGTCACTTCAACAAGTTTTCACCTAATTTACGGATCTAATAAGGCTTTTAGAATAAACATCCTAATTTTTGTGTGACCTATATCTTTCAAGAATGTCCTTTCGATACTACTTTCTTAAATATATCAGTCTACCAACTAGATTGAATTTCATTAAAAGAACATTAAGCACCGTAACATTGCTCACAAATTTTACCATTTCTTACTTACATCCTAACATTAATCACATAAATTACACATCAAAACTAGAATACACCCCACTATCCCTCAAAAGCCTCTTCACCTCCTCCACATAGTTCTTCCCCTTGCTCGCTTGCCCAAGATCCCTCTTCATCTTCTCCTTCTACGAAAACAACTTGCTCTTCTCTTTCTTCTCAATGGAATAGTATTTACTACAATACCTGTGACATTTCATTAAAACTCTAGTGTTTGAAGTTATAACTAAGAATACAAATAGGATATTACTAATATATGTGAGCATATCGACAAACAACTTGTATGCATGGATTCAACTATTTCTAGCAAGAAAAATATATGATAATAGGGAACAACATCAAATAAAGGTAAGGATCAAGAAAGAAAGGGTACACACAAGGAAATTTTAAAATCAAAATCAAAGTTAAAATTTCACAGAAATCATACTTAATTTTTTTTCTTTGATAATCACCTTCTTGAATTTGTTTCCTTCCTGATGCACTAAAATTTGAGATTTGAAGGGATGGTGATAAAGAAGGCGCAACATTTTTTTAAAAAACTTGATTTGGGGTTGCATCTAAGATGATAAGGGAAATAATAACGATCATTGTAAATTAATTGCCCATTGATGAAGGTAGAGAGAGTGGGGATACATTGAAGGATCTAAATAGTAACCGAAGGAGAGGGAGAAGAACGAAGGTTTGAGACTTTTGAGATTCCGATTTCTGTGTACAAACTTGATTACATTTTTAACTATTTTTATGAACAGGAAAATGATAAAAACTCCAATTAAAGTTATATTTTATCTACAATATAGTTACATTTCTTTGTTCTTTTTCTTTGTTGTTTTTCTTTATCTGATGAAAGATTCTAGTAAGCAACTTCTTCGCCCATGTATTGATGAGTGCCTGAATACCATCATTGATCCTGCATGTGAAGTTTCGATCAATGACATGACCTGCAAACTCACAAACTTTTTAAGAGATCAGAGGTTAAAACTAAAATAGATAGGCTTTGTCCTACATTCTTTCACTTTATACACTAACTTGTTAATTAAATTATTTATTAATTTAGAGCTCAGGAGAGTTGAGAAGCATAATCATGAATTTGTTTGAGAGAAGATCAGTTATAAGATTCATTAGTTGGAATTTATTTTTGATAAATAATTAATTGGAAGTTTAAGTGTTTAAGGGATTATATAACGAGTGAATGAAATAGATGGAAGTTAGAGGGGTTCGTGAAAATTTGTTGGAGGTATCAAGAGGAGCTCATTTGCAAGGGTGTTAATGCATAAAAATAAGCTTTCCAAACTGCTACTTTTATCCTTTATGATATGTTTCCATTGAGGGACATCAAATTTTTACTCATTAAAAAATCTAAGTTTTGTGGGGACAACTTAAGGTAGAATTAGAGAAGTGTGAACTATTTTCTATCGTGGTTTGTGTCTCTAAGGCACTATAAACTATTGAAGTCTGAATAAAACATTTCATCTATACCTTTACATACTCGCACATAAACACCAAGTTATTGTTAACAATTCAATTAAATAATGATTAATTTATTAATTTAATTAGAGTTACATAATTAATTATTTTATTTTATTTAAAACCACTCTAGATGAGGTATAAACGTTATTTGTAGTTGATAAGCACTAAAAATGTAATGTTTACTTGTAATCTTATACTATTAAAATCTAATGTTTAATATAATTTTGTACTATTATAATCTAATTAGAGTTGTATTATTACATAATAGTAATTCCTACAGTATATTAAAATATCATACACTTGATTATCTAATATTATTTATGATAATTTATGTGATTATTATATTAGATTTAATTTATTTAATAATCTAAATAATAGTTATACTAAAGTATAAACCTTTAATTAATGTGATTTAATAAGATTGGGAGTTATGATAATAGGGTAAATTGGTTAATTTCATGAAAAATGAAGGGTATTTTTGAGAAATAATTTTTTTTTCTAGTACTCCCTCTTTTAAAGGGAGAATGATTTTAATATGGTTATGAAACACACTTTTACTAAATTCACAATTCAAGAAATGAGCAGGTTATTTTCAAACATAAACAAATAAGATGTAGAAAAGAAACAAAATTCACACGCATACACAATTTATCTACATTACAAAAGCTTTTGTACTATTTTCATTTTGCACTTACATTATACAGACACAAAAATTATAAAAAATGAACATAAGTTAATAAAATTATAGCCTACACGAAATCATGAAATAGGTACATGTGCAACATACGTATAGTATACTAGTTCTATCTAAAAGCGCTTAAAAACTAGTGAAGCCAAAAAAACTAGTCAAGCCCATTTAAATTTCCAATAATATAAGACCATACAGGCTCAGACATTAAAAGCTCCAATTTACTCCACTAGAAACCCAAAAGTCAAATGTGTTTGGCAAACTCTTAAAACTATGCTAAGACTGAGGATTGACCCAGTTTTGAATTTGTTTGTAATTGGCAAAACCTGGACAGTTTTAGCTTAGTTCTTCTTAGGTCAAAAAGAGGTCATAGGACTAGTGTAGTGTTGGACCACCACCATTTTGCTCCAACTCTAAACTAGTTTAGAGAAGAACTAGGCCACGACTGACTCTAACCCAGTTTTTAGGCGATTACCAAGCACATCCTGAAACTCAAAACCCATAGCATAAAACGTAAATCCACTACTTAGGCCTAATTTGTTAGTAGATCAACTTTGAGAGCTTAAACTGGTTTAGTGTCCACAACTAAACTAGTTTTATTCATAACAAGTTCAAGTATCAAACTTAGCCCATTTTCAATGAATTGCCAAACGCACCCTTATTCTATCATATTATAGATAAAATATAATATTATAAAGCTGATTAAATATACTAATGACTATCCAGTAAATTCTCATTAAGTATTATTATTTTAAAATATTTTATTTTGTTTTTATATAGCTAGATATTTATCGATCTTTAAAAAAAGGGAAAAATGTGTTCATGCCCCAAAAGCAGAAACTTCATGTACTACAGCCCCTTCAACTTTCCCCCACGTGGTTCAGCCCTTTAAAATATGATATTTTATGTTACAGTCCATTTTTAGCAATTATTACATGTCAACTAAGCTAAAATCCCCAAAATGTCATTATCCCTCTCCTCAATCACTCAAATCCCAGCGCTCTCTCACCAGATCTCCTCTCCTCTCTCTTTCTCTCTCTCTCTCTAAAACCAATGACTTTCTCAAGCTCGTCGCCCTGGCCCTCGCCCTCCTCGCCGTCGCCGCCTCCACATTATCTTAACCCAACCCAACCCAACAACTGTGAAAAGCTTAAAAGACATTATCATCTTTCTCAGGTTCAACTAAGCCTTTACTAATAAAGAGAAGAATCCAAGAAGAAAAACCAAATTTTACAACCAGCAAGGCATTACCCTAGAACTTTTCATTCAGCTACATAGCTTCTTGACGAAAAAAGAAAAACTAATACGACTATAATTCTTTAATTCTCTTTAGGTGTATGTGCACATAAATTTAAAATTGAAGTAATCTAATTGAAAGAAAAAGATAATGAAAGACGAGCAGAGCAGCAAATGAGAGCAGTGACACGTGTCCCAATCTCTAGTGCCATCCAACCCTCCCCTCGAAAGGAAACGACGTCGAGCACGCCGCTAAGGGCCTTGTCGGAGTCCGAACACCGCCTCATCGGCGGAGAGCCATCGAGAGGCGGTGACTGCAGCCATCGAGCGGAGGCTATCTTGATTATGCAAGCAGATTTTTTAATTTTTTAGGATTTAATTCTGATTTTTTCGGAGAAAGAGAAGGGAAAATGAGATAAGAGGCCAAGGAGTATGGACGTTTGTTTGGGCTCTTGTTAGTTCTTACTCACCGCATGTTAGTTCTAGTTCTATTTCATGGCTCTTGGGCTCTTGTGTTAGTTCTAACTCACCGCGTGTTAGTTCTAGTTCTAATTCATGGCTCTTGGGCTCTTGTGTTAGCTCTAACTCACCGCGTGTTAGTTCTAACACACCGCGTATTAGTTATAATTCTAATTCATGGCTTTTGGGCTCTTGTGTTAGTTCTAACTCATTACGTGTTAATTCTAACTCACCGCGTGTTAGTTCTAACTCACCGCATGTTAGTTCTAGTTCTAATTTATAGCTCTTGAGCTCTTGTGTTAGCTCTAACTCACCGCGTCATAGTTCTAACTCACCGCATGTTAGTTCTAGTTCTAATTCATGGCTCTTGGGCTCTTGTGTTAGCTCTAACTCAGTGCGTGTTAGTTCTAGTTCTAATTCATGGCTCTTGGGCTCTTGTGTTAGTTCTAACTCATCGCGTGTTAGTTCTAACATACTGCATGTTAGTTTTAACTCACCGCGTGTTAATTCTAGTTCTAATTCACTACTAGAAAATGGGTTATTGGCTACGGACATTTAGCGACGGAATATTCCGTCGCTATAACATGACTTATAGCGACGGAATTTTCGTCGCTATATATCCGTAGGAAAATAACGTTTTAGCGACGGAAAATGATTTTTTAGCGACCAAAATTTTTCGTCGTTAAAACATTACCGACAATATTCAATGCCGTCGGTAAAAATATATTTAGCGACGGATTTTCAGTCGCTAAAAGGGTTTTTAACGATGGAATAATCCGTCGCTAAAAGTTTTGGGTGGGAAAAAATTTTCGGGCGCGAGCGCCCAAAATTTTTGGGCAGTCCGCGCCCGATTTAACCGAGAGAGGCTTATTAGCCTCTCTCAGACCCGCAAACCCCCCCTCTCTTTCCCCCGCCTCTGCTGCTCTTCCCAGAGCCCTCGCCGCCCTCCCTCTCGTCGGCAGCCTGATCCAGCCTCGGCGACGGCCGTTGGTGGAGCGTCAGACGCGCAGCCAACCGCCGCCCCCTCTCTTTCCCGTCCTCTCTCTCTCGCCAGCCGCGCCCACGACATCTCTCCAGACCCGCGCACCACCCCCCCTGCTCGCTCGGCCGCGGCCCGCCCTGGCCGTGGGTGGAGCCGCCGGCCAACAGTCGTCGATCTCTCTCCCCCCTCTCGTCTGCAAGGTACCGCCTTTCTCGCTCCCCGTCAATCTGATAGTTTTATTAGTTTAATTTTTGCAAACCGAAAAATTATGGAAAAATCAAAACCCATAATAAAAAATTAAGATTGTAGTTATAATTATAGTTTAATTTTTGCAAAACTAAAAAATTATGGAATATCAAAAGCGCCTATAAAAAATATTCATATTGTAAATTATAATAATAAAAAAATTTAAGATTAGTTAAGGGGTTTAGGGTAGGGTTAGGGTTTTAGGGTTAGGGTTAGGGTTAGGTTAGGTGAGGGTGAGAGTGAGGGTGTTTGGGTTAGGGTTTGGGTTTGGATTAAGGGCTTAGGGGTTAGGCGTTAGGGTTAGGGGTAGGGTGGGGGTTTGAGGTGGGGGTGGGGGTGAGTTTTAGGTTGAGGTTGAGGGTTAGGGTTAGGGTTAGATGAGGGTGAGGGTTAAGGTTAGGGTTAGGAGGTGAAAGTGAGGGTGAGGGTTAGGGTTATGTGAGGGTGAGTGTGGGGGTGATGGTGAGGTTGAGGGTTAGGGTTAGGATTAGTGTAGGGGTAGGGTGGGGGTGATGCTGAGGGTTAGGGTTAGGGTGGGGGTGGGGATGATGCTGAGGGTTAGGGTTAGGGTTAGGGTGGGGATGAGGGTGAGGGTTAGGGTGGGGGTGGGGGTGGGGGTGAGTTTGAGGTTGAGGTTGAGGGTTAGGTTTAGGTTTAGGGTTAGGGGAGGGTGAAGGTGAGGGTTAGGGTTAGGGTTAGGGTGATGGTTACAATGAGGGTGAGGTGATTGTGAGGGGTTATCGTAACTATTTTATCGCTAATTACATAGAAATTGCACACACTGTACACTCATATTTTCGAGCCGTAGAATACCCCGTCCAATAAATACTATATATAATCTCTTTATTTACTTGTCACATACGCGTACAGGATTGTTGGCGGATACGATACCATCGTGTTCGGTCCGATAACCTTTCCGTACTCGTATGTGACGGAGGGATTATATATAAATATTTATTGGATCTGTCCAGTTTGGACGGGTTAGGTATGTAAACATGGCGTGCATATGTATTTACGTGTGTTCTTGTGTACTTTCTTTTCGTCAAAGTTTCGGCGGCGCTTACTCGTTGTTCTCTGTGTACTATAGTGTACTCGGAGAACAGCGGGTAGGTGCTGCCAAAATTTTGACGAAATAAAAGTACACCTGAACACACGTAAATACATATACACGCTACGTTTACATACCTAATGGGATAGAAGCCTTCCTCTGACAGCCGATCACACACACTTGTCCTATAACTTAAAATGATATATGTAGGGATATGCTCACTTCCATTAATTTTTAAATTCTAGATGCGGACAATTCCTGACAAATCGTTCATGGGCATACCACGTGATCGAAGGCATCTAGACACTCGATACAAGGATGGGATAGAAGCTTTCTTAGCCTACTCTGACACCAACCCTCTACGGTCACTCAGCGGGTTGATTTTTTGTCCTTGCAAGAATTGTAGGAATGATAAAATGCTCACTAGGAGTGACGTAAGTTTCCATCTGTCAATCAATGGATTTGATAGCTCTTATGTATTTTGGAGTCATCACGATGAAGGCGTCCCGGTGATGCAATTAGAGGAAGAGTTTACTAATGTCGACAATCCGACAATTGACACAACTGATATGTTGGAAGATATTCTTACCGTATCGTCTTCGAGTGATGTTAACACTACTGATATGTTTCAAGATGTAGCCCGATTGATGAGACTTGTTGAAGAAAACGAGTCACCGTTATACGAGGGTTGCACCGAGTTCACAAGGCTTTCTTTTATGCTGAGGCTTCTTCATATCCAAACACTCAGTGGGATGGCTGTTACACATTTCGATATGTTATTAGACTTGCTCAGGAAAGTCATTCCAGGCGGCGAGAAGAGCATCCCCACAACTTATTATGAAGCTCACAAGATTGTTGATACCCTGGGTCTTGATTACAAAAAAAGATAGACCTGTCCTAATGACTGCATCTTGTACAATAAGGGTAATGAAGGTCTAGAGGAATGTCCGACGTGTCATGTATCACGCTGGAGAAAACATACGGGCACATCTGAAGGCATATCATCCAATAAACAGAGCAGAATCCCTGTGAAGGTTCTCCGATATTTTCCAATTATTCCTAGGCTGCAGAGGTTTTATATGTCTGCCGAGCTGGCTGAGAATATGCGATGGCATTCGACCGATCGTAAAGAGGACGGGAAATTGAGACATCCTGCTGATGGTGAGGCATGGAAGCACATTGATTGTATATACCCTGACTTTGGTAAGGAGTCTCAGAATATTAGGTTGGGGCTTGCTAGCGACGGATTTAATCCGTTTGGAGTAATGAGCTCTGCTTGGTCTACCTGGCCAGTGTTGCTGACACCGTACAACCTGCCGCCGTCGATGTGCATGAAGCAGCCATACATGATACTGTCACTCTTGATCCCTGGAAGATATTCTCCTGGAAATGACATTGATGTTTTCCTCCAACCATTAATTGACGACTTGAAGCTTCTCTGGGATGAAGGCGTCAGCACTTACGATGCTTATGGTAAGGAGGCTTTCCGTATGCGTGCAATGGTCATGTGGACAATTAATGACTTTCCAGCATATGCTAACTTGTCTGGATGGTCGACGAAGGGTCAGATTGCTTGTCCGGTTTGCATGTCAGATTATGAGGGAAAGTTCCTGAAATACAGCCGCAAGTTCTGTTATTGGCAACACAGAAGATGGTTACCTACAGGGCACAAGTTCAGAAAGTTATACAATGAGGGTGAGGTGATTGTGTGGGGTTATCGTAACTATTATATCGCTAATTACATAGAAATTGCACACACTGTACACTCATATTTTCGAGCCGTAGAATACCCCGTCCAATAAATACTATATATAATCTCTTTATTTACTTGTCACATACGCATACAGGATTGTTGGCGGATACGATACCATCGTGTTCGGTCCGATAACCTTTCCGTACTCGTATGTGACGGAGGGCTTATATATAAATATTTATTGGATCTGTCCAGTTTGGACGGGTTAGGTATGTAAACATGGCGTGTATATGTATTTACTTGTGTTCTTGTGTACTTTCTTTTCGCGGCGCTTACTCGTTGTTCTCCGTGTACTATATATAATCTTGGCCTTTGATTGATAAATCAAAGGCCAATATCTTATCCTTATCTCCCGCCTACTTTTGTGCATGAGGAGATCTTGGCCTTTGATTGATAAATCAAAGGCCAAGATCTCATTAGGAGATATTAGGAACCCTCTCATTAGGAGAGGATCCGGATCCGATTAAGTACAGTGGGTAGGTGCTGCCGAAATTTTGACGAAATAAAAGTACACTTGAACACACGTAAATACATATACACGCTACGTTTACATACCTAATGGGATAGAAGCCTTCCTCTGACAGCCGATCACACACACTTGTCCTATAACTTAAAATGATATATGTAGGGATATGCTCACTTCCATTAATTTTTAAATTCTAGATGCGGACAATTCCTGACAAATCGTTCATGGGCATACCACGTGATCGAAGGCATCTAGACACTCGATACAAGGATGGGATAGAAGCTTTCTTAGCCTACTCTGACACCAACCCTCTACGGTCACTCAGCGGGTATTCTAGATGCGGACAATTCCTGACAAATCGTTCATGGGCATACCACGTGATCGAAGGCATCTAGACACACGATACAAGGATGGGATAGAAGCTTTCTTAGCCTACTCTGACACCAACCCTCTACAGGCACTCAGCGGGTTGATTTTTTGTCCTTGCAAGAATTGTAGGAATGATAAAATGCTCACTAGGAGTGATGTAAGTTTCCATCTGTCAATCAATGGATTTGATAGCTCTTATGTATTTTGGAGTCATCACGGTGAAGGCGTCCCGGTGATGCAATTAGAGGAAGAGTTTACTGATGTCGACAATCCGACAATTGACACAACTGATATGTTGGAAGATATTCTTACCGTGCCGTCTTCGAGTGATGTTAACACTACTGATATGTTTCAAGATGTAGCCCGATTGATGAGACTTGTTGAAGAAAACGAGTCACCGTTATACGAGGGTTGCACTGAGTTCACAAGGCTTTCTTTTATGCTGAGGCTTCTTCATATCCAAACACTCAGTGGGATGGCTGTTACACATTTCGAGATGTTATTAGACTTGCTCAGGAAAGTCATTCCAGGCGGCGAGAAGAGCATCCCCGCAACTTATTATGAAGCTCACAAGATTGTTGATACCCTGGGGCTTGATTACAAAAAGATAGACGCATGTCCGAATGACTGCATCTTGTACAATAAGGGTAATGAAGGTCTAGAGGAATGTCCGACGTGTCAGGTATCACGCTGGAAAGAACATACGGGCACATCTGAAGGCATGTCATCCAATAAACAGAGCAGAATCCCTGTGAAGGTTCTCCGATATTTTCCAATTATTCCTAGGCTGCAGAGGTTTTATATGTCTACCGAGCTGGCTGAGAATATGCGATAGCATTCGACCGACCGCAAAGAGGACGGGAAATTAAGACATCCTGCTGATGGTGAGGCATGGAAGCACATCGATTGTATATACCCTGACTTTGGTAAGGAGTCTCAGAATATTAGGTTGGGGCTTGCTAGCGACGGATTTAATCCGTTTGGAGTAATGAGCTCTGCTTGGTCTACCTGGCCAGTGTTGCTGACACCGTACAACCTGCCGCCGTCGATGTGCATGAAGCAGCCATACATGATACTGTCACTCTTGATCCCTGGAAGATATTCTCCTGGAAATGACATTGATGTTTTCCTCCAACCATTAATTGACGACTTGAAGCTTCTCTGGGATGAAGGCGTCAGCACTTACGATGCTTATGGTAAGGAGGCTTTCCGTATGCGTGCAATGGTCATGTGGACAATTAATGACTTTCCAGCATATGCTAACTTGTCTGGATGGTCGACGAAGGGTCAGATTGCTTGTCCGGTTTGCATGTCAGATTATGAGGAAAAGTTCCTAAAATACAGCCGTAAGTTCTGTTATTGGCAACACAGAAGATGGTTACCTACAAGGCACAAGTTCAGAAAGTTAGTAGGAAAGTTCGACGGCAATCCAGAAAACAGACCGGCACCACCAAGGCTGACCGGGGAAGAAATATTTGAGCTTCTACATCCTCTACCTAAAAAAATATTTGGAAAGAAAAGATTCAACAAAGAAAATCCATTTGGGGTTAGGAGAAAAACATTGAAGCAAAATTGGAAGGGAAGGGGAAAGGGTAAGCAATTTCTTAAAGGCAATTCAAAAGGAAATAAACCTCACACTGTCCAATCGCATGGGCGTGTCTCTAAGGGTACTGAACTTCCGCATGGATGGTCAAAATTCAGCATATTTTATCAATTGCCATATTGGAGAAGTTTAAAAATACGTCACAACTTGGATGTCATGCACATCGAGAAGAACATATGCGAGAATCTCTTGAACACTTTGTTGCAGGACGGGAAAAAATCAAAAGATGACTTACGGGCACGTCGATACCTAGCAGAATTGAACATCCGTCTTGAACTGTAAGCTATAGATAAGGGTGACGGAAAGTTTGAACTCCCAGCCTCCCGTGTCATACTGTCGAAGGATGAGAAAGCTATAGATAAGGGTGACGGAAAGTTTGAACTCCCAGCCTCCCGTGTCATACTGTCGAAGGATGAGATCCACAATATGTGTTTATTTCTAAAGTCCGTGAAGACACCGGATGGTTATGCTTCAAACATTTCAGCAAATGTGCATATTGAGGACAGGAAAATTTTGGGACTCAAGACACATGACCATCATATTCTATTGCATCAACTTCTCCCGGTTGCGTTGCGACATGCTGAGAAGGAACTCGCGATGGTGGTAATAGAATATTGCGATTTCTTCAAGCAGTTGTGCTCCAAGGTGATTGATGTCAGGGAGTTTGAAGAATTAGAGGGACGTGTAGCCAATACACTGTGTAAAATGGAAATTCTATTTCCACCCTCGTTCTTTACGGTCATGGTGCATCTCACAATACATTTAGCATATGAAGCCCGCATCGCAGGACCAGTTCAATATCGCTGGATGTACCCTGTGGAGAGGTATTTATTATTATAATGCTCAATTAATATTTGTTAAATTACGTTACTCAGTTTTATGCATATCACAAATCATGAAACTATATGCTTGTAGGTATTTGGGTTTCATGAAACATTTGATGCATAATCGTGCACGTCCTGAAGGAAAGATAGCAGAGAACTATATAAGTAATGAGAGTTTGAATTTCATCTCTCGTTACTTGCGGGGTGTGGAGACAAGGCTCAACCGTCCCCAACGAATAATTGACGGCACATTCTATAATGATCGTGGAGAGGACACTAGATTCCCCGGAATGGAGCTAGATCAAGCCCACGCATATATCTTGAGCAATGATACTACATTTAACATATACGCGGCGTAAGTATTTAACTGTTTGAATCAGATCATATCACATTACAATAACTATCTCTATTTAACTGTTATAAATCATTTTATTCTAGGCTTCACATCCGATATGTCCAGACTATTCTTAAATGCAGAACAAAAAATAAAAAAGTTATGGACACACACTCTAGACAATTCCCTGCATGGCTGAAGGGTGAAGTAAGATTTATTTACATTTCTGATTCGTATATCAAATATGTGCCTGCCAACAGATATTTAAACTATTTGTTTCTTTTCTTAAAGGTTGACCGACGTATTACGAATGGGGTTAATCTGTCTGAGAAAATATGTTTATATGCCAGAGGTCCTTCTAACGTGGTTAAGCGTTATAGAGGTTACTGTATCAACGGCTTTAGGTTTAACACCATCGGTTTTGAAGAGAGACGACAAACGCAAAATAGCGGTGTGTTCTACTCTTTCTCGCAACTGTCATACGCTAGTTCAAAAGATCTAAATCCGATACAAGGTGAAATCTATTGCTACGGTCAGGTACAAGACATTGTGGAGATTTTCTATGGGATTAATAATGAAGTCAGACATGTGATGTTTAAGGTTCGTTGGAGTGAGCTGAAAAAGGCGAAGGATGACTACGGTTACACACTCGTTAATCTTAACAAGGAAATATATCAGACTGAAAAGTACATGTTAGCTGCTCACGCAAAACAGTGCTTTTATGTCAAAGATATAATGAAAAATGACGAATGGGTTGTCCTTAAGAATCCGCCTAGATCCTACATTCATGAAGCCGTGTCTGACGAAGATCATGAAGATGTTATCTTGGCCGACGAAACAGTTGCTGAGTTTTCATTGACACAAAATAATCTGGTGGATGAAATTGCACTGGCGCGCCCTGATGTACCTGCGATTATATGTGAGCCAAGGCGTAAAATCAAAAAACGAGTCCACGGTAGAGTCGATAAAACTATAAGGACAGTCCTTTTGTCTGCACGCACACGGTCGCAGGCTAACCGCACACGGTCGCAGAGTAGAGCCTCAACATCATCATAAGGACATGTATCAGTTTGTGTCATGTATTATAGTATTGCCTTTATATTATCTGTTTGACTGGTTATCATGTATCAGTTTTTGTCATGTATTATAGTATTGCCTTTATATTATCTGTTTGACTGGTTATCAGAAATATATTGTACAGGAATTTCAAATTTTCAAATAATTTTTTAAAAAATTTCAGATTACTTTTAGCGACGGATATTCCGTCGCTAAAAGATCTTTTAGCGACGGAAAACTGACACGCCAACATATAAAAACCGTCACCAAAAAAATAGAATTTGGCGACGAATTTTCCGTCGTCAATAAAAAATAGCGACGACTAAATATATAGCGACGGAAAATACCGTCGTTAAAAAAATCGACATTAACGACGGATTTTCCGTCGCTATATATCCGTCGGTGATATTTAGCGACGGATTTGCCGTCGCTAAAGGTAGATTTACCTACCCTGAAAATAGTGACGGCGTTTTAGCGATGGAATTTATATATTTCCGTCGCTAAATCAATTAGCGACGGAATTTTGACTTTTGGCGACGGATTTGTCCGTCGCCAATAGTCCCATTTGCAGTAGTGATTCATGGCTTTTGGGCTCTTGTGTTAGCCATCAATAATAAAATGAAAAGAACAGAACAACTAAATAAAGATGACCACTTCAGAAGCTGCTGCAGATGATCACTGCAGGGTCTTACATGAGCTAGGGTCTTAGGGACCCATCCAAACAACAAGATAAAGGGAGAAAATTTCATGTATACAGATATCATGACCACAATACATTACAGAAGCACACAGACAATTACCCGTAAAAATAAAACCATCAAAGAGAGAAATGAACATAGAAATATACTTGAAATTTTTTTTATCATGTTGTATTAGATCTTCTTCATTTTATAATATGGTTTGTTATGATGTTACCAAGAAAATGAACAATACTCGTCCTTCTCAGCTCATGCACATGCGCAAGTGGAAAACAAAATGAGCTTAAAAGGGGGTGAAAACTTCAAAAAAGAAATGCTGGTAGATAAAAATCTATGTCAAATATGGAGCTCGCAATCTTCTAAGTAAAATTGTCTTAGCTCTTTGAATGCCGCATTTTCTTCTCAACGACGAGCGTTGCTGCTCTGCACCATGCTGCTGCCGCAATGGCTCCAGGGTCGGGTACAGAAGCTAGCATATCAGGTGAGACATAGGATGACCGGCCAACCTGCATTTAAGGCACAATAGAGTTTAGAAGATGGAAGCAAACAAGTCTAGATACAAATTAGAACTAGAACTAACACGGGGTGAGTTAGAACTAACACAAGAGCTCAAGAGATATGAATTAGAACTAGAACTAATACGCGATGAGTTAGAACTAACACGCAGTGAGTTAAAACTAACACAATAGCCCAAGAGCCATGAATTAGAACTAGAATTATTTTGATCAAAAGTAGCGTTAGGTGTAATGACCGTAAAATTTTGATACTAGTTAAAATAATTTTTTTGGTATTTTAAAATATTTAATTATGATTTTTAAAAGAGTATTTGTATTTTTCTCGATAGTTTAGAAATTTCCCATGATTTAAAAATCTGATTATATATTTATTTAAATGGTTTTGATATTTATAAATTAATTTAGTGCAATGAAAATTTCTGAGATTTATCCGTTGTGTTACTGATACTATTACATATTATTTTAAATAATACGTCATATTATTATTACTATTACGTATTAATTCTTGTATTATTTTGAATTATTAATTACGTATTATTTGTGTAAATTATTGTATTATTTTAATTATTACGTATCAGCTGTCGTATTAGCATAACTGGTACGTTTTATCGTGTAGATAATTATCACATAATTATTTAATTTTAAATGCAAGTAAATATATTTTATTATTATTTATTCTCGTTTAATTATACAATATGTGTATATTTTGACTATTTCATATCAACTGTTATATTAGCACAATATGTACGTTTTTATTTGTAGATAATTATTCCGTAATTGGTTTAATTTTTTTATACCCGTAACTATTTATTTAATTATTTTCGTTTAAATACCTGCAACTATTTGAAAATAACCCAAGCTGTTGCTCCCCGTCAAACCCCAACAACCACCCCCTCATCACATTCTCTCTCTCCTCTTTTTTTTTCAAGAAAACGGCTCCACGTGCATCATCTTTCAGTATTTTATTTTAATTTTTTAATTTTTTTTCAAAATTTTCATATTTAAACCCACCCTCAGCCAATCTCCTCTCGTGCTCACCCTCTCTCTCTCCTCAATTTCCCCAAAACTCCCCCAGATCTTTCTCTCTTCTCTTTCTCTCTCTCTCTCTCTCTCTCTCGCCTCGAAGCCTGCACCGCTCGCCTTCCGCTCCACGCCCGACGAGCGCATGCTCCGCCTCTCGACGCGCCGCCTTCTCGCGTCGACCGCATCCGCCAGCAGCCCCATCTCCTCTCTCGACCTCGCCACCGCAGGCCCCAGGTCCTCCACCTGAGCTCCCATCGCCGTTAACTCGACAACCGAGAACCCCTGTGCCTGGACCGCCTTCGATACTCAGCCAACTCGAGACCGCCCACGACTGCCCTCCTTCCGTTCCTCCACCACAAGCAGCCCCGCCGCCCAGATCCCACTGTCCTACGCCCTCCTGACAGCCGCCCGAACCACCGTCCTCTCTCCTCCGTTCGCCGCCAGCAGCCCATCCGAGCCTCCTCCCTTCCTCCGTCTCGCCGACCGGCACCCAGCGCACCAGCCCTCATCTTCCACCCTCACCGCTGACCGACCTCCGCTCGCGTAGCAGCGCCTCCGCGCGACACTTCCAGCAACTCGCCCTCGAGCCTATTCGCCGCGTGTCGGCCAGCTGACCCGTCGGGCTCGTCGCTGCCGAGCCGCCGAACCGCTGCCCGATCGCTGGACAAACATCCCCTCGTCGGAGTCCCGCGACGACGCTCTTCAGGACCGCGCGTAGGATCCGACCCGCTGCGTCCAAAGCGGTCGAATGCTTCGACCGAAAAACCCGAGGCAAGATCCCGATACTCTCTTGATTTGTCATTCACTTCATGACCGCTGTGAATTAATTAAGTTGCTTGCAAGATCCCTATTCTTGCTCAGTACAATTTTAGATTGATCACAGATAAATTATGCATAAGAACTCGTTACCCGAATAATTACTCGTTACAAATATAGAACTGTCGTGAACATATTGGACTGAGAACTATAACGTATAGAACTGTTGTGAACGAAATGGACTGTGGACAATAACGTATGACCATTCACGTTATAATACATATACTGTGATGACCTGCACGGATTTATTTGACGAATGATATTAAAAATAATATTGTGATAATAGATACGGTAAAGATAAAATAAAATAAAATTATTTTAGATTAATTTATAATTTTAAAGAATTTATTAATAAAATAATCAATTTAAAATAATTATTATTTTGGTGAAAAATCATTTTCGAGTAATTATAATAAATTAATATAATTTATTTGAAAAAAGAATTATTTTAGAATAATTATAAATAATTTAAAAGAATTTATTTTAGAATAAGTATCAATTTAGAATAAATTCAATAATTTAAGAAAGTTTTATAAAAGGAACTATTTTAGAATATTTATAAATATTTTTTAAAGGATTTATTTTAGAGAATGGATTATTATGAATTATTCATGATTTATATTTCTTAATTTTAATTATGTGATATGCTATGATATTGTTGTATATGATTAGCTGCATTTATTACTATTTGTTATGCTTGAGAACCGTTAGAAATTCATGACTAGTGTGGCCTGGTGTGTCATGTTTAAGACTTAGAAACCTGTGTGTATGATAACTTAGAAAAACAAGAGAGTTGGGATGGGAAAGTTAATGTTCATGTGGTCGGATAAGACTGTTGATGTATCTTCCATACTCGCTCCCGTGGTTGGTGTCGCCACCGGGGTTGGTTTGTAGGGCTAAAGTGAAGTGTGTACATCACTTTGGTCAGTGGGAATTTATTTCTTCACCCGAGTTCTGTTTGAAGTTCGGACCAGGCAGAAACGGATTGCGTGCAGTCCTCTAGGCCGCATGTATAGCGGGATTAGATGCACGTAGAGGATTTTTGAACAGTCAGTTATCCGATAACAGGAGCGTTGACTCTGTGTGAGATGTGACAGTGACCTGTTATACAATGGCTAGTAGTATGACCTCGTTACTTGGATGATTAGTCTGATCGCTAGCTGTATGACCTCGTTACCCGATCGATTTTGGATTCTTCTGATTATTATATTCTAGTGGTAGATTTCATGTAGATTATTACTATTATTATTATTATTGTTCCTGCATTGGTCGTTCGACCGTTTCTACTTTCCTTGTGGGATCTTGCCGTGTGCCATGCACCCTGACATACACCTGTTTTCTCTGATGTACGTCAGATTTAGAGGACGGACAGGTCCAGTATGATGATGCATTAGAGCAGGAGTATGCCCAGCCGGAGTGTCTTCCAGGTGGAACTTAAGAACAGACGGAAGCTTAGCCTTTTCTTTTACGTAATCACTGATGGACACTAGATTTCTTATGTAGTACCTTATCCTTTAGTCTTTTGAGAAACTTAGTTATTTTGCAGTACTTCCTTCTTATTTTGTCGAACTATGTATTTTCTTATTTTAGTTGAACTGTTTGTAATAAGGGCATGTTTGACCCAAACTTTGTGTCTCGGATGATATTTCAGTTGTGATATGTATATTTTCTGTCTGTGTTGTTTATTATATTCTCGCTACTGTGATCGGAGACTTGTGCCTTCACTTTATATTTGCTTGACGCTTAGCGTATTAGATTGAGCAGAAGGGGTCTAGTACTTATTTCTCCTCAGTCTAATATGTCACGGGCTTGTTCACGTTCTGATTCCCTAGTATTTTGGGAAGCGGAACGTGACAGGTTTTAGTGGTGGCCCACGCAGGTCAAGGTTCCGGTCACGATCCCGATTTCCTACCATTAAGAATATAATGAATAATTTAGACGCATATCCTATTTCATCCGTAAGACTATACTTAGCCCTTATCCTAGTATCTTGACCAATCTTGTTTCCGTCCCTACCTTACCCAATTTCGATTTTGATCTTGACTTGATTTTTTCCTGCAATAATTTTGATCCTCGTTGCCTTCCCTTAAGAATCATGGTAGGTACACGTAGCAATGGTAACCCTTCCAGTAGTGATGTCCCACCTCCCGAAGTGGACCCGCGCCAACTTTTGGCAATGATTCAGGGACTGGCGACGAATCAGCAGCATTTGGCTGGGCACTTGCAGCGGGAGCCTCACCAGCCTCCCCCTCGTACAGAACCTGGTGTTAGGGAGTTCTGGTATATGCGACCTCCTTCTTTCTCCGGTGCCGAAGGACCTCTAGCAGCAGAAGAGTTCCTGAAAGTTACCGAGACTATCCTTACGGTGACCCGCATTGCTCCTGCAGAGTGGGTAGACCTTATGGATGTCCAGCTCACAGATACGGCTCGAATCTGGTGGGCTGCTGAGAAGACACACCTGGAGAGGCCGATTCTGTGGGAGACGTTCACAGATCGCTTCAATAGGAAGTATTTTCCACAGTCAGCCCGAGATGAGCTCCTGCGTAGATTTGTCGAGCTCAAGCAAGAGGGTCGATCAGTCGACGAGTACGAGGCCGAGTTCTCTTCTTTGAGCCGATATGCTCCCCACTTGGTTACAGACCCCACTATCAGGAAGCACCAGTTCCAGAAAGGTCTGGACAAGTATATCAGGTTGGCTCTGGCTGGTAGAGCACTTACGACTCACGACGCCGTACTGGATGCAGCGGGTGAGATCGAGAGTGTTCAGAAGGAACCAGAAGATATACATGTAGTTTAGAGTAGGACACCAGTAGCTCCATCCCGAAATGTCGAGCGTCCCCCTCCGAGGCAGCAGCAGCAGGCTCCGCAGAGGCAGCAGTTTTCCCAGCAACAGGCACTTCATCAAGGCCACCCCTATCAGCACCCTGGAGTGCAGACTCGTGGCCAGCCTTCAGTGAAGTGTTCCTATTGTAGCCACGCTGGGCATACCCAGCAGGAGTGCCCCAGGCGTCTTCATCTGTGCTTCAACTGTGGGTCCCCCGATCATGTCAGTCGAGACTGTCCGCAACGACAGCAGGCCCGCTTGCCCCCACCTCCAGTCCGGGCAGCTCTTCCTACTCCACCTCGACCTGCTCCAGTAGCACCGGCTCAGCAAGGACCCTATCCCCGAGCAGGGTCTCTACTTCCTCAGAAGTAGTTTTATCAGCAGGCACAAGGGCATCAACCTCCACGTCAAACATTCATGATGTCAGCTGTGGAAGCTGAGGCGAATGATCAAGTTATCACTGGTAAGAACTGTTCATTCTTAGTTTTACTTGCATATAATTTCCCTTATCTAGCCTTACCTGATGAAAGCATGATAGGATTTGTTATGAGTACTAAGTTTAGTCGCATTTACCTCCTCCTGTAATAGGCAAGGTCCTTGTTTCCTCCATTCCGGCTTTATCACTCTTTGATTCTGGGGCTTCCCATTGCTTCTTATCTCGTCGATTTGTGACCGCCCACTCTCTTCCTATAACTCCTCTGACCAAAGGCTGGAATATCAATACTGGCAGTGGTGTCTTAGTAGCATCCAGTGGTTATGAACCATGCCCTGTAGTTATCTGCGGGAGAGAGCTCTTTGCAGATTTCCTGGTGATTGATCTGCCAAGTTTCGATGCAGTATTTGGAATGGATTGGTTGGGGTCATTCTTTTCCACCATTGATTGTCGTCGTCGGAGTGTAGTATTTGAGATACCGGATCACCCGAGGTTTGAATTCCTTAGTGGCAGTACATCGGCTAGACCTGTAGAGTACAGAGCTAGACCGAAGAAGGCGACGTTTGCTGCCATGTAGGTGGAACCCGAGAAGCCAATTGTAGTTCGGGAATTTGAGGATGTGTTTCCCGATGACATTTACGGATTACCACCGGACCGAGCAATTGAGTTTTCCATAGAACTGAAGCCTGGAGTTGCTCCGATCTCCAAGACCCCTTATCTTATGCCTCCGGCTGAGTTGACCGAGCTTCGGACTTAGTTGGATGATCTTATGCAAAGAGGCTTGATACGACCCAGTGTATCGGCCTGGGGAGCACCTGTGTTGCTTGTGGGAAAGAAGGATGGATCCAAGCGAATGTGCATCGACTACCGGGAGTTGAATGCTGTGACAGTGAAGAATAAATATCCTCTTCCCCGTATCGATGATATCTTTGACCAATTAGGAGGATCGAGAGTATTTTCTAAGCTGGATCTGCAGAGTGGATATCATCAAGTGAAGGTCAAGGACTCTGATGTTCCCAAAACTACGTTCCGGACGAGATATGGACATTATGAGTTCTTAGTGATGCCGTTTGGTGTGACTAATGCGCCAGCGACATTTATGAACCTAATGAATCTGGTTTTCTATGATGTGCTGGACAAGTTTGTAGAAGTCTTTATTGATGATATCTTGGTGTACTCTAAGAGTGAAGCGGAACATGCAGAGCATTTGTGGTACGTGCTGAAGACCTTGAGAGAGCATCGGCTATTCGCCAAGTATAGTAAGTGTCAGTTCTGGCTAGACCGCATTGCATTTCTAGGACATGTGGTGTCAGGAGACGGCATATCTGTGGACCCGGATAAAGTAACTGCATTTAAGGATTGGCCTGCCCCTAAGTCGGTGTCCGACATTAAGAGCTTCCTGGGATTAGCTGGATATTATCGGTGTTTCATCAAGGATTTCTTGAAGATTGCGGAACCGATGACGCGTCTTACGAGGAAGGATATTAAATTCGTCTGGTCCGACGCTTGTGAGCAGGCGTTTGAGGAGTTAAAGTCTTGATTGATTTTGGCCCTAGTTCTGACGATACCGGATAAGAGCGGGAACTTTGAGGTGTTTTGCGACGCATCAGGAAGAGGATTGGGATGCGTGTTTCAGCAAGATGGTCATGTGATAGCGTATGCTTCTCGTCAGTTGAAGAAGCATGAGCAGAATTACCCTACCCACGACTTGGAGTTGGCAGCTGTGATTTTTGCTCTTAAACTTTGGAGACATTATTTGTTGGGAGAGCAAGTGAAAGTGTTTACGGATCACAAGAGCTTAAAGTATATTTTTACTCAGAAGGAGCTCAACATGAGACAACGCAGATGGTTAGAGCTAATGGCAGATTACGACATTGACCTTCAGTACCACCCTGGCAAGGTCAATGTAGTACCAGATGCTTTGAGCTGTTTGCCAGCAATCATGACCCTCACAGCTCAGTGGAGACTTCAGCAAGAAGTGAGAGATATGAATATAGAAGTTCTACTTCCAGGAGTCACCGCTTCCTTGATGAATCTTCAAATTTAATCGACATTGGTCGAGCGAATCAAGGCTGCACAAGCAGGTGACTCATTTCTTCAGAAGTGCAGAGAGTTAGCATCGACTGGTCTTCAGTCGGAATTTGTTGCTCATGAGGACGGATCCTTACAATTTGGGAGTCGTATCTGCGTACCAGAAGGAGATATTCGAGAAGAATTATTACGAGAAGCTCACAGCTCACCGTACTCTATTCACTCTGGAGGTACGAAGATGTACAAGGATCTGAAACTAAACTTTTGGTGGCGTGGTATGAAGAAAGATGTGGCTCGTAGTGTGGCGAAGTGCCTTGTATGTTAGCAAGTGAAGGCATAGCATCAGCGCATCGCAGGTCTTTTGCAGCCATTGCCTATTCCGGAGTGGAAGTGGCAGCATGTCACCATGGACTTCGTTACCTGTTTACCTCGGAGCACTAGACAGAATGATGCTATTTGGGTGATCGTAGATCGATTAACCAAATCGGCTCACTTTATTCCATTCCGAGTAGGATAGTCAACGGAATATCTTACTCAGAAATACATGGAGGAGATCGTACGATTGCACGGAGTTCCAGTATGCATCGTTTTAGATCGCGATACCCGATTTACCTCAGAATTCTGGAAGAGTTTGCAGGCGAGCCTTGGGACCAATCTCAGTTTCAGCACAGCTTATCATCCTCAGACCGATGGGCAATCGAAAAGGACCATTCAGATTTTGGAGGATATGCTTAGAGCATGTATGCTTGATTTTCACGGGTCATGGGAAGATCACTTGCATTTGGTGGAGTTTGCATACAACAATAGCTTCTAGGCTAGTATTGGAATGGCCCATTTTGCAGCATTGTATGGCAGGAAGTGCCACTCTCCTTTGAGTTGAGACGATATTGGAGAACGAGAGATTTTTGGGCCGGAGTTGATTGGCAAGTCAATTGATGCTGTCAGAATCATTCGGGAACGACTTCGCATAGCACAGGACCGATTCAAGCATTGGGCGGATGCGAAGCGTCGACATTTGGAGTTTCAGCCAGGAGACCATGTATTCCTAAAGATTTCCCCCAACCGAGGTAACATTCACTTTGGAAGGCGTGGGAAGTTGAGTCCACGATATGTGGGACCTTTCGACGTATTAGAGAGAGTTGGAGAAGTGGCGTATCGACTTGCATTACCACCCGCATTGGCTGGAGTGCATGACGTATTCCACATTTCTCAGTTGATGAGATATGTCGGAGATCCGAGTCATATCGTAGATTTCTCGGAGATTGAGGTGCGACCTGATTTGACATACGAAAAACAACCTGTGGCAATTCTGGACCAAAGAGAGAAGACTCTCCGGAACAAGACCGTCACGCTCGTTCGTGTGATGTGGCACCCAGATTCTCCTGGCGAGTCGACTTGGGAGACTGAGTCTGAAATGAGACAACGATACCCTCATCTGTTTCTTGAATCTTAGTTGTCACATCTTGTACTTTACCCTATATTGTTCTTATCTTACTTTCTCCCTGCTTATGAAAATGCAGTTATTTGAATCATTCTCTATAAGTGTTGAGTTGAGTATCTCTTTCCATATTTCTGTCTTTGGGTTCTTTATACATCACCATTATTTTAATTCCGTCCGAGGACGGAATTTGTTTTAAGGGGGGTAGAATGTAATGACCGTAAAATTTTGATACTAATTAAAATAATTTTTTGGTATTTTAAAATATTTAATTATGATTTTTAAAAGAGTATTTGTATTTTTCTCTATATTTTAGAAATTTCCTATGATTTAAAAATCTGATTATATATTTATTTAAATGGTTTTGATATTTATAAATTAATTTAGTGCAATGAAAATTTCTGGGATTTATCCGTTGTGTTACTGATACTATTACGTATTATTTTAAATAATACATCGTATTATTATTACTATTACGTATTAATTCTTGTATTATGTTGAATTATTAATTACGTATTATTTGTGTAAATTATTGTATTATTTTAATTATTACGTACATCTGTCGTATTAGCATAACTGGTACGTTTTATTGTGTGGATAATTGTCACATAATTATTTGATTTTAAATGCAAGTAAATATATTTTATTATTATTTATTCTCGTTTAATTATACAATATGTGTATATTTTGACTATTTCGTATCAATTGTTATATTAGCACAACATGTACGTTTTTATTTGTAGATAATTATTCCGTAATTGGTTTAATTTTTTTATACCCGTAACTATTTATTTAATTATTTTCGTTTAAATACCTGCAACTATTTGAAAATAACCTAAGCTGTTGCTTCCCGTCAAACCCCAACAACCACCCCCTCATCACATTCTCTTCCTCCTCTTTTTTTCCAAGAAAACGGCTCCACGCGCATCATCTCTCAGTATTTTATTTTATTTTTTTTAATTTATTCAAAATTTTCCTATTTAAACCCACCCTCAACAAATCTCCTCTCGTGCTCACCCTCTCTCTCTCCTCCATTTCC
This sequence comes from Asparagus officinalis, assembly GCF_001876935.1. NCBI lineage: Eukaryota > Viridiplantae > Streptophyta > Magnoliopsida > Asparagales > Asparagaceae > Asparagus > Asparagus officinalis. The sequence goes on along the minus strand of NC_033794.1, from coordinate 106,134,647 downwards.
CAAAAACTCAACCCAA
>NC_033794.1:106104200-106134075 GCF_001876935.1 Asparagus officinalis | reverse complement strand
TCGAATAGTTCGACGAAAAACCCCGAGGCAAGATCCCGATACTCTCTTGATTTGTCATTCAATTCATAGACCGCTGTGAATTAATTAGTTGCTTGCAAGATCCCTATTCTTGCTCAGTATAATTTTAGATTGATCACAGATCAATTATACATAAGAACTCGTTATCCGAATAATTACTCGTTACAAATATAGAACTGTCGTGAACATATTGGACTGAGAACTATAACGTATAGAACTGTTGTGAACGAAATGGACTGTGGACAATAACGTATGACCATTCACGTTATAATACATATACTATGATGACCTGCACGGATTTATTTGACGAATGATATTAAAAATAATATTGTGATAATAGATACTGTAAAGATAAAATAAAATAAAATTATTTTAGATTAATTTATAATTTTAAAGAATTTATTAACAAAATAATCAATTTAAAATAATTATTATTTTGGTGAAAAATCATTTTAGAGTGATTATAATAAATTAATAAAATTTATTTGACAAAAGAATTATTTTAGAATAATTATAAATAATTTAAAAGAATTTATTTTAGAATAAGTATCAATTTAGAATAAATTCAATAATTTAATAAAGTTTTATAAAAGGAATTATTTTAAAATATTTATAAATATTTTTTAAAGGATTTATTTTAGAGAATGGATTATTATGAATTATTCATGATTTATGTTCTTAATTTTAATTATGTGATATGCTATGATATTGTTGAATATGATTAGTTACAGTTATTACTCATTACTCTTTGTTATGCTTGAGAACCGTTAGAAATTCATGACTAGTGTGGCCTGGTGTGTCCTGTTTAAGACTTAGAAACCTGTGTGTATGATAACTTAGAAAAACAAGAGAGTTGGGATGGGAAAATTAATGTTCATGTGGTCGGATAAGACTGTTGATGTATCTTCCAGACTCGCTCTCGTGGTTGGTGTCGCCACCTGGGTTGGTTTGTAGGGCTAAAGTGAAGTGTGTACATCACTTTGGTCAGTGGGAATTTATTTCGTCACCCGAGTTCTGTTTGAAGTTCGGACCAGGCAGAAACGGATTGCGTGCAGTCCTCTAGGCCGCATGTGTAGCGGGATTGGATGCACATAGAGGATTTGTGAACAGTCAGTTATCCGATAACAGGAGCGTTGACTCTGTGTGAGATGTGACAGTGACCTGTTATACAATGGCTAGTAGTATGACCTCGTTACTTGGATGATTAGTCTGATCGCTAGCTATATGACCTCGTTACCCGATCGATTTTGGATTCTTCTGATTATTATATTCTAGTGGTAGATTTCATTTAGATTATTATTATTATTATTATTATTATTATTGTTTCTGCATTGGTCGTTCGACCATTTCTACTTTCCTTGTGGGATCTTGCCGTGTGCCATGCACCCTGACGTACACCTAGGGCTGGCAATGGTACACAATTCCATTCCAACCAATTCATGTACCAACCGTACCAAATATGTTGATATACCATCAAATTGGTACATGGTACACGGTACAGTATACCGTACCAACTTCAAAATATGGTACGGTAGGTGGTACACATTTTCCTCTACCATGGTATACCGTACCTACCAACTTATATTATATTAAATTATTTAATATATAAATTATATATATATCCTTAAATCTCAACCATAGATTTAGGGAAGATAAATCTCAACCGTACCTACCAAATACGTTGTCTAACTCTTCTATTTCACATTCATTTTATGACACAATTGGTGGCTTGCAAATGAACATTAACTAGCATACATGCAGTTTTCGTTTGATTAATTAGGTTCAAGTTATTTTGCTGCTTTATATGGTTTTTTCCCTAATCATCTAATATGATTTCTCACTTCAATATAATGTACAGTGTCATGGAACTAGTTGATGCTGGTGTCCCCTTACCTACCTTAGCACCGATCAAACAGACTATAACTCAAGTTGAAGGCGTGAAGGTATATCTTAACTCCTATCAAGAACTTGGTTGCCCATTGTCTCTTAAAATCATACCTCTATTACATGCATTACTAGTTTTTGTTACCTTTTTGATAATATGATATTGCCTGTAATTCCTTTTTGCTTAAGCAAATTATTGTCGAATCAATGACTGGTTAGTTTCTTTGAGACTTAATTATATGTGTTTCTATAATGATGGTGTATTGCAATACTGCTAATGACTGGTTAGTGGTTGCCTATGGTTATTAGCAATCCCAGAGCTCATCATACATCACACATTACCAACCGTGGCAGGAAACCAGAAAAGCTGTTGGAAGCGCTAGAAAAGGCGAGGAGCGAACTCGTTGAAGCAGTGAATCGAAAGACAGCAACATGAAAATATAATTGTAAGAAACTTGGTATAAGCTTATATATGTATGAAAGATCTTAGAGCTTCTACAGACTGACTAGCAAAAGATATACTTGGTAGAAACCCAATACCAACCGTACCAACCGAGTACCAACCGTACCAAGTAGTTGGTATACCAACGTTATTGGTTGGTAGAAATGGTGAATTTTTCCTACCAATTATATATTGGTTGGTACTTGGTACTAGGAAAATATAATTGGTATACCTACCAATCCAGCCCTACGTACACCTGTTTTCTCTGATGTACGTCAGATTTAGAGGACGGACAGGTCCAGTATTATGATGCATTAGAGCAGGAGTATGCCCAGCCGGAGTGTCTTCCAGGTGGAACAGAAGAACAGACGGAAGCTTAGCCTTTTCTTTTACGTAATCACTGATGGACACTAGATTGCTTATGTAGTACCTTATTTTTTAGTCTTTCGAGAAACTTAGTTATTTTGCAGTACTTCCTTCTTATTTTGTCGGACTATGTATTTTCTTATTTTAGTTGAACTGTTTGTAATAAGGGCATGTTTGACCCAAACTTTGTGTCTCAGATGATATTTCAGTTATGATATGTATATTTTATGTCTGTGTTGTTTATTATATTCTCGCTACTGTGATCGGGGACCTGTGCCTTCGTTTTATATTTGCTTGACGCTTAGCGTATTAGATTGAGCAGAAGGGTTCTAGTACTTATTTCTCCTCAGTCTAATACGTCGCGGGCTTGTTCACGTTCTGATTCCCTAGTATTTTGGGAAGCGGGGCGTGACATTAGGGGATCCTCAAAAGTAGCGTTAGGGTCATAAATCTCAAAGTCTTTACATGTAGCTCGTGACCCATATCTGAAAAAAACAAAATTACCAATTTTTTTGTTCAAAATATTTGAAAGAAATGAACAAAAAAAGAAAGAGTGGGACTTACAAGTTCAGAATATGAGGGATGATGGTATGAGAGAGGCCTTGTGGTTTATGAGATCTTGAGTCATCGGGATTCTTGTTGCTTTGCTCGGATTTCAATTGATCTTCCATTGAAAATTTTGATTCAATATTATTTGAGAGGAAAACATAAACAAGCGATGGAGAAATATTTATAGAGCCTTTCAGGGGGTGAGAGCAAAAAAACTTAAGCATCGAAGTTGTGTGGTGTGGCGGTGGCGATCTCGAGGGCGAGACGGAAGTCGAGGGCGAGGCGGGGAGCAGCAAAGAGCTACGGCGACGAGGTCGGACGAAGGAGAGGAGAGGAGGCGGCGGCGAACTCGAGGGGAGGCTTGGGGGCATGGGCGGAGACGACGACGAGGAGAAGGGCGAGGGCCAAGGCGACGAGCTTGAGAAAGCTTTCTTGGTTTTAGAGAGAGAGAGAGAGAGAGAGAGAGAGAGAGATGAGAGAGCGCTGAGTTTGAGAGATTGAGAAGAGCGGATAAGGTTATTTTAGAGATTTTAGCTTAGTTAACATATAATAATTGTTAAAAGGGGGCTGCAGTACAAAATGTTATATTTTAATAGGTTGAACCATATGAGAGAAAGTTGAAGGGGCTGTAGTACAGAACAGTGAATCTTGAGTTCTCCTATTTATATAGAGCAGTAGATACAAAAAAAAAAATACTAAGAGCATCTCCAACAGCTTCCCCATCTTCTTGAAATACTCAATTTTGGAGAATATATAGCTGTTTTTTGGTCCAACAAATTCCCCATCCCATTCCCCAAAATAGGGAAGGAGGAGAAAAAATAGGGAGCCTTCCCCAAATCTACAGCATTCTCCAAATTTTTGGGGAGAGCTTTATTATTGTAATAAATGCGATTTTTAAAAATAGGGAAGCTGTTGGAGTTGGAGCAAAAATAATTTGGAGAATATGACTTTTGTTTCTCTATTTTGAAGAAAATTTTGGGGAAGCTGTTGGAGATGCTCTAATTCCGCAACTCGACCCGGACACCTTGGGCGACATAAGTTCAGGAATGAGCCCAGTTTCCTACACGTGCAATGCACGTTGTACAAAAGACAAACCGAGAAATAAATAAGGAAGAGGGGGAGGAAGAAGAAGAATAGAGAGAGAGACAGAGAGAGAGATGTCGGGAGCTCACGTGATGAAGAGGATTCCTCGAATCAAATTCCCCCAGAGGCATCCAAAGCCGCAAGGTACACTTCCTTCCTTCCTTAATCGCTCTCCATGATTTTCTTCCTCTTTTTTATATTTTTATTTATTTATTTATTATTACGAAGAGGGTTAGGGTTTCATTTGAAGAATTTAGGGTCTTCTATTTTCTAAAGTTTTGCTTTTGGAAATATTTTGTTAGGATCTTCTCCCGCTGCCGACCAAAACGTGGAGATCTCTCGTTCGGGTAAAGCTTCTTCCTGATTTTGATAATATACAAATGTTATTAAAGCATTTTCTTTGATGCTTTTACTGTATAATTTGCTGTAGTTATTTGTTACAAATGTAATGCTTTGATGTTAATAAAAAACCCACTAACCTTATGAAGCAATGAGCTATTTTTAGTCTCGATTTGGATTAAATTGTTATCAGACAGAGTTCAGATTAGACGATTTTTCAATTGCCTATGTCATTGCATGTATGCACCGATTTAGATTGGTTTTCAGTGCATACCGTCATGCTACTGGTTAAGTTCTCTCTGCCTCTAGCACATTCATGCAGACTGGTGTCCTTGACATGAAAAGACATTGTTCTAGGATCCTCGATAGATGGGAACGGACACAATTCTTCAGTTGATTTGGATATTTGAGATGGTGAATCGGTTTGATAGGATGTGAGGTTTTATAAGACCACTATGGTATCGTATCGTAAGTAATGAGGGATTAGCTCCTTTTGCTATTGTATTTCCTCTATAGTTAATTTTTTTTGTTTCTTGTATAAACCCATGTTTCAATGATAAACTTGGAGCTGCTTGCCACTTCCTAAGGGTAAGGACAGATCAATAAAATCATTCTAGGACTTGCAGTTTGATACATTTGACATATGTTACATACCCAAACTACTGCACATAATTAAGTTTCTCTAATGCACGTTAACGTTATCCTTCGGGCAGAACGGAAAAGGCTTGGCTTTAGTATTGAACCCACAGTATCTATTTCAAGAGCTTTTTCCGATTTATACATTCTGTGCGGTTACACATTTCATTTCTGTATGATGTTTGACAGCCTACTTCATGCCTTCACAGGAATTGTGAAATTATTATTAATTACACCTTTTTTGTTTTGTTTTTGTTTTTTTTTTTGGGGGTGGGGGGGGTGAGGGACTCAAGAGTATGCTTGCAACAAGAAGCTTAGTATTTCGTGGAGGCCCACCACAAAGCAGTGATACTATGTAGTTATAGAAGGTCTAGATTTGGAGATCAGTGGTGTGGAGAGTCGAGGACTGGCGGGGGGGGTTTTCGGCTCCTGTAGAATTTTGGAAGCTATGTAGGGTTGATTTTTTAATTGGTCTGATAAATGAAGGGTTACACGTACTTCATTTGAAAGAATCTAGGTCACTTTTAATATATCTTAAGTTTTTGTTTTATTCTTCATAATATTTGTAAGGATCTTCTCCTGCTGCTTGAGCAAAAATGTTGGAGAGCGTCAGCGTCGTAGGAGTGTGGTTGGAATGAGCTCACTGTCTTAGATCATTTATAAATATAGGAGTCGTCCGTGCGATTAAACGACAATTATTTTAAGTTTTAAACTGTGATAATGTTTCATCTAAGGCTACTTGTTATAAGCGAGTCGCAGTATAATTTGATGTAAAAACGCTACAAGTTTGCCAGGTGAGAAATCAGGTTGGGCGGGCGTCGCGAGTAGTGACATATGAAATTTTTAGTTTAAAGATGAGGCGGTATGGGGACACCACTAATATATATATAATATATATATTATATAATATATATATATATATATATATATCGTTATAGATTATTATATATACCTCTATATAATATATAGTACTATATAATATGCAAAGCGTTTTAAATATCCGCGTTATCTTGGAGTTTATCCGGACGGGAAGGGACAGAACAATCCTTATCGGGATAGCGAATCGGGATATATACGGGGATAAGTAGTATTTATCGGAGTGATCATACTGGGACTGGTGATACTATACATAGATATAAACGTAACACAATGCTAATCTAAAACCGCATGCTTAATGAAATATAGAACAAACCAAAGCATGAGTACAATCACTCATGTTAGAATCACTAACTAATGCGTAGACACTAGGCCGGTGGTTGACGGTGGGTGGGTTTAAATTGATACAAACCACAAGCTAAGGTGATGCCATAGCATCAAAATGGTCCAGGTGGTGATGTAGCCAAGAAAATGTTTTCGTTAGCCCCTGATAAAAGAAAAGCACTACTTATCGCCTCGGATAGAGATGCCGTAATATAACATGTGATGTGAAAAACTAGCCCAGAGGTAAATCCTCGTACAAAACAACGTTATCCGAAAGCTATACCGTCGAGCGTAAGGAAACGCAACGACTTAACCGATTATAAAACAACTTATCCTAGGTTGTCGATAGTGGAATCCAATTTCTCCCAGCGGAGACATCTTAATCCCGGATAAAACTCGGGGCCGATAGATAATCGATTATCGGCCAGATATTTCTAATAACAATGAATAATATATAATATATATAATATATATACTTATATTATAAATATATATATATATATATATTATATATATATATAGATATTATATATAATATATAACTACATAAGAAATGTAAAATAAATTTAGAGATGAAAAGACTCAAGAGTATGCTTGCAACAAGAAGCTTAGTATTTCGTGGAGGCCCACCACAAAGCAGTGATACTATGTAGTTATAGAAGGTCTAGATTTGGAGATCAGTGGTGTGGAGAGTCGAGGACTGGCGGGGGGGGTTTTCGGCTCCTGTAGAATTTTGGAAGCTATGTAGGGTTGATTTTTTAATTGGTCTGATAAATGAAGGGTTACACGTACTTCATTTGAAAGAATCTAGGTCACTTTTAATATATCTTAAGTTTTTGTTTTATTCTTCATAATATTTGTAAGGATCTTCTCCTGCTGCTTGAGCAAAAATGTTGGAGAGCGTCAGCGTCGTAGGAGTGTGGTTGGAATGAGCTCACTGTCTTAGATCATTTATAAATATAGGAGTCGTCCGTGCGATTAAACGACAATTATTTTAAGTTTTAAACTGTGATAATGTTTCATCTAAGGCTACTTGTTATAAGCGAGTCGCAGTATAATTTGATGTAAAAACGCTACAAGTTTGCCAGGTGAGAAATCAGGTTGGGCGGGCGTCGCGAGTAGTGACATATGAAATTTTTAGTTTAAAGATGAGGCGGTATGGGGACACCACTAATATATATATAATATATATATTATATAATATATATATATATATATATATATCGTTATAGATTATTATATATACCTCTATATAATATATAGTACTATATAATATGCAAAGCGTTTTAAATATCCGCGTTATCTTGGAGTTTATCCGGACGGGAAGGGACAGAACAATCCTTATCGGGATAGCGAATCGGGATATATACGGGGATAAGTAGTATTTATCGGAGTGATCATACTGGGACTGGTGATACTATACATAGATATAAACGTAACACAATGCTAATCTAAAACCGCATGCTTAATGAAATATAGAACAAACCAAAGCATGAGTACAATCACTCATGTTAGAATCACTAACTAATGCGTAGACACTAGGCCGGTGGTTGACGGTGGGTGGGTTTAAATTGATACAAACCACAAGCTAAGGTGATGCCATAGCATCAAAATGGTCCAGGTGGTGATGTAGCCAAGAAAATGTTTTCGTTAGCCCCTGATAAAAGAAAAGCACTACTTATCGCCTCGGATAGAGATGCCGTAATATAACATGTGATGTGAAAAACTAGCCCAGAGGTAAATCCTCGTACAAAACAACGTTATCCGAAAGCTATACCGTCGAGCGTAAGGAAACGCAACGACTTAACCGATTATAAAACAACTTATCCTAGGTTGTCGATAGTGGAATCCAATTTCTCCCAGCGGAGACATCTTAATCCCGGATAAAACTCGGGGCCGATAGATAATCGATTATCGGCCGCATATTTAATAACCAATGAATATATATATATATATATATAAATATATCATAAATTATATATATATATATATATATATATATATATATTATATATATATATAGATATTATATATAATATATAACTACATAAGAAATGTAAAATAAATTTAGAGATGAAAATCATTAGTAATTTTCAATTCATGTGCTATTAGGATTAAAATTCTGAACACATTTTAAGTTTCTTTTATTATGTTGATTATTATAAGTTAGAAACTACTTGTTTCTGAACTAGACACCCAAATTACCCTTTAAAATCATAGTTTAGAACCTGGGTATGGGCTGAAACGAACCCGACCCATGCCTAGTGAGTTTTAAGAAATGGATATGAGGTGTAGGATATATGTCCAGAAAGTATTTGACAAGTGTTTTAAATAAAACATATATCATATAATTGAGTAAGCGTCTGAATAAATGTATGCATACATCCAAGGAGTATCCATGAAGTTTGGGTACGGGTACGTGTCCAGTACATGTATGGCTTCATAATAGCAATACATGGGTAACATAGTCGTGAACTATATTTTTAATGCTCTGATGTTAATTTTGCGGGGAGAATTAAATGAAGCCAACTGTAGAAGTATAAAAAAATGAGTTTTTTTAAAACCTTATAAAGCAAAGAGTTATTTTGATTCTCAATTTGGATTAAATTGTTATCGGACAGAGTTCAGATTAGATGATTGTTCAATTGCCTATATCATTCTATTTATGCACTGATATAGATTGGTTTGCAGTGGATGCTGTGAAATTCTATCTTTCTAACATTGTCCTTCATATGAAAAGACAATGTTCTAGGATCCTATATAGAAGGGATCAAACACTGTTCTTCAGTTTGATTCGCATATTTGCATGTTTAATAGGATGCAAGTTTTATAAGACCACTACAATATCGTGAGCAAGTAATGAGGGCTTAGCACCTTTGCTCTGGCATTTTCTTTCTAGTTAAATTTTTTATGTTTCATGTATGAAACCTACATGTCAATGATAAACTTTGAGCTGCTTGCCAAATTTTTGTTTGTTTTATTGTATGCCAAATTGTTTTAAAAAGCGATCCGGGTGCCTGCTTACACAGCCTTCTAGGCATAGGCAGTACCCAGAACGCTCCATATAGGTTTGGGCTCCCCAGAATGACCACTGGGAGCACCTAAGCAAGCACATGTCATGTAATCAAGCTGCACAGTATTAAAAACAGGTTAGCGGCCCGCTTAAGTATAGTAACGGGTAAGAAAAATGGATTGGCAATCAAAACTCGAGATTCAAATCCATTTTAGATAAAAACACTGCAGGAAGGGTTTTGAATTGTCAAATTAACTCTTTCCTCCTTTGGTGCCTCCTCAGCCTTTCTCTTTGCCGCTTGAACTGTGAATCCTATGTGGCCAAAATATTTGTTCTTTAATTAATAAAGACACCAAGGCATCACTTAGATGTCCGACTAGACGTCAGGGCAATAAGCATGGTCCACTGCATACAAGCGGCCAACACTTTCTTAAATATTGGACATCATGTATGTGGTTTCAACGTGTCGTAGTTGTGGACATGCATCATAGAATGTATCAGCTGGTCACTCCAATAAGGGTATATCTTGTCTCTTGTTGTTACAAGACAGAAAAACTGTAGACAGTCTCCCATCTGTAGATCGTGATCTAAATTATATGTAAATTGTTAGAAAGAAAGTAGGAACAATAGAGGTGAAAAGTTAAGTTAGATCTCTCGATTATCCTATTTGATAAAAATTGTGAGAGGCTGAGCATGGTAGAGCCATTTGTCTTTTTTTTTTTTTTTTTTTTTTTTTTTTTTTGTCGGGGGGGGGGGGGGGGGATTTAACTGTAGAATGTACTTAGAAGGTGCCATCCTAGCAGTATGGCTGTTATATGCAGATTGTCCATGAAACTGGTAAACCAAACTATTGATAGCGGTGGCAGTCCTTGGCTTATGATTGATTTTGGGAAAAGCACATCCTTATAGGATTCTTCCAGTGATTAAAAACCATGAATTTGGGGTGATGAATGCATGCGTGTTTACCATACATACCGTGATCCCATATCTATGACCTGATACTGTAGATGTCATTATCATACATGTGATTTGGCTGGTGCATAAGAAACCGAAACAGAACAAGCTCACCTACCACCTTTGTATACTTTAATGAGTGGATTGGATCGGAGACCATAAAAAATAAAGAAACAAATAAATCTGTCATTATTCCCTCAACACCATTAGAACTTGTAAAAACACTGATGACAGAACCTTGTAAGTATCAAAGAAGTAAAGAGAACAAGAACCTAATAATACATGGACATGCTGCCTTCTTTTCTTGGTTCCATAAGAGCGGAAATAGGAAGAAACCAGCCCCATGCGTATAGATTTTTATTTTTCTTGATCAAAGATTTAGGTTGGTTAATATTATGTGCTTCCCAGATATGTGATGAAAAATCATTGTTTATGAGTAGTACCGATCTAAGGAGGAAATTAGATTAATAACGATAAGTCTCTGCTTTTAGGAGACGATATGGAAAAACTTCATTATATCTCTTCCATTATGGATAGGGGATTAGGGGCGGTATAAGAACGAATCGAATCGAACGTTGAGATGTTCATATTTGTATTTGTTCAAATTCGAACCCGAATTCAAATATCGATGTCTGCAATTTTTCGAATTCAATTTCGAATACTCGGTATTTGATAAATATGCATGAATATTCACGAATATTTATAGACCGTCTTCTGCTAAAGAATTTAAAATTTAAATAATATTAAAATTTATAAATGAATATTATTCCTTTATAGTTATGATTGTAACGCCCCTGGTTTCAACAAGGCTGCAGTCCGAGGTAAAACCAAGAATGTCAAATCTGTCATGCACTACACCGTGCAAAAACATGTTTTACCATCACAATAAGTATCTATCTAGTGCAAACAATAACGGATGTAGACACAAACAGGCAAAAGAAAATGTATGGCAGAAATATTAAACAACATATATTCTGAAAGAAATAACCACCACTGATATAAATCAAAAGAATCCCAGAAAAAGGAACAATATCTGAACTGAGTACAACTGTCTCGACATAGAACAAAGGACATGACAATAAGGCAGGAACAATATCTGAACTGAGTACAACTGTCTCGACATAGAACAAAGGACATGACAATAAGGCACATTGTCTTTACAAAACTAGAAATAACATCTCCTGTCTCGACATAGAACAAAGGACATGACAATAAGGCACATTGTCTTTACAAAACTAGAAATAACATCTCAATGTTCATAAACCAAATCGTCGTGGAGTCCTAAACATAATCTGCTAATAAAATATCTATAAGTAGTAACTAGAGCAAATCCATCAAGCTACGACTCTCCGTGCACCTGGCTCGTTACCTGAAAGTGGGAAAACAACGAGCGTCAAAGCGCTATAGCGAGTAACATCTCAACCAATCCCAAGGGAATGGCTAGTTGGATAGAAAAATACTGATAATACATATAGATAGTCATAACATCAAATCTGAAATAAAAATGATAGTTTGATATTTAGGAATTTACAACATGTGCGTGGAAGTCTCAACCATCCCATAAGCTCATATTGTAAATAGCTAACTATCAAATCCAACTATAACTTGGAGCAAAATCTTCATTTCGAACTATCTCAAAAATATCCTATCAAATGTCAGAATACTTGTTCAACTCTTGAACTTCCTCTACCATATGTTAGTTTAGGCAAAATTCATTGAATGTTCAACACATGGACTGCATGTAACCAATGTCCAACACATGGACTGTAATATGATAAGGCCCAACACATGGATTGCACATGGGGTAGGTCCAACACATGGACTATAAATAACGTAGGTCCAACACATGGGCCGCAAAGCTACATGTCCAACACATGGACTGAAATGAGCAAATGTCCCACACATGGACTATATGATCGAGGTCCAACACATGGGCCGTAATAGATAGGCGTACAACACATGGACTACAATGGATTTCAAATTAAAAACATCTATATACTATTCACTCTCATGTCTTGGTGACGCCGCGTCATGCACGGTCGCCCGCGATCGATGGTCGACCGTCGCGCCCAGCGCGGTCGATCGCGATTAAGACAGAAATTGAAATCCGATCTGTGCACGATACGTGGTCGACCGCCGCGCCACCCGCGGTCGACCGCGAAGCAGAAAAAATCCTATTTTCAGGTTTTTTGTTCTAACTGATATCGATCTCGATCTTCGTGTGGTGTTTATATGAACAAGCAACCCTATGCATGTGATTTAATATATCTGGAACATGGTATAAGCAATCTAATCACTATAGACAAAAAAAAAACGATTTAAAACATGCATATATATGACGAAACCTTCGAAAACAAATGTTTTTCTTTCAAAATTCTTGTTATACTAAACACCAGTTCAAAATCTGCACTTAGGAAAACGTGGGTGATCTGTATTAATCTGAAAACATGTTCTTTTGCAACATACAATATAAAGATCAACTTTTATACTCAAACTAGCATGTTAGGCTCAACAAAACCCGTGAAAAACATCATTTAAAAGCATTTAAAACTGGGTGCAGGGTTGGGCGAGATGAAACTCGCTTGAGGGGTGATGAACAACTATGGGTAAGGTCGTGAGGGGGTTCTCCTTCGCTAAACACCGCTGGATCTCGCTCGAACTCCTCGAAATCCTCCAAGAATCGCAAAGAACAAGCTAGGGTTTGCAAGAGGGTAGGGGGAGGCTGCTAGGGTTTTCTATGATGAAGAGGAGGCTCTCCCGAAATATTTAATATATATATAAGCTCTCAAACCCGACTCATAACCCAACACAAAGCGGACTGAGAAAAAAACAGTCTGGCCGCTGTGCGGTCGACCGCCGGCCACGCACGATCGACCGCATAGCAGAAAAAGCCAGAAATCTGCTGCGCATGAACCTATCGTGTGCTGGTCTTTTCCACTTGATTTCTCTCACATAATCATACTTATTTGATCCCAAAACACTTGTTATCATACTCCTCTATGATCTAAACATATTTTTCACCAAAACACTTGTTATCATACTCCTCTATGATCTAAACATATTTTTCACAATAAAAACTCATTTATTTAAATTATACAGGGTTTTACAATGATGTATATATATTTAATTCGAATATTTCATTAGAAAACTGATTTAAGATTATTTTTAAGTTTCTCAAATTAGTTATTAGTATATAAAACTTAAGTAGAAAATATAAATAGATTGAAAAAAATAAAATCATATGTGTAATGATACAAATTATAAGCAATCAAATTTTAACAAATATGTGATAAGCACACGAATCAAATATACCCCTAGTTAAATTCTATTCGTTAATGAACTCTAATACTAAATATTATTTGTTTAGTGTTAAATCAATGCACTACCGGATTGAATAGGATCAAATAGTCAGTTGAATTATTAACGAATTATTTGTTAATTATTTGGTTTGTTTCCACCCCTAATTATGGAGATGATATGAAAAAACTTCCAGTAGAACTTTTTGAAGCTGGTCATTTTTCTCTGGACGAGGATTGCTAGTTGAGTCAATCATCATTTGTTACTTTTATATAGATGTTACTTTTCTGGTAGCATGGGTTATTATTGCATATAGAGACACTGTTTTTACCGTAAAAAGCAGCATTCTGGAAGAATGTCATGTCATACATCAACTGTTGACATTTATATGCAAAGTAACGGCATATCATTTAATCAACTCAGATGTTTTTGGAACCATGTAAGCAACTGATTGTGATGTGCTTTGTTCTGAAAACTGAGTAATGAGAACTTGCCAGCGCAGATGATCGGTGCAAAGCTGGAAGTGTTGGTTATCACTTATCAGTTCTAATATTTGTAGTGTTTCTAGGATGTACGTTATATGGGTTCATCAGAGGGTACCTTATCTACGAAGTTAAATCTTTTACTTTGTTGCTGCATCAAGCAAAACCCTCCCACTCTTGGCATCATGTTTACCTCCATCCTACCATTTGACTATTATTTCTACTTGATTCTTTCCCAGTAGAATTTGTTCTTTTTGTTTTATATTATGATCGAGTTAACAATTTCTATTTCCTTTTGTATTATTACTACAAATTATTGTGTTCTTTTTTTTCCCTGCAAATTTTTTGGAATTTACTTGCGCTACATTAGCATTAATATGATGCTATGTGTAGGCTTCACCTCCCAACCAAAGGCACCCTCGTCATCTGCGAAAGTCTATAGATTCAGATCAGAAGTTCCTGCTCCACCAACTCATACTGGCGTAGGGGGGAAGGCTTCAATGCTGCCAAAGCGCACGCCAGTCTCGGACAAGGAGATTGAGGCTATTATGGTATGTGAAATTTCATCCCTTAAATCCATAGTGTGAATATGCAAAATGAAACTGAAGTAGTTTGATGCCAGGATTGTGTTTTCTGTGATGTTTTGGGTTCCTCTAGTTGTTCATGGGATGCCTGCCAAATGAAATTCACATTGGTAAATTGCCGATATTTGAAAAGCGATATTGTGGATCTTGTAACAATTTCAGAAAGTACGCCTACCTATGTCTTTTAGTTGTCTCTGCCCAATATATGAAATTTACAATTGGAAATGGCTGGTGTTGAGAAGTTGCACCGTAGCTTCATAGCAATTACAGTAAACTAGATGCTGAGTTTGTCAAAGCGAATATATGAAAATGTAATGATATTACTCTCCGTTATCCGCAATTTGTAGCTCCCCAAGCAAATTTTCCCTTATATTTGAACCGAGTATAAACTGTGGTGGAAGGAGACTCTTACCTCGCCAAAAGGTCAGATGGGTTCTAAGAGGGGCCTGGGCACTCTGGGTCCTATTAGGAAGTTACGCTTTGGTTTTCATTTATAAATCTAGATGATTGATGCCACATCAGTATTGATCTTCTGTCTCAGCATTTATCCCATTGAATCAAGCCCCCAGCTTTCATAAATCAATCTTTTATGCGGTTCCAGTCTTTATTAAGTGCAAACTAAAACCTAAGCCAAATTGTTTCTATCATTTGTCTTACTTTGTGTCTCTATCGCTTGACTTGAGGACCGGGGGTACGTGTTCGAAGCACTTTGATACCACTGTTAGGCAATGCTTTTAAACCTTGTATCTCTGTAAATAATCTTGATGTTTTCTTCATTTGCATGCCCCTTCCTGGTGTTCTTTTGTCCCTTGTGTTATACATGGTTACTAACTATTTTGTTCTTGTTGGCAGTTGGGGGGCTGTTTCTAAATTGAAGATTGTCATCATATCTCCATCCAATAAAGAGAATATGCTTCACACTATGGTGGCAACAGTGTGGCGAAGAACTAGGCCTCCGAATCGAAACATTGTTGAAGGCTTAAACCTTTTTAATCTCATCAAAAACACAAAGTTACTGTTTTGTTTCTGAAACAGTCGCGTCGAGGATGATGTCCTGCTTTCATAGAATGCCAACTTTTTTACTCCATGTTTCTGTCTGCTCATGTGACTTTCTGGTTAATTCTCTCTATACTCGCAGTGAGAATATTTTCAAATTAAAGGGTCAGATGTATTAATACCAAATCTTAGTTAGTCTTATGTAATTTGTCCATGGTGGATAGCATTAAACCAACAGTTCCCATCTATATAAGCTCAAAGAATGAACGTTACAGCTATCATCACACGCACAGGGTAAATACCTGACGACAATGGGAAAGTAATAGCAGATACTTTCTAAGCTACATACCACTAATGACTACGATTTAGGGCTAAACCTATGAATTTTGTGAAGGCCGGCATCCGCTATTAAAGGCTTCGCTCCTAGTTTTTATCCTCCATCCATGGGAAAAAGAATACTAAATCAATCACCAATCAAATAAGCTGCTGGGAGATCCTAATAGAAACCACCTTTTCATCTGCTCCGCTGCTCCTCATCGCCTGAAACTTCACGTTCAGTCCTGCGACAGAATTTCCCGACATCAAGAAAATTAAACAAGCGCAAACTTCGTCACTCTGCGAGACTGTGGAATAATGGTTCTTTACCGTCGTTGGGCTGGAGGTTGGTATTAACAGCAACAGCGTGAAGGCAGAGCGTGGCCTTGGGCTGCCAATCACTGGGCGCGCCCACCCAGGACTTGACATCAAACAACCTCCCACACGAGTTCAAATGCTTGAGGTCAATAATAACCCCAGTAGCAGAGCGGCATGGCTTCGCTATCTTCAGAGATCCAATGTCGTAGTATTTCCAGGCCCCGCTTTTATACCCCTCTTCAAGGAACAGCTCGGCGTGCCTAGCGTCCAGTATCTGCATCGTTCCTGCAGTCATTCGCAAGTTTCTTCAGCACATTCACCCCCTCGACATTTGTAAAATTGCAAACTTGAACGTTTTACCTTCGCAAGAGTTGAGGTTGCAGACTGGGCAGCGAACGAGCTGTAAATCTGACGCGTTATCAAAAAATTTACAGTATTAGTCGCAGTCTGAATTGAAATTATCAAATTGAGTAGAGAAAATTACCAGCGATCCAAATCCCGGTTTTAATGTTGGGTAACAAGCAACAACCATGGTCCTGAATGCACTTCACAGCATCATCCTCAATCCTCGGCAGTGTCTTCGGCAACCCGAGATTCTCCATCAGCAGCGCCACCGGTGAATCGAAGAAGAAAGCCCCGATCCTTATCCAATCTAAACAAATCAACAGAAGCAGGATTAGTTAACCAAACTTAATGGCTAATTTCATCCACATTTAGATTAGTTACTGAACCTATGTGCTTCTCTTGCTGACGGAAGCTGTAGGAGTGAGTGCCATCTGCGGAGACAAACGCGCACGTGTCAGTTGCGAGGGGGTACTGTTTAAGGGTTAGGTTGTTGAAGAGGGTCGTAAAGTTACCGAAAGCGGAGACGTAGAGCTGCTTCCAGCTGAAGGACACGTGGCGGGGGCGTGGGACCTGGAGATCACGAAGGCAGGCGTACTTCCAGATGCTCTGCTCTGTCATCAGCCGGTTGAACCAGCGGTTGGTGGTCCCCAGCCTCACCAGATCTTGTCCCTCCAAATACTTCGCCACCTCAGTCCAAACGTCCTCCTCGTACCTAAAATAAAAATTTTGAAAAAAAAAGCAAAAGGATACATATTACGAAATTAAAATCAGTTATTATCTACGTGCACTCTAACAATTCTTTGCTTTCAACACTGTTATGTTATACTGCTAGCGGTTTTAGGAGGATCAGGGTCAATATCGTAATCTAAACTTTTGAAATATCTTTTGATTTGAATTTGCCGCCATCTAGAGCTAAAATAATTCGAGAGATCACGAAATATTTTTAATTTATAATCGTGAATCTCTAAGTCTTATAAAGGTCTCGAAATCCATGGAAACATTCAGATCTGGACCTAATTAACATAATGAAATCGCCTTATAATTATGAGCTGCGGAATCTAACTAGGTTTAAGAATTTGAATTAAGATCAAATCAGAACTTCAATCAAATGCTTAAGAACTCCACCGATAAACCAACTGCAGTGATAAACTGCTAAATTCTAAATAATCAAAGCAGATCACCTTAATCTTCTACTAAAAAGACAAAAAAAATTCTAGAATCATCTAAAAGAAAACCAAGAGATCACACAAACCTATTCCAGATCTACAGTTCAGATTTAGCCAAAAACATGTCAAATTTCGAAATAAATCATAAATCACAAAAATCGACAAAATAACATTTCGTTTCACACGATCTAAAGCACGGATCGCATAAAAACCTTTCGTTTCACACGATCTAAGCACAGATCGCACAAAAACCTTTCCTCTACTCCAAGAACCAGATCAAAGCAAAATTCTAGAGAAATTCAAACATATTTAGCAAAATAATCTCACTGCTGCTCACCAGCTGAACTCAGAGTGACGAGTGAGGAAAGCAGAGCGCGGGGAGGTGCAAGAAGAGATCGCACGCTTTCGCTTCGTCGATCTCTGCGCCGGCGCGGGATCGTCGGAGCGCGCTTCTGCTGCCGCCGCTTCAAAGAGGAAGAAGAAGAAGGAGAGATCGCCGGCTTCCTCTTGCCCGATCTCAGCTCCATTTTTGCCTCCCCTTCTGCTTCTTCTTCTTCTCTCTTAGTTTTTTTCTCTTCCCTCTCCTGAGCTCGATGGAAGAATGAGAGGCGAGAGAAGGAATGGCCCATTGGAACTCTGTTTCTCAATTTATAGGCGCGGGAGTCGAAAGCATTCGAATTTTTAAAGGACAGTGGGGAAATTACAGTGGCATTTTGGATATTTTAAACAGATCGAGGCCTAGATTGATAATGCTATTTTACCGCTTAGCTTGTAGCGGACGGTTGAGTGAAGTTCGTTGGGTCAGTTAAGGATCTACTTGGGGTCAGGATCGCTTTATAAATTATAATTGTGACGGAACTTAGCTCGTTATTTAACTTGAAGGACTAGTGTATATTTTTCCATTTCTAAATTTTTTTTTAAAAAAATTCTTCGCGTAAATTGTATTAAAATTGTTTGATTATCTAGCTTGACGGCAATTTCAATTTGCATGGGTTGCAGCTTTCGTAGATCGAAATTTGTATCTTTTTCCTGTTTCCATTTTGTTTATTGAGATTAAAATTTGTTGGGAGAAACCTCGATGGGTTTTTGAGTGTCAAATTGGTTAATGTAGAACAAAGGATTTGCAATGGTTATGTTGCTGACAATTATGAGGGAAAAAAAATCCATACATAATATCTTACGCCATTTCTTATAATATTTTGAACTTTTCTTGCAATTATAACCGTAATCACAAATTATAAAACGGAATTGTGGTGGTAACTATTTGTTTCGTGGTAATTAGTCTTGTTGCAACCATAACTGAAAGCAGGCTAGTTACAAATGACTGATGATTAATTTGATAGCAAATCATTTCTGTACAAAGTAACCCCTACGTGAACCTGTGGCTGCAAAAGGATTGCAGTTATATTAAAATAAATAAATAAAAATACAACTGTGAGTTCAACAATTTTTACAAATCATGCTATAGTAACACTTTTACTTAGAAAGTACCAAGCAGTTTGGATTGATACATTAAAACAAACTAAAACAAACAAAGCCAGATATTCATGCAATAGCTTCAAAGAGTTGTCTTGTTTTTGAACCAACACGGTCGATAAGAAATACAAACATTGAGCGAACAACAAAATGATACATAAAATGGTGCTCACACATATCACAGGCCCAAATCAGATCAGCCTTCAGCTATAAATCAAATATAAATTGAGTAGAAAAAATAAGGAGTGTAGTTGTAGCAAAAATCAACAATCATGAACATAAAACATCATGACGAGAATAAAATTTGGCAAACAGCATGAGTTCAATGCCAGCTTAAATCTCAGTATCGCAACAGCTTATCAGCAATTCTGAAACCATTCTTCGAGCGAAAGGGACATAACTCAAGCTGTACCTGCAATAACACAAACACATGAAGTTATGGTGAATGTACAATTGAAAAATCAAGACGTTTAGACAAATAGCCAGATTCAAGCATCTTCCAGGTACATTTACGGATTTCTCACTGGAAAAATATGAACTTTTTAGGTGCTTCTCTTTTTCCTTTCGGCAACTAATGTTTACGTTAAACAAAACTAAGTCCGGCATCAGTAAATTTAACAACCACTGAGCTATATTCCAAGGTTTCACTCTTATCATAATCATTGTAAAAGAAAATCTGCAGAATAACTTATTTCTCTGTGAAAGAGCACATTAGAGAGCTTGAGACACAAACTTTCAACACAAACATCATTTTCTTCTTCTTTGTTCTTTTTAGTTAATAGGTTTCACATTCACAAGCAGGATTTGAATTTCAGACCTCTTGCACGCTGCAAATTCCAAAACTTTCAGAAGAAAATGCATTCTGTATTCTTAATATTAGCATAGCCTACAAAATACTAAAGAAAAGTATATATGTCCCTACTGATATGGTGGACTTGGCACGTGATCAAGACTAAAAAAGGATTTCACAAATTACTCAAGTCAATAGAATTTATGAACCATAAATTCCACAATGCTTGTAACATAAATCTTTCATTTCAGGTGTTGTGCGCAGCGGGGCTCGAGTCACACTAACAAGAACGAGATAAATCACAATCAATAAGCCAAACACAATACCACAGCAAAACAAACGAATTTTACATGGTTCGGCAAGTTGCCTACGTCCACGAGGCAAGGAGGTGTGAGTTCTTACTATTAGAAATCAAGAGAATGCAAATAGAGTTACAAATCTCACCAAATAAACCCTAAAACAAAGTCTCTAGATCTCTCACAACTCTCCCACAATTGGATGCAGCAATCCCCTCTCAAAGACTGCTCAAAACGTCCTTGCTTAACCCTAATTAATTAGGATTAAGATTATATATCAACTCAGAACGAAACGGGTCAGAAAACCAAACTCAACTGCAGACCCGACTCGCGGTCGACCGCAGAACCACGCACGGTCGACCGGATCCAACGATCGAAACTAAAAACCCCTACAGGGTTTGCCCAGTCGACCGTAGAACCCATCGCGGTCGACCGCGAAAAGTCCAAAGACTTTTCTCAGTCGTGTGCACGTTTGCGGTCGACCGTCGCGTCATCCGAGGTCGACCGCGAAACTGCCAGAATGTCTCATGCTGTTTTTCCTACGGTCTTCGTCGATGTGTTCGCCATTTCGTTAATTTTCCACCTCGGCGAACGTTTCTACCAAAACTGAGCCGATACCAAAACATCCAAATGTCCCACTTATTGCGTCCAGGACAAGGTAAAAACAACTCACTTCAACGGACTCAATCCACAACAAGTCGGGAACTCAAACGAGAGCTCAAACAATCTCCCCCATCGAAATCAACAAATCCAACCAGTTGTATCAAACATGACTGTCTACGTATCCTTTTGCCCAAGGAATCAAGCCGAACGTAGTTCACCCAAATGACCTCTAAAAGCCCTCAACACTGAAGAATGTTCAATAGCTTCAAACAATGATTAAATTTCACACCTGAAACAACTTTGGTCAATATATCTGTAGGGTTATCCTTCGTGTGGATCTTCTTTAATATGACATCTCTATCATCCAATACGTCACGAACAAAGTGGAATTTGACATCTATATGCTTTGTGCGTGCATGATAAACCTGATTTTTCGCCAAATAAATAGCCGACATGCTATCACAATATACCCGAAAGGTCTCTTGTGCAATCTCCAAGTCCTTCAATAATCCACGCAATCACAAAGCCTCATTAACAGCTTCAGTCACTGCCACATACTCCGTCTCTGTAATAGAGAGAGACACTGTAGACTGAAGTGTACATCTCTAACAAACCGATGCTCCTGCCAATGTAAACATATATCCTGAAGTAGATTGGTGCTTGTCAAGATCCCCCGCATAGTCTGAATCCACGTAATACAATCCTGCCAATTTTTCTCACTCTTCTGGAAAATCAATCTAACATCCACGGTGCCTTTAACATACTGCAGAATCCACTTCACGACCTCCCAATGACCCTTCCCGGAGTTGTGCATGTACCTCGATACCATGCTTACGACCTGTGATAAATCTGACCTCGTACACACCATCGTATACATCAAGCTACCCACTGCACTGACATATGAATCTTCGACATGTAATCTCTGTCCTCAACTAAAACATGTAACATATTAGCTGAAAGCTTGAAGTGGGGAGCCAATGAAGTGCTAACTGCTTTTGTATTGCCATCAAAGCTGAACTTCTTCAACATCTTCTGCAAATAACTCCTTTGTGTAAGCTTCAATCTCCCCTTCACCCTGTCTCTCTCGATCTCCATACTCAATATCTTCTTTACTTCTCCAAGATCTTTCATCTCAAACTCGGATGATAGCTCCTCTTTCAACTTTCGAATAACCGAAGAATTACTGAAAGCAATAAGCATATCATCAACATATAAAAACAAATATATGTTCTTACCATCCTGTAGCTTGTGCATGTAAACACATGGGTCATATGGGCTCCTCGTGTACCCATGGCCAATCATAAAGCTGTCGAATCTCTTGTACCATTGTCGCGACGATTGCTTCACTATGAAGCACGGACATGGACACGGCGACACAGACACGACACGGACACGACAAAACCCAAAAAAATAGGACACGGCGACACGGCTAAATTTTTTTAATATTATTATTATATTTAGATTAATATTGAATTAAATTCCTATCATGCTTTGGGAATGAGTGAAATTCCACAAAGCAAATCATACGTTCCTGCTAATTCATAGCCTAATATGATCGGTCATGCTTTCAAGACATACACTGCCCAATCAATAGGTTTGCTTTGCCTTTAACACTACTATGTACAATAGAAAATGCCTCTTTTGTCCAGTCACACATACTAACCAACTCAAAGATTTGACTTGTCAACAACCAATATTAAAACCAAAAAGAGGCATTCATAACATTTATTAGTTTGCATTGATCAAAAAAAATTCTAGACGCACAGACTTAATAACAGTTAGTTTTATATTAGTTTACATTGTAGAAAATGGTCTAATAAAAAAAGAGCATGCATATGTGAACAAGTCCAGTCTTAATAACATTTATTCTTTGTATGGGAACTTAAAATATGAGCTGATTCCATTAATACAGCAGAAAAAATGAAGAAGAAAAAAAGAAAACCGAGAAAAAAGGTCAAAAACTCACATTTATTCTTTGTATGGGAACTCAAAACATGAGCTGGATCCATTAATACAGCAGAAAAAATGAAGAAAAAAAAAAGAAAACCAAGAAAAAAGGTCACGCACGCATTTATTCTTTGCATGGGAACTCAAAATATGAACTGGCTCCATTAATGGAGCAGAAACAATGAAGAAATAAAAAGAAAACAAAAAAGAACCGATGCCTCTGAGAGAGAGAGAAACCAGGGGAAGAGGAGATGTGAGAGAGAGAAGAGAGGGAGAGAGAAAAGCAGCCGAAAAAAAAGAAAACAAAAAAAGGTCAAAAAACTTACAAACAGCCGATGCCTCTGGGTGGTCGCCGACTCGCCGCCTCTGGGTGGTCTCCGATTCGCCGCCGCGGTTGAGATGGGGGAAACAACCGATGCCCTAGGATGAGAGAAGAGAGGGAGAGAGAGAAGCAGCCGCCACTCGCCGGATGAGAGAAAAGAGAGGTATCGGTCTTTGCTTTTAGGTTTTATTTCGAAACGGGTTCACAAACAGTGGGTTTTCAAACCCAATAACTGCTTCGTAACCCTCAGTCGGCGTGTCGAGAAAGAATCAGAAAAAATGGCGTGTCGACGGCGTGTTGACGGCGTGTCGACGGCGTTCACCGTGTCGAGGGTGTTGACCACGTGTCCGACGCGTGTCGAACGCGTGTCGAACGCGTGTCGAACGCGTGTCGAACGCGTGTCGAACGCGTCCGACACGCGTCGGAGACGGACTCGGTGGCAAATTTGGAGAGTCGGTGCTTCATAGTTGCTTCAATCCATAAAGAGACTTCTTCAGCTTGTACACCAAATCTTCTTTTCCTGTAGCTTTGAATCCCAAGGGTTGCGTCATGTATATCTCCTCATCTAAATCTCCAAGTAGAAAGGTTGTCTCACATCCATCTGGACCAAATCCAAATCCAACTGTGCCACTAATGCCAATAAAATCTGAATCGACGAATGCTTTACAACGGGTGAAAATACCTCGTTGTAATCAACGCCCTTAAGCTGTGCATATCCCTTGACAATCAATTTGGCTTTGTACCTTATGTCCATAATAGAAGATCTCTCGTTCTTCGTATATACACACTTGCAACTAATAGCTTTCTTCCCCTTAGATAGCCTTGCAAGTTCCCAAGTATCGTTCTTCTGAAGAGACCACATCTCCTCATCCATAGCTTCCCTCCACCTGATCGAACCGGGGCTAAACTCTGTCTCCCTGAATGTGGATGAAATCATATCATCAACGACCTCCACTGATAATGCATATGCGATCATGATATTATTATACCTAGCTAGCCGACGAATCACCCTTCTAGGTCTATTCGCTGTAATAGACTCATGAACATGACCCTGCTCCTAAGTCTCACAATCCACTGTATCATCTATCTGTCCGGCTGTCATCTCATCTCCTTCCAGTGTCATCTCTATAGGAGCCTCAATGAATACAATGTTATCTGGAGTGGGCGGAGTCACATCATCCTCCACCTGCTGTGATATCTCTCGAATCTGGTCATGTGGATCCCATAACTTGAAGCTTTTAACTCATTCTCTAAATCCCACAAATACTGTTTTCCTCGCCCTCGGATTCAATTTATCATCACTAACATAGTAATAAGTAGGACACCCAAATATCCGAAGCGACTTATAATCACTAGTTACCGAACCAGACCAATGCTCCAAAGGAATCTTCCCCTGTATCACAATGCACGACAACCTATTCACGAGATGGCTCGCATAAACCAACGCCTCGGTCCAAAAAGATCTAGATAATCTACTCTGCATCTTCATACATCACATATTCTCTAGCAATGTACGGTTCAATCTTTTAACCACCCCGTTCTGTTACGGTGTCTCTCGAACTGTGAAGTGTCGTCTAATACCGTGATCCCGGTAAAACTGCAGAAACGGATCACTCTTATACTCTCAATCGTTATCTGAACGTAGAGTCTTCACCTTTCTACTTGTCTGCAGCTCTGCTTTCTTCTTTCACTCTACAAAAATATCCAGGACCTCGTGTTTATACTTCATAGGGTATTATACCCAATTCCTCCTGGAATAGTCATCAATGAAAGTGATAAAATAGTTGGTCCCACCAAGTGATGTGTTCTTGGAAGGGCCATAAACATCTGTGTGAACATAATCCAACATACCTTGGGTGTTGTGAATAGCGGTACCAAACTTCACTCTTGTCTTCTTCTCACGTACACAATGCTCACACAGCTCCATCTTACAGGTCTTAGCACCTTTCAATAGCCTCTGTTTTACCAATGACTATAAAAAATTATCACATGTGTGTCCTAATCTTATGTGTCATAGGGTGATAGTGTCCTCCTCTGTAGTGATAGAAGCTATCAGACCCTCTATAACTGTATTGCTCTTCAAGTAGTATGGTTGTTTTTGCTGACACCTCGCATCACCACCATAGAACCCTTCGTAACCTTCGCTGTAGCATTCTCTAAGGTCACCCAATAACCTGTTGCTTCTAAAATACCAAGAGAAATGATGTTCTTCGTCAACTGCGGCACGAACCTCATTTCTTTCAACTCTCTCACCACACCATCATGCATCCTGATCCGGACTGAACCAATACCACCAATAGGACATACGTGGTCATTTCCCATAAGTACGATATCCCCTTTTTCCAGCTCCTCAAAACTAGAGAACCAATCCTTCCTAGGGCAAATATGATATGTGGCTCATGAATCTAACATCCACTCTGTAGAGTCGGCATAGCAAACCGACAGTAGTGCAGGACACGAATAGTCCGAAAAATCTGAATCTGAATGTTCGCTAACACATTTTGCAACATTCGCTTCTGAAGCTTGTACAGTTTTTCCCTTGTTTTTCCCGGCTTTATCCTTCCACTTTGGGCAGTCAATCTTTTAATGTTATTCTTCTTTATAATACAGACATTAATTTCTACTAACACTCTTATAGGCACCTCTGTTCTTCGATTTTGAGGGGTTGACTTGACGGCGGTTTAGACTACGGCCTCGAACTGCTAATGCATCTCCCGATGCCTTCTCGGAAGGTTCTCCATCACTCTTTTTTAACTCATAATTCACCAAAGCTGAGATCACCTCCTTATAGCTAACAGTAATTCTTCTGTTGATCATAGTGAGAATGAACGTACCATAATCATCCTCAGGCAACAAACACAAAAGTAGCATCGTCTTGTCTTCATCATCAACCATGATGTCCACATTGGTCATATCTGAAAGTAGCTTCGTGAAATTGTTTACATGCTCCCTAATGGAAACTCTTATTTTCATCTTGAACTGGTAAAACATCTTCTTTAAGTGAAGTCGATTCTCAATGCTCTTCGTAAGATACTTCTCATTGAGCGTTTCCCACAATTTCTTCGTCGATGTCTCGTTCATCACGTCATAAATAAGATCCGGCGTCAAGCATGACCGAATAACTTCACAAGCTCTACTATTTATCTTTTTCCAAACCTTGTCCTCCATGTCAGCGGGTTTCTCTTGTAACTCAAGAGTCTCCTTCAAATTCTATGCATCCAATGCATCCATCACCTGGCACCTCCATAAACCGAAATTTATCTTGTCGTCAAACTTCGGAACATCAATATTGGTGTTATTGATGTTCAGACTCTGTATCGCCTTCGTAAGAGACGAACCTGATGTGTTTGCTTCTCCCATGTTGTCGATCTAACTCTTCAAATAGAATCATTCACCGAATCCTTCGAACAAGCCTCAAGCCAAACCTGAAGTTCTGATACCACTTGTTGTGCACAGCGGGGCTCGAGTCACGCGAACAAGAACGAGATAAATCACAATCAATAAGCCAAACACGATATCACAGCAAGACAAACAAATTTTACGTGGTTCGGCAAGTTGCCTACGTCCACGGGGTAAGGAGGTGGGAGTTTTTACTATTAAAAATCAAGAGAATACAAATAAAGTTACAAATCTCACCAAATAAATCCTAAAACAAAGCCTCTAGATCTCTCACAACTCTCCCACAATTGGATGCAGCAATCCCCTCTCAAAGACTGCTCAAAACGTCTTTACTTAACCCTAATTAATTAGTATTAAGATTATATATCAACTCAGAATGAAACTGGTCAGAAAACCAAACTCAACTGCAGACCGACTCGCGGTCGACCGCAGAACCACGCGCGGTCGACTAGATCCAACGACCGAGACTAAAAATCCCTGCAGGGTTTGTCCGGACGACCGCAGAACCCATGCGGTCGACCGCGAAAAGTCCAGAGACTTTTCTCAATCGTGTGCATGTTTACGGTCAACCGCCGTGTCATCCGAGGTCGACCGCGAAATTGCCTGAATGTCTCCTGCGGTCTTCATCGCTGTGCTTACCATTTCTTCATCAGGTACCAGCATTCTTCATTAACTTAGGTTAGACTGCTACCTAAATAAAATAATTCTATTACACAAGATAAGCAAGGGTTATGCTTTTCTGATATCGGCACTTTTACTATAAGATCCACCAAGTCCTCAGATCGAAAAGCAGACTGCAATATGCTAGTAATTCCACCTTGTACAGGAGTTGAAGTAGGATGGCATTAGGTTCGACTCAACTGAAACACATAATTGCACCCGAACTCTTGGGCATTTTAGGCAGTTTTACAAGAGTTTGGGGAGGTTAATAACCCTTGAGCTAACTTTATTTGCCAAACACGACTGGAAATATGGTAAATACGACATGCCAAAGCACCTGATATTTCCTTATAAGATTTCAAAGTGAAAAATGCCTTAGTTTGCAGTTGGTAGTCATGGACATCTTTACTTTCTGATGTCCTCGAAGTTAAAAATGGAAGCATCCCCTAGAAGACTTCATATTTTCTTCAATTAGGAGGGTTTTTTTTTCTGATTTTCCAAGTATTTTATCAGCAACAAAGATGATATACTATATCAAAATTTGTATATGAAGTCCTGAACTTCTGAGCACATAAATCTAAATTGATCCATAACTAAAGCAACATTACCTATTTGCAAAAGGCATTTGCAATTAATACTTCTCAGAAACGGAGCTTGCTACAGATGTTTGTTTCATGTATTTAAAGATCTATCATGAATATAACACACATAACTAACTTCCGCTGTGTGTGCCACCTCGTGGAAAATCTATAATTACTTTCTGAGATGCCAACCATGAAAATGCAGGCAATATAGATAACCTCCTTACTATTTTAATTTGAGATGCAGATCGCAGAATATGACCTGAGTGGGCTAATAAAAATGGAAGGTTTTCAAGTTTAGATGCAGTGGTAAAAATAAAAACATGTTCTTCACTGCAATACAAACCGTAAGCGCCTACTATTTTACTAAGAACTTGTTTCAAAAACCCACGAACAGCTGTCACAACTAAATTGAATAGGTTTGGAGAAGTGTGGTGGTAGAACCAGTATGCTAGATGTGTGTGTAAATATGTGTAAAACAGTAAACTATGAATATAAGGAAATATAATTAGATACGTAAATACACCAGAGTTAGATGGTTTGTTCTAACTTCTTTCTTAACATGTGAAGGATTAAAAATTTACAAGCATTGGCGAATAGTGATATTATCAGGGTTTGACATCTGATGATTTAATGGATCAGCAGGTAGCTCTCACATGCCATTATTGGTTCCACATCTTGAATATATTAAGATTATTTTCCTGTTTTCCCAATCTTGGTGAAATATCATTTTTGAGGAGGAATTTCCAAGTATGTTAAATTATCACATGATCCCCCACTTCCTCCTCTCTAATTGTCATGCTTCTTTAAATTAGTAAAAGGGGTCTAGCCTCATCTGCATACTGTTCCCTGACATTTTCTTTATAAAAGGGTTGTTTAAATTCCCTGCAATAGAAAGGGGGAAAAACAATATGCATATTAGGGAGAGGGAGAGGGAGAGGAGAATTTTTTTTTTGGGGAAGAACAGAAGACACAATTTATAGAGGCGGCGAGGGAGAGGAGAGCGAGGGAGAGAGAAAAAGTTACCATATAAGGGCGCAAATCTCGCTTATAATAGCAATGAGTGTCAAAACCTTGTTGTGAATCTGTTAGAAAAATAATAAGATCAAGAAAACAACAAATGGATGTTAGAAAAAATGATCCTGAACAATAAAAAGAGGATATATTTTATTTCAGTAATTTGGTGGAATGTGCCTTACCCAAAGAGCACAGATGAGGGCAAGAACAACACTACCAACATATATAGCAGAAGCATAAAAGCGGACTGGATCAAGCATCATCCTCGTTTGTTGCACTGGCCCAATGAGGAAGGCTGTGCTGCCATGAAAATTTCAAGTTACCATTTCAGATGGTTTTGCAATATTTAAAAATTATTAAACTGTCAGTCTTAGAAGATTATATTCTTGATTGTGGTGGTATTTGATAATTGGTATACAGGTGAATCCAAGTGGAACAGAAGTCGTAGACAGGATTTCAACCTGTGACTGCTCACAACCTTTTCACAACTGGGCAAGGCCTCAGTGGCATCATTTTTGTTAAGAGTAAATTACATATAACCACCTTATCTATACCTTCAGTCGCAGCCCCCAATTCATGAGAAGATTGCACATAAACCCGCGCAGATCAATTATTAGCACTTGGTCCCCCTCAATTCATGAGCAAGAGGGATGTTACTTGCAATTTTATCTATCTAAAATGGCATTTCAGGGAGTCTACGTGCTAATAAATAAATTGAGGTATTGTCCCAAATAACTAAATAAGTTGAGGGGGGTTTACTGCAAATCAATGTTTTTTTTTTGGCTTTTTGGGGGTTG